>NW_008237229.1:136834-151850 GCF_000691975.1 Corvus brachyrhynchos | reverse complement strand
TATGGAAATGACTGCAGGTGCTCATTCACTGACCTATCTGTTTGGGCTAATGAAATGTGATGGTGTACAAGATGGGGTTTTGCAAGAAATGCACCCACAGAAGCAGAATTAATTCCATTAACATTTAATGCCAATTAGCAGTTTCCTGCTATCCAGCAGCAGTCTCCATCATGCATATAAGATCACCTACTATTCAATATGCAATGAGATTTTATGTTTCCACCATGCATTTTCATTCTACTACCTAATTAAGGCTAAATTCTCCAAACATCTCAAGCCCCTTGTGTAATAATCAGAATGAGAACTCCTTTGAAGTTTTGCCATTAATGTCATAACAGAAGCTGCTGGGTACTGAAGGCATCAAAATCTGGTCTCATCCTCTTTGAAAACCTCAACTCCAAATGTCTGTGAAGTGCTTTCGTTCAAGAACCATGTTCTGTGTTTTCTGGTGTGCTGTATAAATCTTTCTCTGGCAAAGCAGTCAAAAGGTTCCACAAGAGAAATGAGGGAGAAGAAAAATAAAACCAAATGACACTAAAGCAAGTTACATCTCTCATTCCTGTGCATACATTTGATAATTTTAGGGTCCTATAAAATTTGGTTTGCAAAGAAAGAAGATATGGACTAGCACATAAAGGAGACAAAAGAGCCTCATTGCAGGTTTGTAGCCTGCTGGGATGAGGGCATTTCTTATTTCTAGAGGCATTACATCAATGTCACTGTTATGAGACAAGTACCCCAGGTGCCCCCTGGCTTGCTGGGATTTTAATTACCTTGCCAATATAGATCCAATTTTGGTTACATACTTTGTACTCACGCAGAGAAGTCTCTTCTGCATGACTTTGTATTTACAGTCTGAAGTTGGAAAAGTCTGTGAAATTATTTTTTTCTGTTTTGCCAAACTGGAGTGGTTTTGGGGAACAGAGAAAGTACTTTTGAGAGAATGTGCTCTGAAATACAATATTTACATCTAGACATGCTTTAGATTTTGTTGGCAAAACTGCTGAACAGCATCTTCATAAGACTAAGTCCTGTAAATACAAAACGAGTACTGTTATAGTCTTCCCCTTCCTTTCAGGCATGTTGCACAGCAGAAATTTGGCATGGCTGTGATTCTCTGGACAGTCTGCCATGCAAGGAGATGGCTCTTTAGCACCTTAGCTGTTTCTAAAATTTAAAGCTTAGAGGAACCTCACTGATTCACAACTGATCCAAGACAAGATAATTACAAAGGCTTTACAAAAGTTTAAAGCCTTGTATCCACAGCTCTGGATTTATAGAAAAAACAGCTGACAATGAGCAGAACCTTTATGTAGCAAACTCCAATTAAATTCCAGGACATTGGAGCATTTACTAAATTGAGTCAACAACAGAAATGGGAGCATTCAGCTCTAGAAAAATGTTGGACAAGAGCAGCTGTTTGCAGTTTGGTTCTGCTTTAATCACAATTAATTTTTCTCTGAGAATTTCACTTGAGAATTTCACTGAAGACTTTAGCCACAGCCTGGTATTACAAGCAGTTTAGTAGAGCAGTCAATTAAGAACACAAGGTCAGGAGTCTAAACAGCAAATGAGAACCTGTGGTTTTTTTCTGTCTAATCACAGATCTAGGCAAAAGATAAGCTGGATCTTGGTGCAACTCATTTTAGTATATTTAGGGCTTAATGACTATTCCTTTGGGCTTTTCTCTTAGCTAAGCTTTGAAAACAAACATTGTATGAGCGAAAAGACATCAAATTGGGGATTTTCTTTACACCTCTCCCAGCAACAACACTACTGTATTGTTTTTGATGCTTTTTCCACTGGACCACAGATGTGTACATTCTTTTCTCCTTACTTATCTTACAACATCTAACAGGCATCTCACCCTTTATATTCAACTGAAACAAAGCTCTTCCTTTATCCACAGGCTTGTTCTCCCTGATCTCTTGCCATACACATAGAAACACTGCCTTTCAGCAAGCTGTCCTCTGCTGTGCCCCCAGTCCAACTTACCTGTTTGTCTCCTGCCCATGATCAAACTTCCAGCCTGGCTCTTAACCTTGCCTGACTCTTTCTGCTGTGTCCCCCAGCTACCAGCCAAGGGACAATGCCATGCAGGGAAAGATGAGTTGACTCCTCTCAGAGTTCCCATCTACTCTGCCTCTCATCAACTAACCTTTTTTCTCCCCTTTCTGCTCTGCCATGCCTATATCCCTCCACACGCTGGCCACATAAAAATCCCAGACAAGCCGGATTGGTATACTTTCCACCAAGCTGAGTATCTCAAATCACAGTAATATAAAATTAAAAGTTGCGTGTTGAAATTAAGGCCTCTGGGTTTATAGTTTTTCTCAAAACAATTCCACTTTCCAGGCAGGGTAAAACAGTCAGCAGCAAGCGTGCAGGCTGAAAATACAAGCCATCAAATATTAACATTAAATGTTAAAAATAAATATGGGTAACCTCAGGTTGTCATAAGCCCGTTATTTTTTCTGACCTAGTTATCTCAGCCACTCCTTGACTAACTAAATATTTCATTCCTCGTGTGAAGTAAGTGCTGATGCATTTCATCTTGGAGCTTGTCAGGTAGATGCAGAAACTTTGGGTTCTCCTGGGCAGGTACAAACCTTGGAGACTTCCAGCTGCACCACTCACTCCAAATTCCCTGTATAAACAGTGTTTTTTTCCAGCTGTGGGCTTAAGGAACCTGCAGAAAACCCCTCAAAACTCAGTGTGTTTTTCAGCACATCAGTGCTTGTGAGAAGATGCCCTAGCAAGCGTAGGCAAAACAAATAATAGTGCTTAAAATAAGGAATATTTAGCAAACCCATTCATTCTTGCTGTGTTGAAATAACAGTTTTTCCTGGTTGGAAAGCAAGGAATCTGTTTTATCTTGACAAGTTCATTTGGATATCATCCACAATTCATTACCATGAGGGATACCAAGATGTGGTCAGTTCCTACAGATCATTTTTGTAAGCAAGATTATCTGGAACTTCTGTGATGTAAATAAAAATGAATTATAAGCAATTTGTTGCCAATTTCTGCTGCCTTAATTGAGAACAATGCCTAAGCAATGATTATTTCAAACAGTACATCATTCATTTGAATGTTCTTGGTTATTTTAAGAGATCTATATGGAAGGTTAGTACATGACAGAGTTTGTACAGAAACAGCATTTTGGTATATATTTATTTTACTAATTCTAGAATAAATCAGTCTACAGATGGAATGCAGTTAGACGTGTTCAAGAACATCTCTTCCATGGCCTTCTACAGCCTTTATCAGAAAAGAGCTTGCTGAGAGGAAGACAGGGTTGGCAGCAAGATGGAACCTTTCCAAATGCCAAATTGAGCAAATGAATACTAACTTGGTAGCACACTTCACAGAAAATAATAGTAAGAGAATATCCTTTTTATGTGATAGAGGCTTCTGTTGCCTGCTGCAACACATAGGCAGTAAGCAAACAGGTTGTCCACAATCATGAGAGTCAGGGGAATTCAAGGTGAAGAACTCAGATGCAAAGAGGCGCACAATCCCCAGGCCCTGCAGTGACTCCAGCCAACTGTTGTGATCATAGGGAGTACATATTTGCCTGAGAGCTGTCACTGTGGAGCAGGCTCCCAAGTCAAGGGCCTGGATAGAGAAGGGACATCAGGCATACAGACTGAAGACTTCTTTTTCCTTGAATTTTTTTTTCACATAGAATTCTAGCTCCATTCTATATAGGATTGCAAATAAATCCATGTAACAGGATGCTCTCATATGAACAGTTTCCATTTTAAAAATATAAGAAATCTGTCTCCATTGAATGTTTTTTATTTGTATTGTTAGGATGGTTAGTTTATTAAATGTAAAAAGGAAAAAGCTAGGATATATGGCAGTGCTCTGACACACAGTCAGGGCACAGGATATGCCAGTGAAAAATTGGCATGATTTGCTTTTGGGCTTTTAAAAACAAGCCCAGTGACAGGAAGGAACTTTTACATTGTTTTCCCATCATCTCTAAGGGAAACATTAAATACATGTGCTACTTTCTTAAATTATTTAAGGGAAATAAAATCACATGTTCTTGCTAAAAGCTTGACAGCAGAGTACAATAGGTATGCTCAGACAAGAGGAGCATGTAAATTCTGCAGACCATCACATTCTGATAGATGTTTCTGGGCAAACAGCCACAAGAGGAAATAGGATTTTTCACTGATAGCATCTGTCAACAGAAGAACAGTAATCACGTGGCTCATGATTAAATTTAAATATAAATATAATGGATGAAATTCACTCTAATTGCTGTGTAGCTAGAATTGTTTACACAAATATGATTCTAGGTGATTTAACACAGCAGCACAGAACTCTCTCGAAAAATCCAGAGTTTCCATTCCCAGGGCAACATATATGAATGGTGTAGTACCTGCTTCTGCTGCTGCAGTAATTCTGCAGTCTGCAGCTGCGGTCCATGATCAGTGCTCTCTGTGATGGGACGCTGGGAGAAATCTGTCAGTGCAAACACAACATCCTCTTCCTCCTCCTCTCTCTCTGCATCATTTGCCTTCTGCTCAGACTGAATGCCCAAGTCTGGGAGGGCCTCAGGGTGCTCGATCTAGAATGCAAGAGGGAACACAGAACACGCTTTTGCCATTTACCTCTGGGGCCAGAAATCTATGGAAGGACCAAGGGGAAGGGACTGCATCTCCATGGTGGCATATATTGACTTCAACTCAGGCTACAGAACTGATCTTTGGGTGGTATATGACATATTGCACATGTGAACACAACACTCTACAGGCCTGTAACACGGGATCTACGCACCTGAGATGGGTGTAATGTCATATGATGGATATAATCCATCACACATTAATCAAAAACTAAAAGACGCTGGTGTATTGTGTGATGAAGCAATGGAGATTAGGAAGTATCCAAATCTATCACTTTATTTTCTGCAAAGCATGAGCAAAACGTGACTCCAATTATGACTAGAGCTGGGCGGATTATAAATTAACCAGACAAAAATCCTGAACAGTCAAGAAATGAAAGCTTTTTTGGTATTAGAAGATGAGCTAGTTTACACAGAAGCAAATTAATGCTGCTGAAGTAAAGTAGAAGAAAATTACTTCTAAGTAGTTACTCATCTCTTGTTTCTGACTCATATTACCACAGCAGATGAAAGTAAAGATGTTCATCCACCCTTTATCTAAGAATACAAAACATTGGAGTATTCAATTTAAGCATACTCTGACTGGACCTGAAAGGTTACTTGTACTGCCAAATGCAGCAAACCTTGAAAAACACTAGGCACACAAAAGCATCAACAATACTGAGAAAAATTACTTTGTTGCTTACCACATGGCTTCAGAATCATATGAACCTGCAAAACAAATCTATTGTTCTCAAGAATTTAGTATAAAATATCAGAATGGGGAAACACTTTATTTTTTTTTCTTTAGCTAAGAAGCAAATGGTAGTTCTGGGTGTGCAACTCAACACTTCCTTCACAGCGAGTGTTGGCTGGCAACCACACCCCTGCTGAGATGTGTCAGCTTGGGGATTCCAGGTTGTCATGTACTTCTGAAATTCCTGATCTTGATTTAGCCTCTACTTGGAAAAGCACCGTGATGACGACTGGTGTACTGCTGCTGACGGCGATAGACGCATGTATGGAGAGGGGGAACAAAAAAGGATGATTCACTGTGAGTTCCCACAAGAAGCTGTGTAATTCTCCTGTGAGCACAGAAACAGAGCTTCCCTCCGTCTGTATTGCTGAAGGCTTTGTAAGGAACACACTGTGCACAGGATGAGAAAAACAACAGCTCAATCCATCTAAACAGATTTGACTCCCTCACCTTGCTAATGTGCTTTTTTGCTTTCAAAAAATTACTCAGGAGTCATATCTCTGAGACCTAATTAATTTTGCATTTGCTATGAGAGAGTTTTTCAGGACCAGCTGTTTGTACTAGTTGAGGGTTTCCATTTAAAGATGGGTGATCTGTAACATATCATGCAGAATATACTTCAGCATAAGCCAACTTAAGCTTTCATGTTTAATTTGAATCCCCTTTCAACATATGTGCAATTTTAAAGCTGCTGATGCCACATCATATTCAAGTCTACACTTAAAGAAGGGACATCCCAGCACTCATCTGGGTTGTTAAGGTGGGACACTTACCTCTAATGTGTCCTCCCCTTCATCCTCCATTCGCTTGCCTTGCCGCCAGTGTTTCAGCAGCCACTTCAGTTTGACATACAGGAGAAAGGTGTCCTGCTTGAAATGCCTGAGTTCTTGCTGCAGCAGATTTTTCTCCTGACTCCAGGTCTTCTCTTCCAGTTTGCTTTGCAAAGTCAAGCTCTGCACTTCCAAGTCTTTCCTCCGCAGGGTCTGCATATGCTCCTCCTCCAGCTTTAATGGAATAACAGGCAACATGTCAGTGGGGTGGTGTCCTGGGGCAGTCTCCAGGACTTGTACTTCATTGGGTGAGACAAACTGAAATCTCTAATTTTCACCAGTAGTGAGTAACTATTGAGTTTGGCTCAGTAAACTCAATAAGGAAATTAGAGGATAGCACATGGTAAGTTTTGCTTAGATAACCATATGAAAGTAACCTGCCATGGAAGTGGATATTTACTTCAAAGATGTACAACAGCTCTGATGCTGGTTGAACATTTTATAGTATTCATATTTTCCTCCCCCTCTTGATTGTATCTCTGCAGTAGGTTCCCAGCACAGCCACCAGCCCACACTGCTGCACATATCACACACACTAAATGCATTTGCAGCCATTCGTACAAGGTGGGATCACAGCTGCCCTTTAGACAACCTGAAATATTTTCCTTGCAACTTCTCTCCAGAGCCACAGACTCAATCCTTCCACAGTGGCTACGTCTCCCTCTGCCTCTAGAAGGGCAACACTTCTGAAGAAACCACCTCCAGTACTTCAGATACAACAATTGCTCCCTCACTTCTCGCAGTTCATACTTGAAGGCATCTGAATGATACCACACTAAACAGTCTCTCATTCTGGCATGACTACCTGGGACACAAGCAGGAACTGAAGAGACAGGAACAGATTGTAAGTCAGCATTCGACATGTCTCAGCCTTAGTACTAAAAACACCAAGAAGAGCTCATTCTTTAGAGGACACGTATAATTACACCTGTTTCAATGCAAGGCCGCCTGAAACATCATTCTTTAAACATGACCTCTCCCCCAATATATAAAAATCAAACTGCGGCATGACCTGAACCCAAAAGCACTTGTACAAGTTAGTTGTACAACATCTCATATTGTGCATGGATGAGAAAATGTTTCCACTTCAAACAAGCGGTGGCTTCTTCATTGATGAAGAAAATGCAGATGGAAAATGAGTACAGAGTCACTGTTTACAGGTGCCAGTTTCTGTTGTCCATTCTGCAGAACAACAGCCTCCCTTTTTCCTGACCAGTTCCATAGATGAAATCTGTGAAAGCCACGGTACACTAATGACCACAACAATCCAAACCATTGGAATGCACCCTGCAACAAACAATGTTCACATAAGAATAAAGAATATTTCAGGGACTAGGACTACCTAGCAATAAATACTGCTAAGAAATATGTGTTTGATTTTCATGGCAGCATTCAGATGCTTCTGAAACAGGCTACCAGTCCATACTAGACAATTTACCAAGGACTTGCCTGCCATCTAAATGATGTGCTCTGGCATAATGTAAATTTTTACCATCTATGCTACTATGTCTTAAAAAAAGTTCACAATTAAATTGAAGTTATTTACAGTAGTTGCTAGTTTAAAGGTGTTTAAAATGAAGCTTAAAAGTAGTGTGGAACAAAATTAGTCATAATGGCCTGAAACGCATACACACAACTCTGAATAACACTCATGGAGATTGTACACTGCTAGCACACATTAATTTGATGTCATTAAACATTCCTAAAAGTGAAATAATAAAAGAAAGGCTGATTTTAAATTTAATTTTTACAGGAAGAAATAAGTAGATTTGATGATGATTCTTCCACCAGATGAAGTTATGGTTAAATACAGCAAAAATCTGAGTAATTTTCACCAGCAATCCTGGAAGCTAATAAAAAAAGTACATTATCAACAGGATGGGCATAATCTGGAAGAAAAATGAAGAATCCAGAAGATGCTTTTATTCTGCTATTTCTGCTGGCTGTCAACATGAACAGCTAGCTTTGATTTTGGTGCATTTGTCATTGTTTTTACAAGCTGTTATATTTCAAGTCCCTGTGTCATGAATTCTTGCAGAAGACCCTAGTGGAGGTAGATTTATAGAGTATTATGCTTTTTCAATGGATAGCAATTGCAAAAGAAAAGAACTTTAAGAGGCAGGCATAGCTTCCAAAAAGCTTTCACAGCCAAGGCAACTAGGAAGGAAATCAATTGACTGGTTGCCTTCAAAAGCTCCAGTGGAAAGCTCCTGTGGAGATCAACTGAAAATTAAAGTTAGTTATGAAAAAACTGAGAGATACCACTTGGGCATAAAGAGATTAGTTGGCACAAGGAAAAATTCTTTTCAGTATGCAACAATTATGCTGAATTTAGTCTATAAAGTAAATTTAAAAAGAAAACTTCGGTTAAGAACCAAACAGCCTGCAGAAATTAGCAACAGATTTTTTCGCTCTAGGAGCTAGAGATCACAGAATGATTGACTAATCTGTTCCAGCCTTCAAAAGAGCAGGGGGAGCTCATGTAAAAAAATATGATTTATTCACCAGTTATTAATAAGAAGATTGGAAGCATTGAATACTGAGAAATACAAGAATGTCCTGATTTGTTTCTCAGCTATGTGTGCATAACAACTCCTCTAACTTCAGAGAAGTGCTGGATTTTCTTTGGGCTAGGAGAAGTCAGAATAAGGTATAGAGCTGAACTGAGCTCCCAGGGATCAAATGCACCCTTCTCCAGCTCACGGAGAGCTGAAGGGTGACAGAATTCTCCATGCAGTATTTCATGTCTCTACCACAATTTCCCCTGCAGAGGGGAGGACAAAACGCTCCACCAAGCAGAGAAGCCAGATTTGAAGTGGCAAAAGAGGCTTGAGTTGAGATTTCCCCAGATTCCAGATTCTTCATTTACTCAGACAAGATCAGACAGGCACAGGCATCAGGACACAAGTTCCCACAGTCCTGACAAACCAGGCTCACATCACACATGATGGTCATGCGTCTCTCCCAGCATGGGGGTTTTGTATTTACCTGGATGATCCTTTCTGTAAACTTTTCTTGTTCCTCTCGGTGAAGTCTTGTCTCCTGCTCAAGCTGAGCCTGAAGCTCCTGTATCGATACATTCTGTACAGGTAAAACATGGGAATCCCTGAGCTGATCAGCAGAACAAAGGGATAGGTTTAGCAGAAAATGTGTCTCCGGGGTGTAAAAGAAAGGAAAAAAGAAAAAGAAAAGAACCACAGGACAGACATCTGCACAACTCAGGGTTATCAATAGTTAAAACCAAAGCACAGTGTGCAAATAAATAGCAATGCCCTAAATCTGTGCAGGAATTTCCTGTGTGGCTTCTGGAAACTAAAGCTGGGATGCTGATGTTACATATTGCATATTCTCTTCAGGCCTCTGCTCTGGGTTTGCACTTGAATAGCTGAGACTCCTGTTTGCAGGATTACGTATTTGGTGGTACATTTCTTCATCATAATACAAGCTATACAATTTTAACATCTCTGCACAAGATTAATCTAATGCATGTATATTGTACCTAATTACTTACTCATTGGCAACCGTTTTGATTGGGCAGTTAATGGGATAGCATTTAGTAAACCAGCTAAGCATACCTAAGGTCACTTTCTTCAGATACAAGACAGCTCTTTGCACAAGTCAACTTCATGCTGTGATTTCTACTCAAAATAATTACTACAAAAATGTCACAGTGATAAGCTGTGTGAGCCTGATATCTGACCAAAATAATTAAGTATCCCCCCTTTCAGGTCCAACACTGTTTTAATCTTAATACCTTCAATTTCATGTTCTCATTAAGTTTGGCATCCCATCAACTTCACTCCTGAAAGTTACTTAACTCAGAAATAAAGACCCAAGAAGGCAGAGTCAGATCTCATTATTTGTACTACATTAATTAATCTTGTGGCATTTATACTGCTGATCAGAACTTTCTGTGCCCTTCACTTTGTGTCTCTCACATTGGTGCTAAAACTGATTTATCTGTACAAAAGCAATGCTTGGCTGGGTGCCATCCTCTTCACATGTGTGACCACAGAAAACACTACAGCACCAAACTCTTACTTCCCAGAGCAAAGATGTTTTTAAAGACAGGATTGCTTCAGGCTTCAAAGCGTAATCCCAAATTCTCAGCTGGCCCATGTCCTGCATGCTCCAACCTCAGCAGCTGCAAGAACATAAGGAAGGTCGTGGGACTGCTCTCCTGGGCTGTGTTGCCATTTCCCTGAAGCATCGGCCCCGGCACCCGCCCCCTCCCCAGGCACTCGTCCCACTTCCCAAGAGCAAAGCCAGCAGCTGCTGCTGTTCAGGCCACACAGCCCTTGTTGGAACATTTTGGTTATTCACAGTGTATTTCTCACTGGAACAGACACTCGTCACTCCTCTTTTAGGGAAAAATGAGATAAGGCAAATGGAAGTATCCCAAAAACCACCTGCAACTTTCTGGGCCCTATCAGTTCCTTCTTTACTTGAGTCATTTATTGACTTGTGCATGTCTGTTTTGTACCTGAGGAAAAGACACTTCCATCCCTCTGAAAGGTACACATAAAGTGACTAAGAGAACATTATCTGCCTTATCAATTTCATCTGTCTCTGTAATGTGTCTGCAGACATTTTGTAGTGCAAAAGGTCAAAATTTGGTCTCACAAGTAATTTGAAAAGAACTTCTTGTGATGGGATTTGTCAGTTTTGCACAAGCATTTGTAAATTGTTAATTCTCTCATGCAATAAAGGAAAAATTACTTTCATCAGGACTTTCTGCATTACTTTATTCTGATCAGGCTTCTTTAGGAAGATGGCAAATAAAAAACAATGTATCAGTTAATTAATGCATAATTTAAAAAAAACAGTCTGTTCCTTCCCTCTATGAATTCAAAATTATTAACTCATCCAAATTTTTAGTAAATATGTAGCCCATGCAAAGCCAAGTTTCAGGGAACTTGGGTGCTAGGATTACATGGTAACTGTTGGAATTACTGAAAAGAAATTAAATGTATCATAAAGGCAGATGCAGTATCACGGGCACACTGCGTGAAAATCACGTCACAACTGCTTTGCCTCTTTAAGGACAATACATTTTTGTAATTAAAGTTGAAAAGCAGCTAGTGCATGAATGCAGAGCTGCACACCTTTTTCCTTCCAATGCAACCTGAGAACTCTTCCTAGTCTATAATTAAATACAATGCCATTTCTACCAGATGCACTGGGATATCTGCACTCTTCAAATAATGGGAGGTAAGGCTGCCTAAGTGCCTAATAGATTGCTGCTAAACAATCTATTAGGATAGTGAATGAATAATATTTAGAAATGTATCATGTAATATTTGTGTATGCAGTTCAGGTACCTGGTACTGCACTGATGGATGTCTGTATGTTTATACGTGGAAATCAGTCCCCTATCATACAATCAGCAGGGTATAGTATGTGGCACAACTGTGGTTTTGTTTTGTTCTGTAAAGCAACACTACTACAAAATGGACACAAAAGTTGATAACCTGTTATATTCCGTTCTTTGTTTCCTTTGTTCTCATTAAGGAATGCTACACAAATGGAAAACACCCCGAATATTACAGCCACCACACAATGTACTGACACCACAGAACAGACACAAACTCACTACAACCAGACATACAAACACAATACCATGGGAACTACGAGCTAGTGCTACTCTACCACAGCACCACAGAAACAGCTGCACTCATCCACAGCTCAACACCGACTAATGGTTTCCCATGTACCCCAGTTATTGCATTACCAGATGCACCTCCACTCCTGTGCCCTCAGACAGGCACTGCCAAATCCTTCTGCTCAGTCCTTTTATCTCACCTGTTATCACTCCAGAGCAAGCTAATCCATGCCGGTGTCTTTACCTCAAGAGGACGTGCAGAGAAAAGTCATCCATGCCTGGGGACTTCGCCACCGCTCCCTCACTGTACTGACCCCTTTTCTCCCCTCTCAGTGTTCACAGCTTTTCAGGTTACTTTCCAGCTCACACAATCCCACATTTCTGCCATGACTTGTATTTACAAGATTGCCATCCAAGACAAGGCTGGGTTTTACTTGTCTGTTTTCTCCATTTTACCGTAGCTAATTACAATCTCAATTCGCCTGCAAACTTAATCAATTTATATGCAACAACCATGAACATGAAATTTCATGGAATCTTTCTCTTAAGCTTTTTTTTTTCCCCAGAAATGATCAAACAAAATAAGGCCTGAGGAGCCAGGGTCGAATGATGCTCTCCAGCATTTGCGTGCAATTCCAAGGAAGTCAAAAGATGAATATTTTATGCTCCTCCTCTAAAGCTACATTATAATGCTTTGATATTTGGATCTTACATTTGAACACATAGTTTAAAAATTGCTACTTTTTCACACTTTGACAGCTGACCATTGCATGCAACAATCACAAAGAAAGTTCCAGTGCCTTTTGCAATGTTTTTTACATGCAATTCACATCTAACTGAATTTGCAGAGGCTGCTTCTGAAGATGTACTCTTCTTCTCACCCCTTAAAAATAGATGACATATATTCCATTTGCTAGTGTAGAATAGGCAATAGGCAGCTGTGTGATTATTTGTCTATGCTTATATGAAAGGTCCCTGAGTTTCGGAAAACACAGAACACTTTGCTCCAAGTCTTTAAAAATCCATCTCATTGTATGGATAGTATACAAAGCCTCACCAAGTTCAGTTAGGACTCAGATATCCAGATTTACATCATAAAGGGTCTTTTAAGCCATTATATTGTCAACCTCTACAGAACTTTACATAGCAAGAAAGAATACAATACATCAAAGTAAATTATTCTTGCTTCCCCTAATCTTGGTGGGAAGGAATAATCACAGCATCAGTTTATCTTTCTTCTTCCCACAACTTTGCATTGGAGGAATAGTGGACGTAAGACATACAACTTTCTATGTGGTCCTTAGTTGTTGTTGTTCTGTTTGCTTTTTTTACCAGAAGAAAAAAAGTCACAATGTGTAAACCATTCACTGTTTCCTTTCTGGGAAAACAAAATCTTTAACCAGAGAAATGGGTGTGCAAATTTTCAGCACATGACTGGGACCTGCTGCAAAAACCATACAGCTGAAAGGCTCTCACATGGAATTATGAAAATTGCACAGAAACAGCACTAGTTAAAAAATAGAACATTCAAAATGCAGATCAAAATTCTCCTCATATGTCCAAAATGGATCCATACAGAAGTTTGATTCAAAGCAGGTAGTAAATTGACTTACCTAACTTGCACATCACTGCATCTGGTTGGTCCACGCTTAACCCAGTAATTAACTTAGAGTTATACATTTCATATCGGAGTAAGTAAGGAAAATGGGCAAACATATAAGAATGGCTTAGAAGAAATTATTCTTCAGTGTGTGCTATTCCTATTTTATTACTAGACCTTGAGGAAAACTTGTTGTTTAAGACATGCTCTCACATTCTCCAGACTATTTGCTTTTATTTTAAATCTCTGGTGACAATTCACCCCTTTTACATGAGTTCCTTTCAGTGGTTCTTTTTCCACAACCTATGAGTGTCAGAGATTTTATGGTATTTTTCTGCACAGAACCAAATGTGCAAGTCTTTAAAAGCCATGTATTAAAATAATCAAAATCTGAAATGCCAAGTGCTTTTGCCTTTGATATACACTTGTTCAGGTAAAGGCAGAACTGATATTCCCTGAAGGAAGAGAACTAGGAGATACAGCTCCAAATTAAAGCATCAAATATCAAATACAAGCCATATCTGGTCATTTGAAAGAGTGACATTTATCTTCTTCAGAATGTCTTCTGAATAAACAGGAGGAGACTGCTTAAGGAAACTGCCTTTCGTTTATGGATATTCCATAAATATCACCAGATGAAAAATTATTTACAATTTTCCCACTGCTTTCCATTTGTTGCCATAGGATGTTTGCTCCATGTTACCTTTTTCAGTTCTCCTGTTTGTTTTAGTCATGGCAATTCTTACTAGTTCACCTGCTTTTTCCTTGGATAGTAAAGAATGATCTCCCCCTCCCACCATAGCAGAGTGCTGCTAAAATCATGAATAATGGATCGAACATCCACTCCAATGGGCTCCAGCCTCCCACAACAGCAGCTGAAAGGCTTGTTTCAGCAAGAAAACAAAGCCCTACTCTTAAGGCAATTTCAAGATATAATTTCCCTTGGACTGGGGCTCTAACCCACCTCCTTAACATGCAAACACATTCTAATAATACTGTTGCACTAACAACTGCAGTGCAAATCCCAAACAATGGCAGATGTTTACAGTTAGGCTACGGGGTAGTTTCAAGCACATGTCTGTCTGCATTTATTGTATTTAATCAAACCATTAGGCTCCCACAGTGCTCATTTTTAAAAATAGAAGAAATTGCTATATGGAAGCTGTTCGGCATTGCTTGTGAAAATTTTAATTTAAAATTCAGCTTGGAAAAAAAAAAGATAAATGGGCTTGCTTGAATAAAAAGAAAACATTTTCCTCAGCGAAATGAAATGTGCTGTTTTCATGCTGAATGTCCACACACAGTAAGAAGATCATCAATCAATGTTATCCAGTGGCCAGTATGTACATTTTCACTCCTTAAGTCAAAGCAGATAAAAACTCATGTAGTCATACCCACTGTGGGCATTAAAAGGTTTGAGTCTCCATTTGAAATTTCTGTGGTAATAAAAAGACCCCTTTGGTATTTGAATAGTATTTTTTCCTGCTCATTCATCTGGAACAAAAAAAATTAGCAGTTTTTGCTAGTGGAGTGTATGAAATAAAAAAAATTGTATTAAAATAATTAAATTGAATAATGAAACTAAAATGAATAATGAAATTAAAAATGACAA
>NW_008237229.1:114334-134334 GCF_000691975.1 Corvus brachyrhynchos | reverse complement strand
GGGAGTGAGCTGTAAGCAGGCTTTTCAAAACACATCACTTAGAAAACTGCATTTGGTTGGGTTCTTTTGGCAAGGCTTTTGAGAACATGCCTGACCCTTTTACAAGAGAGCATAATAAAGACCTCCTCACATTTCTTAGCAAGGCTTCTAATTTACATTCATCAGAATTTTTTGTTTTAATTAATCACCTCTTTCATGGGGAAACACTGCTGTTACCGACAAAAAGAAGACAGATCTCTTTAACACCAACGGATTAGCCTTTTTGCCACGAGGAACCGCCTCTGAATCAAAGGAGTTGTGCAAATAAATAAAAGAAAAAAAACCTATAAAGTGTTTGTTTAACATTACACACTTAATACACTGCGGGTCTGAAATCATAACAAAGCAGCTGTGAGGAAAATTAGCTCTAGGGTAGCAATTGCCAGAAAGAAAGAGAAACAATAAACAGAAAGAAGGCAAATAAAAAGCTGACCTACCTGGAAGTCGGTGATCAATTCCTTCCCCAGGTTACCAATGGGAGAGTCTCGGGACATGGATGTCATTGTGGATAGGAAACTGGAAGACTCTGTGAGATGGGGAAGAGGAGAGAGGTCCTCCATCTGCTCCTTAAGGCCCTCTCCAATGTGATCAACCTTTTCCAGGAAGGTCTGAAGCTCCTTCCGGAAAGCTTTCATCCTGGAGTTGACAGTGTCCAGTAGCTCTGGTTCATGCTTATCTTCTCCCCTTTCCTCTCCACTTCTGAAATCCTGCTCAGTGGACGGGCTGCTGGTTACATGCACCTTTGCATCATAAATCAAGCTGTCTGTATCGGTGATAAGGCGCTCCACAGTCCTTTCAAGTCGCTCAGCCTCACGTTTGATGTTAATTAATGACTCGGTGTCCTCTTTCACTCTCAGGAAGTCGGCAGAGCACAAGTCGCTGACTTCTGATGGCTTCCCACTCCCAAAACCCGAAGTCTTCTCATACACTTCTTCCGAGTCACTCTCGCCCCCAATGGGCCCCTCTCTCTTTGGCTGTGGTGGACGACCATCTTCACTATCGCTCTCTTTTTTCCCAGCGTCACTGTCAGCATCGCTGTCCCTGGGGCTGGAAGTGCGCAGGCCCAGGTGAGAGGCAAGATCATAACGCTGGACGTTGGACATCAGGACCCTGTTCTCATACTGGAGCTTCATCACTTTCCCACTCAGCTCATTGATTTGTGACCTGGCCGACTTCAGCTCCTCTTGCAAGGTCCCACCACCCTTGGATGCTGTGTCATCCAACCAGCCTGGCTCCTGGCCTGGCTCAAACTTGAATTTGTTCAGCTCATTAGTTAGCTGCTTGTTGTGATCCTCGATTTCAGAGATTGACCTCCTCAGCAGCTCTGCTTCCTCTTCCACAAACTGCAGGTGCCTGCGCAGCTCTGTGGCTGACTCCACAGAGTCTCCGTAGGGCGAGGTAGGAATGCTTGAAACGTGGTCCCTGCTGAGACACTCTTTTTCATATTGGCACCTCATATCCTCCATCTCAGCTTTAATCCCCCTGTTCTCCACCTCCAGTTCCACTATTTTTCTGCCCAGTATGTTGGCTTCCTCCTCCACCAACTTCAAACGAAGCTTCAGCTCAGCCTCCCTGGTGCTGGGTGGGCCCCCTGCTTCCCCAGTAGGCAGGGGACTGTCCACGTCTCCATAGACGGACTTGTACTTCTGGAGCTCCTGCTCCAGTTCATCCTTCTCCCTCCCCAGTTTAGCCATCTTCTTACGCATCAGTGCTGCCTCCTCTTTGGCAAACTGGAGCTGGCACTTCAAATCAGCACTGTCCTCCTGCCAGGAATAATCACCCCCCGTCCCAAGATTATATTATAATAGAAGCACAACCAGCAGCTTATTTTCCAAAATCTCCACCTCCCCATCCTCTGAGCTGTATCTGTTAAGTATGCAAACAATACACAGACAGAGCTGCGCAAACCACACAGTTGACACATTTCGTGGCTTGGTCTTGGTTAAATTGGCAAAGCAGCTTGATCAGAGTTAAAGAGGGAGGAAAAAAAAAGTGTGCTTGTGCAAGTGCTCAGTGATGCAAGAGTGCCAGCACAATGTTTTTTCTCAAATGCTGAGCAAATTTTGTGGAAAATAATGACTCAAATGAAAAGGCTCCATGATTTGCTGGCACTTTTTGTTCCATTTACCTTTAATGACTTGTTCCCCTTTAGCATCATGGAACAAAGGCTACTCAGATTAATTTGCTCATCATAATCTCAAATTTTGGGCTCCTTCAGCTAGAACGCACAACAAAGGTGTGCTGAACTGTGTGGTTGCCTTGAAACGTGAAGACTTTAATTATTGTGATCTCACGATGCTATGAAATAGACAGAGTTCCTAACTTGCTTTCCAAATAGGAAACACACTGTTGTCTCTACTGCTGTCATTATTAGGACAGAGCAGATTGTGATCTGTTTCTGGGATGAACAACTGTTCACAAGGGAGATTGGTGAAAACATGTGAAAAAGGGAAGAAAAATTCATTAAACCGTGTTTACATCCAAATCCATCCCATGTGAAAACCTGCATTTTTCAGGAAGTACCAGGGTGTTGAATGACTGTTAGGGGTTTTTTGTGTGTGTTGGGCATTTTAAAGTACTGCATCTCATCTCAGATGAAAACTTCAGTGTGTATTGTGCTGAAATAAGAGACAAGGTTAAGTAAATTCTAAGCCAATGAACAATTTCTTTGCATGAATTGCTTTCATGAATTGTCATGGAGATACAGGCACTTGGCCTCAAAAGAGACACATTTATCAGCATTAGCAGTATAATGGAAGGCAGGCTTTGAAAGATGATCTCTTGAGACAGCAGATTTTATCGTTGTTGGTAGGCCATGTGGACATATGTGCAATTATATATGGAAACTTCATTTTGGTCTCCAGAGCACTCTTATCTTTCAAAAGCACCATTTTGTTATAATTCCTAATAATGGAAGCCAAATTCAGAGGAAAACATGACTGACTTTAATTGTTCACTCAGATCAGGCTGTGAAAACAAAAATTACAAAACTAATTACAGCTCAGCAATCTGAGGAAATGTTTTAATTTCTATAGCACACATCCTGGCACATTGGTCTTCTATGTTACCTAGATTAATTTGCCCCATTCTATTTACATATATACTAATTATGTCTTAATTTAAGCTGTTAATAACTAAACAGACACAAGAGTTATTGGTTGTATACTTCTGAACCGAGTCAGCTTTCTGATTGATGCTGCTTGCTGTACTGTTGTGACTTTAAAATGCTAAATAGAAAAAAAGTTAACTTACATGTTAATAACATGGTAGAGGTAAAAAATATTCAAAGTTTCTGTTAATGTGTGATTTTCATTGATTACCAAGAGTCAAACACAACTGCAATCAGCTCATGGGTTCACTAAAATTTTGGTCATTGTGTTTCTGGCATCAGAAATACAAGTTTTAAATTAATTCAAGCGAGGTGCTTATGACTGATTAGAAGCAGAGCCTCTAGAAGATGGGCTTTCTATCCTCTCTATTGTCTCCTTGCATACACATTCCTCTTTTTCACAATATTTATAAATTGCTTTTCTCTTTATAACTCAAAATTGCAAATTAAGAATCAAAACCTGGCAAAATCCTGTGAAGCCTCTGATGGAGTCACTCTGAATTTTGATTGCTCTGGCTGGATAAGGCTGTATGATTAAAGCATCATCTTTGGCCAGGGCTGTACAACACATTACCTCTGTTTTTCCTATCACAGTGAATCAGTTTATCCCCAGAACTCTAGGTTTTGCTTCTAGGGAAATACAAAGATCACAAGGAAAGTTACAGCCAGACCAGTGCTGCACATCAGAGCTCACGGGTGGGATGATTACTCCTGGTTATTTATTTATCTGTTAATAGCTGATCTGACATTTTCTTTATTCTGTCTTTGCAATCCTGCATTCTTTACCCAACTTCTTGTCTGTCTGTGGCTTCAAGTGCCCAGCCATCAATGGCAGTAGCTGGTGCCTGGCACCTCCCTGGCTGCAGGCAGCTGGAGCGATGCCTGAGGGAAGGGGCAGCCTGCTCCCATCCCTCTGCTCTGCCTGGGAGCACCAGGGCCCCGCTCCCACCCTGGGGTCAGAGGGAGCTTCAGCCAGACGCCCACTGCCTTTCAAACACCAAAAATAACAGTCCCTGAGCCGCACTTGGGACAACACACTCAGCGTTTTGAAGCTTTTGAAGAAAAGGGAAAGGCTTCGATGGGTTTAGGGTCAGGGCCCCAGTGTTTTTGCTCAGCATCACTGCACGACTCAATGCATCTGTGGAGTTAGTGTGCTATTATTGCAGGACAAAACCACTGTTAGCTGCTTTAATGGCATTACTTTATTGCCAGGTTTTGTCTTAGCAATTTTTTTTTTTTTTAAAAAAGGATCAAATGTTTAACTTTTGGTTTTTTGCAAGAGCTGAAACAAGCAAGATTTTTTTTTATTAAACAAACACAATCCTCTTACAAAACAACAGAGCTGATGGATGTTAATCTCGCCTACTAAATATGGATCCCATCTGGAAAGGTGAGAAAGCTCTAGATCTTCCTCGCTTCCCTGCCAGGGAACATCCCATTCCCCTGACAGCTTTTTTTCCAAAGGAAAAGAATGGTCAGGAGAGGTTTATCAGCCAGATCTAAGCATGCCAGAAGGGTGGGACTCCAACCTTCATGCATCTGTCCCTCTGAAACTTTGTGTACAGAAATATCAGTGATTTCTTGATCAGTTGAAACCAAGTAGAATCAGTGAGAGGGTGAGACACCCACACAGGCAAGCAGAGTTTTGACACGTAAGGAAAATGAAAGAGAGGCCAAATCACTGAAATTAAGAATAGTTCATTATTAGTTAAATCATGAATGAAAAGACAGGAGGGGGGAAAAAAAAGAGGGAGAACAACCTTTCCATGTTTTTGGAGGAACAACAGGCTCATATCCCAGGAGCCGAATATGGGCTATGGCCTCCTGACTGTATTAAACATCCAGTATGTGGATGCTTTCCTAAAATGTGTATGTAGGACAGATCATATAGAAAGAAAAGAAGGAACAGCAGTGCAAAAATGTGACAGTCATGGTGCTCAGTCATGGACTTTAAGAGATCATTAAGGATAAATGGGAGTTAATCATTACCAATGGTGATTATTTGCATGCAATTGCACTGTGGCTCTGCAGGGCAATTCAGAAGGATGTTAATGGGTAAAAAAAGCAGAAGGAAAAAACCCGGATCCCTCCCTACAGAGTCTGCTGTCTAATTTAGACAAATGTAGAATGTGGAGATAAAGAAATGAAATGTATAGGAAATAAATTAACTTCATTATGCAATGTAAATGCATAATGGTGTGAGAGATGTGATGAGAATGAAGAGCTGATCAAAAATTCCCCCATATAATATTTCTTTTCTGGCAAGAAGACACAAAGCTAGATAGAGGCCAACACCATCTCCTCTACCACCACCACCAGCTCAAGGGAACTGCCAGGCAGAAAACTGGTAAGCGGTTTTGGGGTTGCAAGTCTGACGACAGGGCAGTACAACCAGCACCCAAGCATCTGGCTGAGTGCCAGCTCTCCTACCTTGCGCTGGAGAACCACTTTTCTTTGTGTTTTGCCTGGTGCCTGGTATTTTCCAAGAAGTTCCGTTTTGCAATTCTGCTGAATAAAAACTTTTTTCTTCAATACTGCAGAGGGGGGTGAGTGCTACTATGAGTTCTGCTTTTACACAACTTCAAGACAATCAGCTTCATGGGTATTATTTACTTGGTGTGCCCTGTGGTGGGTGTGATGTTCCAGCTAATTTTCATGACGAGCTCTCAGTAAGTAAAAACACCAGTCTTGTCACATGCTATACATATCTGTAAGCATGTGGATGCACAGAATCTAAGTTTAAGGCCTTCTCAGTCACAAAACATATAATGGGTGTTTGAACTCATTCTAGGTATTTAGGGTGTCTGTCCCTGAAGAGCAGCATTTTCAACCTCCTGGGCTGTGTGTGTACCAACACTTTCGGGCCATGCCCCAGGACCTGGCATGTCTTTGACCGAGTCAGGCGCTTGCTGTGATGTGCCCTGATCTCAACCAGCAAATACCTCTGAATGGATGCCTGGATTTGGAGACAGCTCTGGGTAATACCCTGGAGTTGGGAGATAGCCAGGACATGTACATACAAGCTGGACCATGTTAGTATATAGGGTTCTTTCTCCGTCTCTTCTACCCTAAAGAATTGGTGAAGAAAACTGAATGGCTCCCTTGCAGAGTGCTGATGCAATGGTTTTCATTTCCAAGCCCAAATCCTTTGCTTGCAAGAGTTACGATGTGTGTGTAGAGGGTAAAGGTTTTTCTCCCCATGTGGCTTCTGGGATCACTTCTCTGTGCTGTAAGTAGTGCTGAGCTCTCACTTGGTTACTCAGTTAATTTTGTGAAGTCGTTTTTAAGGCTTTCCAAGTCAAACTACAGCTGCTCTTGATGCCTGGATTTGGGAGGAGGAAGTAAGCACGAGAATACATTCCCTTTGAACAGCTCTGCGTTTCCAGGAATGAGGAAAGGAAGGACAGTGCTGCCCACAAACCCCTATGGACACAATCATGGCCGCATGTAGCTTCATCTGTAATTTGTGTGTGTGTGGGCATGTGTATATATTTCATCCATATATCTTACATACTTGCAGAAAAATAAACTCTCTGACCTGACTGATGACTTAAATAATTCTCCACAGCAAGTGCCGCATTTTAAGGTATGATTAAGGCATGCTTCTGTCATCTTGGCGAGGACGCTCGGTCTGCTGTGTTCTGGGAAGGCAGGCTGAAGTGCCCTGGCCACCACAATCGCCCAGTATGCCCACTCTGCTGCCTGCCCTACAACCTCAAGTTCAACATATTGTAGTGATTTATTATGGTTTCTGTTACAAATCAATGGATTTTAAGACTAGACAACCCATAGGTCTCGGCTGTGTACACCGAGCCTTCCAAGGGGGCAGCAGGGGAAGTGCATCCCTTCACTAATGAAGGCACAATGTCTCTCTTGGCTCCTTTCCCGGTGAGGTGAAATACTATCCCCATCTCTCTGGCTATAAACAGTAACTGTGTAGGTGCTGGGAAAAGCTTTAACTCCTACAGTCAGCACAAAAAGCAGAGGAAACAGGGCAGACTGCTTTCCTGAGAAGGACTGACCTATGAGATTCCAATAAAATTGGTGTCCAAAGAGAAACTGAGTGGGCATCTTAGGCTCTCTGTTGTACCTCAGCTTTGGGGAACACAAGTTCGTGCAATATCAGGAAAATCAAACCCTGGGCTGCGACACAAGAGCTCGCGAGATGTCGTTGCAGTGTGTGAACTGTATTCCTGCCAAGACACTCATTAGCACAAAGTCTCTGGCACAGTGTATAAATTTAGTTAGTCCCTGAGCTGCGATCCAATTCTTTTGTGAGGCAAGGTGATTTGCTCTTCTTGTAGAAAACCTGCAGCCTGAATCAATGGATACAAGCACAGTGAGCCTGAGAAGCTGCACGTTTTAGAGACTGCACTTGTGTCCTAAATTGCTTCTGCATTATCTCTGGGAGGTCTCAGTAGATTAAGGCCTAATTGCACTCTAGTTAGTATACCCAATGGCCCTGTCAAAACCCATAAAAACAAATTTTGAGTTCTATCATGTGATTTTGCTCAAAGTTGCATGTTCATGGAAACCATACCTGGGTAAATGTCTTTTTTTCTTTGTGGATTTCTCTGCTGCCTCTCCTCTTCAGGGAACTCTGCAACAGAAGCAACACCGAGTTATTGATAAGCTAAACACAAAGACTGCAAGTTTGGCAGGTCTCACCACTATACAATTAATTTAGGAGAAAGAAAGAAAGAATATGTTCCTGTGCAGCTGGGGATTAATTTTTTCATAATAATCCTTAAAAGAACAAGATGATTGGTGCTTGTCAGTGAATCTTTTAATACTCAGAATTTCCCACCAAAGCAAGGAATAAAATTAGTTGAAACTTCACAGAGGGGGAAATATCCCCCCCTTTTTCTTCTGTGGACCACCACAATTTTTGGATAAACTTTCTTTTTGCATGGGGCAATGATTCATGTTTGATTAATCCAGGGCAGAAGTTCAAGTATCTTACAGTCAATGTGAAACACATTGTGGAAACCTCAGAGGAAAGCAACCCCCCAAAAAATAGGCAAGGACAAGCTTGTTTAAGCTATGTGGCATAACACTGTTTGTTAATCTGTGCTAGCAAACATATTCAGGAGCCCAGATAAAGACTAGATAATTCTCCAGGTATTTTTGAATTTACTTCATAAAATCAGATTTGATTGGTTTTGCAAATCTTTATATCCTTTTATAAGCAAATATTTTTAAGATATGGAAATGATGTCATCTTCACTGAGAAACCTCTCAGCACCCAAATGGAAAAGCAGAGTTTTCCTGAGAAGTGAGAGGTGGAGCACCATCAGGACGTTACCAGTGTTTACTTGTGTGTCAGGACTGGTGTCCAAAGTGATGTGAGCTGGGCCTATTTAGAAAAAGCATACATTTGACACTTTTCAGGTTGAGGTATCAGAGGAGATCAAAAGGTATTAGATAAAAAAGAAGCAAGAAGCTGGAAACTTTGGAATTTGAATTCAAAGCAGGCCGTGTTGCTCTGTGTCCAGAGCCTATACTCCCCAGATCACCCTGGTATTCTGGCCTCTTTTATTTACTACTTCTTTTTATATTTGTCCTGTGGGGGACAATTTCCAACTGAGGTAAAGCCTGGACTCTCATGGGTTGCCCACAGTATGCCTCTCCTCTGGTCCATGTGATGGAGCAGTGTCCCTGGATCAGCGCCTGCTCCCATGTCAGATGGGCTAAATCCCAATCTCTGTAACCCACACTAACCCAGCACTGCAACGCATGGGCCCAGCAAAGAGGAAGAGAAAGGAGGGAGAGGCATCCTGTTAATTAGCTAAGTCCAGTTTTGTGCCCAACCATGAGCTGGCAGAAAACGCGATGTGAGCTCAGGGACCAGTGCACACACCCTATACAAATTCAAACCAAAAGCTTCCCCTGGCTTTGTAGTTTCTGCCTGTTCAGCTATGCAGCTACTGCACATTATAATTATTGCACACAAAGACAAATCTCTCCTTCTACTCTTTGTTATACACACATAAGTAGCTAAAACCCATTCATACGCAGCACCATATGCCCAAGACATACTACAGTTTATTTTTGCTAATCTGCTCTCTACTTTAATCCAGTGATTTCCTATAACTAATGAAGCTGAGTAAGAGGAATGTCTTTTTCTGGATACTGAAACAGTTTGATTTTAAAAGACTTTAAACACTAAAGTCATCATATAAAAACCTGTTACACAAGCTTAGGCAGGATAAACAGTTACTGTTTTCTCTCTCTTTTATTTATTTTTTTTTTAATATGGTGTTGTTCTGGAAGCATATATGTAACTGAAAGCAATCAGCAGTCAGCAGCATCACTCCCGGGCATGCAAGAGGGGTCACTATGGTTGAAGAGATATGGGGCATAGCCCTGATCCTCACATTCACTTCTTTTCCATGTGACTTCAAGCAAGAACAGCTTGAGTGAAAGGAGGTTGTCTGGATACTGCATTTAATTTGTAAGATCTTAGAGTCAGGGATGAGGCTATCAGTAGACATCTCAATGCTCAGTTATAGCATGTAGCTACTCATCATGCTAGAAATGAAAAGCCTTGTGCCAAATGCTAAAAACCGCTTGCTCTTACCTATAGGCAGAAAACTACACTTAGACACATGCAGCTTGAGAAGCTAGAGGATATAAACACAGGGACTATGATGTGCAAGACAAAGTAATGAAGACTTTGCTGTGTAATACAAGATAATACTTGGAAAACAAGGGAAAATGAATTAAAATTTAGGTAGATGACATGGATCACAGAGAAACAGGTAGGTAGCCATCCATCTTTGGAAACTGTAAGCTCCCCTCCTCGCTGAAACAATAGATTTCACAGATCCAGACTAACAGGTTTGTAACATACTGCCCTAGATGAGGCCTCATTTTAAGCATTTTCACACTGTCCCATTTGGATTTGCTTAAGAACAACCTTGTAATCAGTGCTCAGGTGGGAGACTGCTTTGTATTTCTGTAAGGCAGAGACTCAACCTTAGGCTGAGTCTGTCCTTGGTGTAAGAAAAAGAAGGGAATATTTACCCTTTGGGACTGCCAGTGGATTACAGGGAGAAACTTCCCTCACAAGTATCAGTGGATGACTTGAACACAAGCATGGCAACAAGGGCCTGCCTGGCCATAACTCCCTAAGCCCTGTATGAAAACAAGGCAAGATCTCCATTTCACCACTGTGGGACCAGGCTGCACGTGTGTATGAAACACCAACCAACACAGCTGCTGTTTTAGCTGGACTAAGGGCAGAGGATGCTGCTGCTAAAAGTAGGTGGAATGTGCTACAAGCTTAAATGATTTAAAATGTAAAATGGTCCAATAAATGAGCATTTCTCTTTGATGTACAGGAGATTGGCATCTGAAGCTGATATGAATCAATGCTAGAAGGAACATTTCTATACTACTTTCTATACTCAAGAGACCAACCAGGGTTGGCTGTCTATCAAAAAGTCTTTCAATAATGGTTAAACAAGATTTTATTAGTCCTTTGGTTAACACAGTCTCTTAAGAAAGTGGTTACTTGTGCAGACATTTCCTACCCTACAGTCTTACTGCAATTTGTTGATGGACCTCTTGGCTACCAAGGAGAGCTAACATATGGGGGCCCAGTGTTTTAAAAGTTAAACTTCCCAAAAGATTATTGGATGTATGGATTACAATATTAACAGCGGGAAGAGACATTATTATTTTCACTTTCCCTAGAAGCCTAGCACGGACAGGAAGAGGTAATTTGCATCTTCTGGTGAATTCCATGTTTAACAGGTGGAAGAAGAATCCTGCAAACTGAGCACTGAAAGCAAGACTACCCACGGGGGAAACAGCAAGCAGGAGTCAATACACTGGAATTAGAGGTTGAGCAAAAAATGGAAATAAAATTTGAGTTAAGAGCAATTGTACATGTAAACACATGATGGGCCCCAAGTTCTCATACTGAAGCAAGTGCCGAGTAGGATGAGAATAGAGATGTGAACAGGCATTGGTAGAGAAGGATTTGGAAAATGAGAAAACCAAGAGTCCCTAAGAGCTGACATCTTGTCACTTTATTCACTGCTGCTTAGAGGAGCAAGTAATTTGGGTGGCAGTCTGGCAAGCGTGGGCTTGCTATCATATGTGCATCAAACTGAACCTGCAAAATCCAGTAGCCAGTCACTGAAGTGACAACGTCTGCAACTCAAAAACAGAGAGGCTGGATTGGAAAGTCCAGCCCTGAGGGCAGTTTCTATTACTGTGATGTGTGAGGAATTATGCACCAGCATCACTGGTGCTTATGAGCTGTATAAATAATGTTCTGTGTCAATGATGGCTTGCTACCGATTGCTTTGAAATGGATAATCACAATTTTCATTTGCATTCATTAGAAGATACTGCCTGTGAGGGATCTGACAGTATTTAAAAAAAATATGCACAAGTAACCAAATCCACTTACTCCAAATCCAGCAGTAGGTGAAGCAGACCACTTGCAGATTACTGCAAGGCTAACAGCTTCAGAGCTGCACACTGGCATTTCATAACAAGAGCTAAATTCTTGTTAGCTGTTGGGCCCTCTCATGTTCAAGAATGAACAAACCATCCAGAGAGACATGATCTCTGCCCCACAGAATGTGACTCATTAAGAGATCTTGCCAATGGACCAACTTTTTAATAGCACTCTCCAAGACACACCAGTGATTTAAACGAAGGTAATTCTGCTTGGCATCTATGTGAATCAGAAGAAAACCAGATCGTCATGTTAACAGATGGTCAGAAGGTGGATTTATCCCCAAGAGATGTAAACCAGTGTTCATTAACTGCACCACTAATCACTGCTCAGGAACACTTCACTGCACATGTTTTCCAGGCACTGTGCAGGACTGCATAGGAAGATTCTGTCAGGAGATAAAAAAAGACAGGGATCTCCACGCTCCTTCTCCAGCAAACCCCATCCACACAAATGCAGCTCTGCTGGTCACTGCAGGCTGTTTCCCTCTTAGCTTTTTGCAGCTTTGGATTTGCTAGACCCTGACATTGAAGACGTGCATGGTTCTGCTTCATCTCACTGCTTTAGAGCTATCCCTGTTTGTCCAGTCTTGTACATAAAGAAAAAACCCTTTGTGCAGAGCTCTGGCACTCTTAAATCAGTGATGAGTAAACACTTCTAAGAAGAAAAGAACATGACCCAGATGATGACCAGGACTTGTTTCTTTAGGAGGGGCAGATTTCAGCTATCACACTGCACCGTCCTGTACTGTTACCTGTCCACTTGGGGAAAGGAAGCATTTCCCATTTCTGTAGCAACATCCCTTATTTAAGGTAGAACAGGGTGGCTTTCCATTCTTTCTTGAGGCCTGAAGTGTCTCTAAATCCCAAGTATTCGACCGAAGTTTTGCTTTGCTGCTATCCCATGCTTCTGCATTACAACGGCTGTGCAGTGAAAGCACAGTGGCAGCCTTTTCATTGGGAACTCTTGTACATATCTACAGGATGGTTAACGGAACTGGAAAGTACAATGAAATTCTAATTGCTTTTCAATTGCTGTAGGCCCTTGAAAAAGATATCTCACCAAGCCCTGATAAAGCTGTGCTTGACGCAAGTGATCTATATCTCCATTCATTCCCATGTGTGTTTCATTTACTAGAAACCTCTAAATACGGTGATATTCATCATTCACATGACCTAGTAAAGCAAGCTATGTCTGAAATATCATAAGCATTGCAGTTCAGGATAAAAGGCATCCCTTGAGTAAAAGAGTAGAAAAGCACACTAGCTTTCAGCACCAGCTTAAATTTCCCTAACGCTGCATTACTCCATTGTCCTAAGCTTATGAATAGGGGCTTTGGAGGAGCCTCTTTCTTTTGCCTCTTACTACGGACACACAGCACTGTCTGTCTCATGCGGCTTCCTGGTGCCCTTCACATGCACTCTGTGATATTAGCTGCCTTGGTGTTTACAAATAATGTGGTGTGACAGGTCTGGGAGCGTGCTGGGGAGGGAAGCAGCAGGTTTGCACCTGCTCTCTGAAACCCTGGAAGGTTAGACAGCAGCTCTCAGGAGGATGGGAGACAGCTGGGCTGCCTCTGTGTTCAGCTCACAACACACCATTTCATTTAATATTTGGTCAGTGGAGGCTGATGTGGGGACCAGAAACCAATATAATAATTCTTATTAATATAATAATTACTAAATAATTATTAAAACAATTGGTAAAGGATATAGCCCAGTAATATAATAATTGTTATCAATATAATAAAATAAATCCTTCAATAGACAGCTGAGATCCTAACCACTAATGTGTATCTCTGTCCTACATAGTTCTTCTGCCCAAACACTTCCTAATAACTTGTTAAATTCATTAAAATATATTTTAAAAATCCCTCTCTGTCCCATTTTGTTAAGATATAAAATATCCCAATTGCACTACATTTTTCACAATACATAAAGAAAATTATAACACACTGAGACCAGACTTCTCTTTTTCATGGGGGGTCCTTTTTCAGGTGAAGGAAACTAGCAGGAAGCCAGGCAGATGATTGCTGTGCTGCCTTTTTCCCCTCCTGCTACACTAGTAGAGTGACACTGATGTGCCAGGAGCAAACATCCCTCCAAGCCTTGTCATTTTTCCACTTGTGCAGCTATTAAATGTGAGTTCTGCACGCTGCGCCCGTTCCTTAACCCCACATCATGGACACATGTGCTAAACCTCCGCCCGGGCACCACCTGAGCCTGAGGAGGAAACCACTGCCGCCACATCCCTCACAATTCCACCAGGCAGGAGTGGCATCCATGCCAACCGCAGCAGTGCGTTGCTGCCAGGCCTCTGCTGCTCCATCTCCCACCCTATTATGCCTGTAATGCCCATGGTAACCATTGCTAGGACCACCAGCCCCCTGCTCCCCACTGGCACAGGAGGCAGGAGCAGCACCCCAAATTCCTACACATCAGCTAAGCTGTAGTGACCGAGCACCAGCCCGCAAAAGGGAGCCATGTCAGTCTGCACCCCTTTGGGAAAGAACTTGTGGAAGAGTCAGGCTTAATCCGAGTGGTATGTGCTGTGCTGACACTGCCTGAGCCCTCTAATTACCTCGTTAGTGTAATCCTGTAGCAGACAGCCCGTGAAAAATGTGCTGGGCACTATGTACACACAGAAGCAGACCTGTCCTGAAACAGCTTGGCAACAGGAACAGTGCTCATCGTCAGCCACGAAACCCTACGGAATGACACACGCGTGGTGCTCATAGCCCAGGCA
The DNA here is from genome assembly GCF_000691975.1 of Corvus brachyrhynchos. Classification (NCBI taxonomy): domain Eukaryota; kingdom Metazoa; phylum Chordata; class Aves; order Passeriformes; family Corvidae; genus Corvus; species Corvus brachyrhynchos. The sequence continues at coordinate 119,968 of NW_008237229.1, read as the reverse complement.
ACGCTTCAGCATGCCCAGAGGGAAACGGTGTCGCTCACAGTGAGGGCAGGCACCCAGCCAGCCCCTTGGCCAGCAGTGCCAGTGCGGGCTCCCTTCTCCACCTCTCTGGACCAAACAGGGGTTGCAAAACTCCCTGAGAAGATGAAACAACTTGTTCAACTTTTTTTAAGTCTTTTTCTTCTCTCTTGTGATGACTCTTACTGTGGCAGCCCGGGCAAAACAGACAACCGGTAGAAAAAGCAGTCCATGACATACCTGCCCTGCCATCCACCATCCACCTCGCACTGCTTGGCATCAGCGGCATCACCCAGTGCTAAATGCAAACTGCCTGAAAACAGAGGCCGACTGCCCTTCCCTCCTCTTCTCCATGAAAAAATGCTTCCCCAGAATGCTTTACTGAATGGCACTGCAGGCCAGATAGTGCTCAGAGAGGGGACTGGGAGTTTGTGTTCCCAAAGGAAGACTTTATTGCTGATCACTGCACACCCAGCCTGGCATTTCCTGTAGCACAGCCAATCTATTACAAGCATAAAGGTTGGGGATTTTTTCCAGAAGAAGAGTAAGTAAGCAGTATATACACAGGGAATAGCCACCTGCTGTCCAATTGCAGAGGTAGAGCCTGCTAATTTTCTGCCACCAAGACCTTTTAGAAAGTAATACTACATAGCTGGCAGTCCCATTATCAGGACAGGCTTCAGAGGACTGGAGGAACAAACTGGAGAGTTTGACAGTGATGGGACAAAGCAGAGTTCAACATGATTTGGACAGCGCTGATAAAGGAGAGGAGAGGAGCTGAGCAAAGCTCCAAGCCCATACTAGGTCAGGAGGTTACTGCAACTGTTTACAAAACTGGCAGATGGAGTAAGCACACAGCTCTGCAATCTCTGTAGTGTTCAAGGTATGGGCGTAAACAGCAAATATCATAGAATCTAGAAAAAAGAACAGTTTTGGAAGTTTTTTTTCAGAGAAAGATATTCAGAACTGCACAACATCTGTGCTTTCCACACGAATAGATCAACAGCCACAGGATTGTTCTTTACATTGGGGATGGAAAGGAAAACTTTCCTTGAGCAGGCAACTACAAGTACAAGACTATTCAATCTCTCCTGTATTAGAGCAACCTGCTGTTTCTATAAAGAATTAAATGAAATTCTAAAGAAGCAGAGAGATTAAAGGCCAACTGCAATGATCCCCAACAAACATGTCCCAGATAGTATTTGTAATCCTTGGCTGCCCATCTATCATTTCACAATTTTAAGGACATTGCACTCTGAAAAAAGGGGTCATAAAAATAGAGCAAAATGACAGCAAATTCACTCTTGAAGAGCTGGTGACATTTTTGAACCTTGGATAGCTGCTACCTGTGACGCACTTTCCTATACATCATTCAGTGCACACAGCCGTTTACTGCCAGGTAATGGGTCACCCCCAAGACATTCGTATTCAGCAAGCCATAGGAGTCACAGTTCAAGCACAAATAAACTTAGTGCTGCTACAATGAACAGAGTCATCAATTATAGGGATGAAATTCAAGCCAGAGTGTAGCACTTGTAATTAGGAAACAGCAAAGCCAGGGCAGGCACAAGTGACAAGAAGGGGACAGAGTTCCTCCAAGCATGTCAGTGCAATGTCCACCCACCCTCCCAGCATATTCTGTGAAGAAAGAGTTGCCCTCATGGGAGAAGAGTGCTAGGCTACCAAACTGCAGCTGGGAATAGACAGGAGGGAAAGAAATTGTTAGGAGAGTGTATAATTGCAAAATCTGCATTTCCTTAGTAAAACCAGTCTACAGAGGTCTGTCAGCAGCAACCCTGTAAATATAAAATGAAAAACACTAAATGATGGATATAGCTTCACAAAAATGTGCTTAGAAAGGAGTATGACGAGTCCAAATGGGAACACAGTGCTTTAGATGCAAAAATTAAAAATGCACAGAAAAGTTATAAACATTCTATAAATGCTAACAGCAAAACAATTCAGTATGAAGCATGTTTCTGAGGAGACTCCAACCTGGACAGGTGTTTGGTTATTCTTGACTATTTTGCCTGTTCCTGGGGCTGGACTGAGATTAAAAGGAATCCCTTCTGATTGCCTGTGGGGAGCTGGGGTGGCTCTGTTAGTGTGCAGGGGCTGCACTCTCTCATGCTACTGCTGCTTTGAAGCCTAAAATGAGCTGCCTCAAGCTGCTTGCTGGGATTCATGGTCTCTGCCTCTGGATACAGTGAGGACAAAAGCACAAAAATAGACAAACTGTGCATTACTGAGTCTTATGTGGGGAAGGGAGGCTTGGAAGAGAGTCTCAAAGGTCTCAAACCTCTGAGAATGGCTCCTAGAGAGATGGGTAAAAGCAGGGGTTGAGATAATGCTTTTTGGTCTGCTCCATAGCTCCTGGGAAGGACAGACAGCTTTCCACACCTTGACATGGGAGCTGACTGCCCTGAGCCTCTCCATTGCGCTGCCTCAGTGCATCAAAGAGCTGGTTTCTGGGGAGGCAATGGTGCTCAGCATCTGCCCAAAGGAGGAATTCACGGCTTCAATTTGTTGTATTCATCCCTCTCTAAATGCATCCTATTTGGGGTCTAAGTCCTGTACTTAGTTTTCATACAGATTTGTTATGAAGGACAATGTTTTATCTGATTTCTTTTTCAATGCAGAATAGAAGGAAAAAGAAGATGACCCATTTATATTTATATTTATATTTATATTCCCTTAAATCAGGAAAATAGTTATTTTCCAGACTTATCTGAGAACTTATCCCACTGTTCTCCTTTCTGCTTTTCTTGCTAATATCAAAACAAACAAGCCTAAAATAGTAACATGGATGCACTTTAAAGAAAACCCAACCAACCAAACAAAACAATAACCATTCCATACCACATTTGCATGCTCTTATGTCGGGTGAGCTGCAGTCACACAGCCAGGGCTGGTTTCAGGAGCTGCTTCTGGATAAGAAGCCTTCTATGCTCCAGAAACTGGAGGATCCACCAGAGCAGTGCAAGGTCACCACAGCCATGACCAGTCCCAAGACAAGGCAGTGAGCGGGAAGGGACCATGTCTGCACTGTGAGGCAGCTTGGGAAACTTGTGCCATCCCTCTTCTTTTGAGGGAATGAATCTGTAAAGTGAGTCACTTTGCACATGGTGTTTTTAGTATGAAATTATTATGGTAACAAATGAAGACTGACAGCTAATGGGTCCATTCTCAAAAAAAGAATAAAATATGAAAAAGCTGAGCAGTACTGTTGACTTCACCAGTCCCTGAAAAATTATGTCAGTCACTGTGTCCTTGGTTGTAACCATGCACCAAAACACATGGGAAGAGCTTATGGATCCCTTTGCAGATCTTGCTGTTCTTGCTGCCTAGTAAAGGAGGTCTCTGAAGATGATTTGCAAATCATCTTCTGAAAAGCCATTTTTAGACAGTAACTCCAAAGACCTTCTGATCTCTGTGCACTTCTCATGCTGAAGTGCATCAGAGCAGGAACATCCTGATGTGCTTTGTATTTGATTTGCCTACTCCTAAGAACCTCTTCATATGTGGAAAGCTTTGCAAAGCACTCAGGTAGAGCAAAGCAGCAATGGCTTGCTCCTGCTGATGACTGCAGCCTGGGAATATGATCAGGGGAAGTACCATTTTTTATGCTTCTTGACTAAAACGTAAAGCAGGCACTTTGATTTTCTTCCTATAAATCATCATATGAAGTACAGGGATTTTACCATATACAAATGGCTAAATACCAGACACCATAGTGGAATAAAATTCTGTGTCGAAATCATACCCATCTCCACTTTTTTAATGCCTTTAAAAAAAAAAGTCTCACACTTCCACTAACTTCGTTGAGGCTTGGACTAAGGCTTCAGGCGGCGTAAGGCTGTCATTGTCTCCACTGAAACAGGAATTGTAGGAGACTGGACATCATTCAGGGGTTGCTGCAGAGAGGTATCTAATTAGACACAATTGCTGTTGTTCTGCTGTGATTAAAAGTAAGGCAGCAGGGATGCCTGATGAAAGGAGGCGGTCAGGTCATGTCCTGAAGCCATACCTAGGTCTGACAGGCGAGGACACAAATCTAAGATTATTCTACAAAGCCAGAAGAAAAAGCAAGCACAGATTTGGTAAGGGACTTGATAAACCTCCACCTCTTTTCTCTGGCTACCAAAGCAAAACAAAAAGGGGAAAGAAGAACTTCAAACCATGTAGCTAAATATTCCTTCTCTACCACTGCTCAATGCAAGAATTCACAAAAAGCTTTTACTCTCGCAGGAGTAACAAAATGGAAATGTCTGGGCTGGATCAGTGGAAGAGCTTTTGAACTGAAACATGGTAACTAATAGAATAGGCTTTATACCAGCCTGGGTGCAGAAGATTAATGACTACGAATAATATGTATGCATTAGAGTGAATAATGACAGCCCTGAGGAAGGACTGGCAGAGACCTACAATTTTTTTTAGACCATTATTTCTCAGATGACAGAAACTATTACAATGAGGAAATTCATCCACTTTTCATTTTTCTAATTAAAACACGAAAACTGTTTCTCTCTACCACTTAATTCATTGCTGGCTCTTTCTTTCTTGGCCACCTGGAAAAAGCATCTCTTCACAGGTAAGCTTTTTCTTAGCTGAGGGCCCACCCTATCTCAAAGGGTACTGCAGTGTCAGTGCTTAAAGTGAGGGCATAAATAGCTGCGTTAAAGATTCCCACAGCAAAAGAACTGCATAATTGGAATTCTTGGTGGTCCTAAAGCAGACATGCTAAGGTTGCTACCTGAATACATGCTCTGCCCACTGACCAAGAAATAAGGGGAATAAAACTGCTTATGGGACTGATCTTCCCATGTGTCTGCTTATTAACAGTGCAAATTTTACATGATTATAGGTTTTATGGAGGATTTCGATAAAATGTGCACTTCTGTTCTGCTCTTAGAAATCTCAGTGTGGTGATTTTTTGCTTGTTTGAGAAACCTGAAATCCCCAGATCCTTTAGTAAGCTCTTTTCTAAGATCCTGCCAGTCTTGACACCTTAAATATTGGGAGGGACAGAGCAAGTAAAACCACAGGCAATTAGCAGCTGGTTTCAACCAAGGAATCACTTTCAACACTTACTTTTCCTTCCCTCACTGCCCTACCTTGCCAGGCTCCCAAGAGCCCTGAAGGAAGCTCTGAGATAAACAGAAATGGAGAAGCACCCACTTTTTCTCCCTGTAAATCTCTAAAGTGTGTCAAAGCTCAGGTCTCTCTCTCCGGGCACTGATTCTCCCCCATCTTTGGCAGTGTTTTGCCTCTAAATGCAAAGCAGGAGGTAGAGTACTCTTATCCTGAGGGGGACATTGGACTTTGCTTATTGGGATCAGCAAGTGAGAAATGGAAGCCCTCAGAGATCCACAGTGCCTCTTTGAAAAAGAGAAAAAAAAACCCAAACAAACACAAAAAAGAAAAATAAAAAGAAAATTTTAAAAAATGGAGAAAAGAAAAAATAGAAAAAGGTAGGAAATAAATCAGGTAAAAGTTTGCAGCATACACAAAAACACCATGAAAAAGTATTGACTGTTCAACACTTGCACATCTTCAAATTCACTAAAGGGACATGAAGTTATTACAAAAAAATGGTTCTCAGACAGGCACACAGCTCTT
>NW_008237229.1:113379-114320 GCF_000691975.1 Corvus brachyrhynchos | reverse complement strand
CGGGCTACTTGGCTCACCTGTCAATGCAGGAAAAGCTCTTCCTGGCCACGCCAAATGGCCTGAATGACAACAAATTTCCTAATCTGGCTTTGTTATTTACTCCTTATTTTGCATATAACTAGAGTATGAATTTTTAACATGCTTTCATTTACATAGGAAAACTGGAGAAAGCAGTTTGTGCCCCAGAAGGAGACAAAGAAACTTGAAGTAAACGTAGATCTAGAATTAAGCAAAATAAAACTCCAATTGAGATAATTATTGTTAATGACTTGGAACTGAAACTCATTTGGATGAATCCTCTTCAGATTGTGCCTATTCATTTCCCTAACTGTCAACATAAAAATGGCAGGTTTTAGCCAAATAGTCTAGCCTTATAAGAAAATAGAATAGAAATGAAAGAAATAGAATGAAAGCTTGCTGCAGCCTTAAATTCTAAGAGGAATAAATATCAATTTTATTAGAAGGCATTTACTTATCTGAAATCTCCTCCTCACTTTTCAGATAATAATAAAACTACTTACACTTTAGGAATAGCAAATGATTGATTCTGACTGGTGTTTAAAGAAAATACCTCTGGTTTTTAACGTCACTTTCTGCCACTGGGCTCTCTACAGCATTATGTACACACTTGTTGCTATGATTCCAGCAGTGCCTTGCACACACTGCAAGATGAAAAAAGTAGTCTCTATGTTCCTTCCAAATGGTGCAGCAGGGATTCTCCTTAAAAATGAAACTTTCTGAACACCATTAAGCGACACCGAGACATAAAAATAAGAGAAAAATAATATCAAAATAAAACTGAAAAACCTGACTACCCACAACTGAAATTCAATACCCATTTTAATTTCTGCAAAGCAAAGTGAACCTATAGTATTCACAGCTATTCATGCTCCCAAGTCGTGCTGCACGTATTGATGCGATCGGTTCATTATCCGTCGCGC
>NW_008237229.1:91315-113339 GCF_000691975.1 Corvus brachyrhynchos | reverse complement strand
TCACAGCCCTATTATGTGCAGGCCCAATATTTATGCACACTTGTCAGATTTCACACAACTCCTCTGAATGACATGCTCTCCTCTGGTCCTGCCTTTCTTGTCTTTAGGCGCTTCTTTCTCTCCTCTGCCCTCTGACTTCTATGTGGCTTTTCATATAAGTGTGAATTTAACCAGTGAGCCTCCTCACAAGCTCACACTGTTCTCACAAGGAACTCTGGACATATTCATTACACCCCCAGGCTGAAATATTCAGTCACACAGTAAACCTGTGAAGGATGGATGCTTGCTAGCCAATGTTAAGGAGCTGAGCCCAGGGTAAGAGCTGAGTCCAGGGTAAGAGCTGAGGGAGGGGAAGACTTTTAAAACTTTGCAAATACTGTCTGCAAGTAGTCTGCAGAAAATACTCCAGGCCACCAGCTGATTGTAGTTCCACTAAATATTTTAAAAAGCAGATTTGACAAGATTTCCTCTCAAACAACTGTTCTTCCTCCTTAATTTTTTTCTGGAAACAGTATTCTCCATAGATTTCAGGGGACACTGATTTTCCTACGAGTAACAAGGCTTTAATACCAAAATATTAGAGATTAGAAGCAATGCCAGGTGTCCCTGCACACTGTGTAGAGGGAGTGATGTCCCCAACGCTGCTGTTGCATTAACACACTCCCAGCATAGAACAGCACTTCTGGATATATTTCACAGCCAGAAACTACATGGGGTCTAATGTGGGAATAATCTGCAGAAGCAGTATTTTCCTTTTGGCTGGATTTTAACAAAGAACACGAATGCATATAGGCTTTTATAGTCTGAATGTTTCTGTTCAAACCTTTTGATTCAAAAGCCTTTTTTTCTCAAACACTGATCATGAAAGCAGAACCTTTTCTGAATCAATATTCTGGGTACAACAGTGCAATAATATAATCTAAGAGGTTACAGTTTTTGACAGCATCACCAGCTCTTACATCATTACTTGGTTATTGCACTCTTTTTAAAATGAAAACAAAATAACCTCAGCGTCGAAAAATGCAGTTTTGAGGTGTTTCTTAAGATACTAGCTTGGTAGTATACAGTCAGATGGCTGCTCCCACATTAGAGACAGGGTGGTATTTTCAGCTTTTCTGGCAATTTTTTACTGTTTTGTTTCCTTATGCTCTTTCTGTTGGTTTCCTATCTGTCAGTGTGTCACCACAGAGAGATTAACTGAAACTTCAGACTCCATTGAAGCCTCTTTGTCCTCTCCCACATGACACATTAGCTGAACATTGACGTACCCCAAACAAAAAAGGGTAACTGGCAACAAAGTGGCCCCAGAGCCCACACTGCTGATGCAAATTTCTCCAAATCATGAGCTTTAAACCTCATTATGCTTGGATGTTTGTGCAAATGTGCCTGGATCTTTGTGCACTGTTGTATAAAGCGGCTAAATGAAGAAAAGTTATATTGATTTTCCCACAATCAGATATTTATGATGCAAACAACCCCTAAAATATGTAGACTTTCTTGCAGAGCCTTGAAGAGGCTGCACAGTCAGCAGAATCCCAAAGTTCAGCTGCAAAGGTCAGGCAGACACATAGAAAAAGGAAGAAAAATGTCCTGGGACTACACCCACTTTGGAGAAGAAGGAGCAGTTTATTCTGCGAGAGAGGTCACAATTTCGATTTCTCTGCAGCCCCCCAAAGCAGCAGATGCAAACATGGGTGTGGTAAATGAGAAGGCTGAGTTTTTGTTTAACACCGATTTCTGTATGGCCTAACCTCTAGAGTGCACTTTGCTCATGTATGTACCTCACAGAATTGTTGCAAGGATTAAATCTTTGCAAGGATTAATCTTTAAATCTGGGTTTTGAAAAGATCTGCGTATCATATGTAGAATAACAGCTAGAGTTAAGGTCACTTGATCACTCGTAAGGCATTAGGAATTAAAATATAAACGGTTGTGTAATTATCTTATGCTGCATTTAGAAAAATTCTCTGTTATTATCCTGGGATAAAACCTGCATATAATTTGTCATGAATTAAAAGCACGCAAGCACTGAAAATAATTATACCTTAAGACGATTCCACAGTTACACAAACGACAGTCACAATTTATTCTTTGATTCCATTTGATGTTCCACCATACTGCAAACACATATGTCATTTTATGTTGTGGCAGCTATCCTGCAAATGAGCCAAATTCAGCACCGGTGTTAACACGTGCAACCTGGCACAAGCCAGACACGATATGTACAGCTGCTGCCACAGGGATGGAGTTCATTCTGTGAAACTGGGAATGTGCCAGGTTTACACCTTTCTGGCCAGTGTGTACAGTTCTGCTCCTCTATCTAATTCATTACTGCTGTCTTCTTGAATGTGAAACACTAAATCAAAGAGAAGGAAAGAGTAAAAAAAAGGCAGTATAGATAAGAAGTTTGCTACAAAACACAACATCCAGGTTTGTAGCTCTGAGGGGCTATTTCTCAGCTGTGGATCTGAGGTAAGAACTGCTCAGCTCTCTGTTTTAAGATCTGAAAAAAGACAAGAACCTTCAAAAAGAGCAGTATGTTGAGTAAAAGAGGCAGGCACTGGTATGATGACTCAAGCAGAGAAACAGGCATGCCACAGTGGAAAAAGAGCATATTCTCATTGGGAACCCTGTGCACCCTTGGTGACCTCCACTTCTCAACATGAGACCATAAACGCTGCTTTGGGTGGAGGATTTTTTTTCAAGTCACTTTTTTAGCTACTACCAGTGGCTTCCCAACAGCTTGTAGGGTCCAAATCCCAGCTGGATAGGCTGCAAAGGTTAGGACCCCCACAAAAAAACCATCTCTTCATACATGGCAAAGATCTAGCCCAGGAAATAAAAGGTCTGCGATCTGGAAACACACATTAAGGAAAACCCCAAGAAGAGATCAGTTGTAAGGCTGACATGGTGACAACAGCAAGAACAACCAGGCATTTGTGTAAGTGGAGAGAATGTCAGACAGCAGTGAGAACTACTTGGCAGTAACAGAGAATAAACACTTAAACCAGATTTGTGCTTGGAAGTAACACTATGACCAACCATGGAATCAAGCTGCCTTAGGAGAAGTTCAGATTGGGCATTAGAAAAAGGTTTTTCACTGATATCGCGGTTGATTCCAAGAACAGAGTCCCCAGGGAGGTGGTCACAGCATCAAGCCTGTCAGAATTCAAGGAGCATCTGGATGATACTTTTAGAAATAAAGTTTCATTTTATGTAGTCCTGTGAGGAGCTGGGAGTAGGAGTTGGTGATCCTTATGGATCACTTACAAGCCAACATACTCTATGATTCTAACAATTAATGAGGCTAAAGTCTGTCCCAGCTGCTGTTGATATAGTCCATAACTAAATTCACTCTTCTGTGTCCTACCAGTTCTTCCAAGCCACTTCTGGAAAAGTGAGAGAGCATGTTAGTCAATCACATCATTTGGTAGGGAAATGCACAATCCTGTCTGTCTGTAATCTCCACATCACAAGAATAGCAAAACATTCTTCCATCTTATCTGCAGACCAAAGTCTGACATTAGTCCCATGCTGGCCTGGGCCCTCGAAGCTCTCGCTGGATTCCCAGGGGTTTTCCACCCGAGAGATGATTGATTAATCCCCATCCATCTAACAGAAGGTCACCAGCTCACTCCACGCTCTCCTGAATACTGTGCAATCACAGGGTTCAATTTAAAGTTTCTAAGGACAACCAATTGGCTCCTCAGACACTGATCTACGAAACAGTAGGGTGCTCAGCTACAGGATAAAGGAAAAGCAGGAGAGGGCATTTCAGGAGCCTATTGCTAATGAGTGAACCATCTGTCTGTCTTCTTTGTGAAAATTGGCTGTTTATTCTGACATTTTCTTTTCCCCAGTTTTTCTGCTGATGATCTTATTATTTTAAAGTAATGAAATCTAATTTTAATGCTAGTGCTTGTCAGAATTCTTTAAGAAAGCAATAATGGTAACTGTAGCTATCTTAGCGAACAGAAAAATAAAAATGTACCATGCCTGTGAGAGAAAAGGTGCAAGTCCCACCACATACAAGCCTTGCTGGTGATAATTATACTCATTATTCAGAAAGAAAACCATGGCCAGCTGTGAAATGAGTGACCAATAGTAAATTCTTCGTATGGGATTATTCTTCCATCACAAATGGAAAAAGATGCTGAATACAAATTACAAAAAAAAAAAAAAAAAAAAAAAAAAAATAGAAAAAAGAAAGAAAGACTCACTGTTGGCAAAAATCTTAACACAAGTACATAAACTGAGATGGACTCTCCCTGGTCTGCCTTACCCAATTTATGTCTTTCAAAGGAATGCGTCCATTTCAGGACTGCAGACTGTCCTTGAATGCCTCTAAATGTGAACACCATTTTAGCAGAAATGGAAGAAGAGGATACAGAGACTAATCAAGTTGTCCATCCATCTTCCGGAGTCACATCTCTGCTGCAGGCACCACCAGCTGTTTCACAGAAATGGGCAGAAAGCCTGATGGCAACTTAATAGGGATAGTCTTCCAAGCCAGGAAGTCTCCTCCTTATTCTTACTAGCTATAGATTGGTTTCAGACCTCAGTTATGAAATTTTGTGGCCCTTTTAGGACATTCCTTCAGGGTTGTTTTGGGGGTTTTTTGGCCTGTTTTCAGGCAGTGCCATTACAATGCTAAATCTGAGCAGCAAGGCACTGCCTATGCACTTCTAGTAAATAAGAATGTTCTAAAATGTAAAAAACCCTGAGTATAACAAATTTTAAAACTACATCTGAGTACATGTGAGTGGTTATTTTTGGATCCACACTCCCTTTTATCTCTTGTCTCAAATCAGCAAGTATGGGCCAATTGAGACATCAAAAATGAAGTCACAGGGAAGGCAGTTTCTTTGGATGGACAGGTAGAAATTGATAGTATTTCTCCAATCACTTTTTGATATTAATTTTAATCTCAGCTGACTCTGTATCTCTTTTTGCGTGGTTTTATGCCAGGTAATAAACGAAGAACACTGCATTTGGACTCATATTTGTACTTTTGGTGAGGCAAGCATTTACCCCAAATGAACACTTTGCTAAGGAGCTTTGTCAGCAGCAGCATTTTTTGATATTTAAACTGAAGTTTGCCAGACTTAAGGAGGGAAAGGAGAGATTTATTGAGAAAGGACTGATGCATCCTGCTGCCATGAAGGTCTTGCAAGAACACACGACTCATAATTACATGTGGCCCCTCCTTCTTCATCCTGATGCCATTCCCATCAGCCATTGAAATGCCTCTGACATACAACAAAAAGAGGGATAATGAGCCTTGAGCTAGTACTAACCTAATAACTTTGGGGTGCACAGCAGGCATCAGAAAGCAGCAGCAACACTAAATAACAACAGAATGTACAAATCAAGGTGGTACAAGAGCTAAATCTCTTTTAATAATTTCTGTTTATTGAGTGCAGTCCTAAGAGGAACAAGCTGGTCATGTTTGATTTGTACAATGTGCTAAAGCGCTGCATAAAGTTAGCAATAAGCAAAATTCTTCTTTAATCAATCAACAGAAGACAGACAAACAGGTACTCTTAAAGGCAACCAAACTGGAACAAACTTCACTTCTAATGGTAAAGATTGAGTGATTCTTGCTTATCTCTTGGTTTATCTAAAGCACCTTGAGTATGTCCACTGGTCTCTAAAGGCACTGTGGACAATAGCTCCAAGCAAAGCTGCTTCATTAAAAGGGGACTTCAAAAATCATGTTAGCATTCATCTGTTCCTCATTACTCCAAGAGAATACTAAGTCTGAACAGATCTGGAAAATTGTACCTCCTACACAGACATTTTTGCCTCCTTATTGTCTCTCCAAGTCCTGAAAATGCAGCTGAAGGCATGAACAGCTGCAATACTGGAAGCTACAAATATGCTACTTATGCAGTAGTGATGCTGGAATAACCAGAGCATGGTGCTACAATTTTTTCAACAGGAGAAGTTTCAAGAGTGAACTGATAAAGCAGATTTTCCTGCTCTTCTAAGAAAAGTGAGTGCTCCAGGGCCACGTGTTCATCAAACAACAGGACATATATTTCTGGTTTTACAATCTAGTAGAAAATGCTGAAGGCCTAAAACCTGCACAGTAACTCAGAGTATGTCTCAATGCCTCTATTCTGAGTTTTTTCTTCTGGGAACATTAAAAACATGATGATTTGGTTTATTTTTATTTGCATTAAATGATGAACCCAAGTGTAATTGATGGCATTGTGACATAGGTAGGAGGACTTAAGATAGCCCACCAGCACCCACTGCCAGAATGCTCATTTTATTTGGTCTGAGAGTGACTGACCTGGGAATATGAAGGCTATTGTAATAAAAAAGCTACACCTCAAAAAGTGAAAAAAATTAAAGAATTAAAAATACGGGTACAAGATTGTCTGACTAAAGGCTTTATCACAATAAACACAGAGACCTGGAGAGGACCAGAGGAATGACAAGGGGTGAAGGAACCCAAGTGACCTAATCAGGGAAATCAGAGGATGACAATGGGCATTATGAAACTGTTGTCCCTAGAGTGAAACCCATGAAGAGCTGGGGGGAGGAAACTTTCTTCTTGGACTTCCATGCAAAACATGGGGTTTACCACCTAAAGGGGCCTAGGACTTATTATGGGATGTAGGGGGAAGCAAATTTGGGAATGGTGTAAAACTTATCCAGCTGGCAGTTAGTCACATTAGGAAATGATGTATTTTGCAGATCTGCTTAAAGTGGGCAGAGAAATAAAATTAGGGAGAGAGGGACCGTGCGACTAGACAGTCCTTACACTTATTTTCTTTTTCTACTTGGCCTTGCTTATAAATGTCCATGGATGTGCCCACAAAGTCATAAAGCACATAATGGCTGTATGCTCTACATACCACACATTTGTGTATTTTATTTATGAGGCTGAATAAAACAGCATAGATGCTTTTACTCATTGATTACAGTCTTTATTAGCTGTGCTCAATTTCACTTCAGCATCTCTTTTTGACATTAATGGGCTGTAGTCAGGCTCACCTCTTCCATGCTCACACTGAGCAAAAGAACTTGCCACATAAGTTTCTGGGAATAAGCATTCATTCAGAGAAAAAGGATGAATGGGAATCGCATGCCTGTTTCCAAACCTGGAAATCCCATTCTGAAGCTTCTGACATTCTGGACAGGAATCCAACAAAATCTCCTAAGATTACTTGAAGTCACGAATGTCGGCTTACAGAGGGAATGTGAATCAAGAATTGTTCCGATGTGTTAAGAAAATACACAGCTTCAAAGGACTAATTAAATCCCTCTTCATATTGTTCATCAATACAGTCGGAACATGAAGAATCACAAGTACTTTACCCATTCTGGCTTGAAACTATGCTTCCAATACAGAGCACCAAGGGCAAATGGAAAATGTCTGGAACAACCTGTACCAGAATGTAAAAAACAACCGAATAAAGGACAAAAACCAGGTGGTTTTTAGATACCATTACCACTCTGCAGGAGGTCAGCATGAAACTTCTTGGTTTACAGAGGTGCATCACCATCACTAAATTAAGGAAGAGAGTCTTAAGGAGAACAATGCTGCAGCCATGTTACAGCAGAAGACTGGAAATGAAGAGACTGCAAACGTTGCTTGTCTTTTCGCAGGTGGCGATATGTTCTCCTGACTCATGCATATGTGGGAGACCTGCCCACAGTCTAAGTCTATGCAGGAGCTCTTCAGTAAGCCCTTATTACAGTCTCTTCCAGTGCATGCCCATAAACAAGTTTGTCTTCCCAGAATAAATCTTCTACATTATATTTATGCTCTACTGCATGTCTCAGGAAAACACTAGAGGGTTTATCATTGCTAAAATTTCAGATATACTACAGGTAATGATACAGAAAATAACTCATTATCCCTTAGAACAGTTAATGTCAGCCTCACTTTTAAACTGTAGATTCTTTATGACAGAGAACTTGTCTTCTGCCTTTTCTGTGAAGTATTTGGGATATTTTTGGGCCTCATAAAATTATAATAACACCCTCACAACCAAGGTAATGAAACTTAGCGTTTTATAAAGGTGTTTCTTATAGAAAAAAGTGTTTCAGGGAAATTTGGACATACCTGCCTCTAACTGAAAGTTTTAATTATAATCAAAAAATATTTCTAGTTTGACACATCTTGATTTCACTCCTTTCTACTTTTAAACAGGTTTTCACTGTTTTCTGTGACTTTCAGAGGAACAAAATGCTTCAATTTTAAATATTTTAATTCTTTGCTTTCAACTCTCCCTTATAAAAAAATACCATGGAAATAATGCAAGTATCAGCCTCCTTGCCATAGGTCAGAACCAGAAAAATGTGAAAGTCTTAACTTTTTATATAATACTCCTTCTGTCTGCTACATACATTAACATTTACGATGGAAAATGTTGACGACCTCCCACCTCCAGTTGTTCAAGAATTTCTTGTTTAGCATCCACTGCAGACTATAACAGATTTGCTGGAACACGCATCTCTGCATCCTCAGATGAATGCTCTGTGTGTTTGCAAAGGTCTACAGGATGGGCATGCCAGAAAGCCAAGCTTGTTAACAGCTCCAGATCGTTCCCACTGGAGATTCTGCGTGCCTCTAATACACATCTCAGTATTCACCCAGAGAAGACCATGTGTAATTTCTCTGCACAGAGCCAGAATCTGTGCAGAGGATCAAAAGAGCCTTGGGGTTGATATTTTAGTTTTAGTAATTTCCTGCTATTCCATATCCTTGAATATTGGCTCAAAATAATAGCCTCCAAGGAAGTTCAAATCTTCAGTTTTTCTTCCTTTCTCAACATTTTGGTAAAGAACTCCCCATATCACCTTTTACATCTACCAGTTCAATTCCCGCAGAACACAATGAACATGAGTCAGAAATACACACAAAAAGCATCGCAAATTCCTGAGGAACACAAAATTGCATCTCACCACTAACCTGATGAATAAAGTTCTTTGCAAATCAGTTGTTAAATCCCCTTTGTCTGACTAGATTCAAATGGATTCATGTGATAGGAGGGACATACATTCTTCTCAGGTAGACTTCAACTTCCAGATCATTCACGGCATCACCTATCCTACGACATGTGCAAGGACTTCTAAAGAGTCCAAAGATTGCCCCCAAAGATTGCCACAAGGCTGATTTCAAGACTGCCATTGTTCCCAAGTCCCCAGCTATTACTGAGAAAATGGTTTTTGCCTGGGCTTGGGGCTGTTTTGGGTGCAAACAGCAATGCCGCTCCAAGCCTGGTGCTGCTAGGCTCTAAGAGAGCAATCCTTGAGGAAGGGCAGGATTAGAAGAAGGGCACAATGGATGCCACCTTTGCAGGGATGGGTGCATAGCTGTTTGCCAGGGCTGCCACAGTTTGAGTTCAGGGGTGGCTTTGGGCTACAGGGTAACTCCCTGTTCCCAACCCACCAGGTGTGCAGTCTCACACAAGCACCATCCCAGTGAGCCTGGGTGAGTGACTCTGGTGCCCAGCAGGAGCAGGAACATGTGTCCAGGCACTGAGAGGTGGGGAAGTAGGTCATTGCATCTCCTGAATGCTATAAAATAAAATTTAAAAAATCTCCTGGGTTGAACTTTCCAAGCAGTGCTGAGGTGGCTTGGGATTAGTTCTTGCCCTCATCTCAGTTCCTCAGCAGTGGCACCAACCTGCACACATAGCACTTGGTCTGTAGAATTCCTTCCTTCCAATTCCCACCTCAGTGAGAACAGCTCCTGTGCCCTGGTCAAACTTACTGCTCCTGTTTTTTCTACAAGGTATTGATAAATGTAAAAAGGGGACCAATAGATTTTATACAATGCCTGTCCAAAGGATGTGAAATCTTGGAGGACACTTTTTAAAATGTTTCAGTGAACAAAGAAAAGGACTACACATATTCCTGCATGGGGCTTGAGCCCTTTCTAGATTCATCTTCTCCAATCCCAGCACAAAAAGTGATGCCCAATGGGCTGTGCTGAGCTCTGCCACACCGTGTCCTTCCCTTCATGCCCTGGAGAAGGTGCAGGCCTGAGTCTGGCACGGAGTGGCAGCTCTTCCCCTGCACAAACCCAGAGCCCAAATCCCCCTGCAATGCTGCAGCCCACAAGTGACAGCAGATCTGTTATGCAGCTGTCCCTCTCACATACCTACCCACACAAATCCTGTTGCTCCAACTTTGCTGGGAAGGTACAGAGCACCACTAAATCCTATTTATTACAGTCAGGATTAAGCTTACACATCCATGATGGCAGTGTAAACCTTGCTAAAAAGACTTCTTAAAACCATGCACCATCTAAAAACTGGACTCTCAGGTTTCCTAGAAAATCTGTAAAATTTTCTTTCCTTCACTTGCCTTTGGGAGAAAATATTAAAAGTAAAGGCC
Organism: Corvus brachyrhynchos; assembly: GCF_000691975.1. Taxonomy (NCBI): domain Eukaryota; kingdom Metazoa; phylum Chordata; class Aves; order Passeriformes; family Corvidae; genus Corvus; species Corvus brachyrhynchos. The sequence continues at coordinate 102,980 of NW_008237229.1, read as the reverse complement.
TTTCAGTTGATTACTCACTAGATGTTGGTCTGGCAATTTCCATTTAAAAAATTTCCGTAAGTAAGCAGCAAGATGATATAGCCTACTAAAATTTATTTTGCCAGAGAAAAATTACACAAGCAACTGCATTATTAGGATGGACTATTTTTAATTAAAGCTCCTGAGGAGAACATAGGCTTCAACTAAGAAAAGCCAGCCATGTCTGGAAGCTGTATTGAGAATAAAAAAATGAAATGCCAAAACACATTACAGAAATGGACATTTGACATTTGAATGAGGATTTCTAATAGCTCAGATGAAGGAAGAGTATGAAACTGGAGTTTCAATTTAGGGCCGATTCAGATATAATCCCTTCTGTTAGGGATTTGGAGCTGTGAAGCTTCTCAGCTTCAACGAGTACGCTTTTAGCAAGGTTATGCATGTCAGACTGAGAGACACCTGCATGTTCCCTTTGGGAAGCAAGCTGGGAATGATCACTGAGAGCACCTGAAAGAAGAAGCTTCTGCAGGAAATCCCTTCAAGCTAATGGGACCCCAGGTTAATCTCAAATTCAGTGTGTACTTAAATCCTAAATCAAGTCTTGCCTTCATTCCTAAAACTGGTGGTAATATTTGCACTTGTATGACAGGTCTGGTTGCTTGCTTTATACAGATGCATGCCTAGTGTCCTTTGAGTCTCCCTAAATCCTTGCCCTTCAGTGATAATCATGTAGCAGTGAGATTCACAGACTGGTGACTTGTTTACGCTCTCTACCCAGCAAGTTATTCTGTAATAGCTTCTGCCTCTGGCAACTCTCTGTGCCAGTATAAAAGTCACATTGTCTTAGACTGGGGGAGCGAAGTCAGCAGCAGAAACACTTTTTCTACAGTAAACACCGAGGACAAATGATAGGGTTTTAAAGATTGCTATTAAAAGCTGTGATTTGGAGGGCAGCCAGTGAAAGGATATCCAAAACAACAGTAACTATTTAGGCACACACATATATTACAATTCTAATCAGAAAAACAAAATAAAATACAGACTTTCGAATCCTGTATCTCTGAACATATTACTGTAGTAGCAGTTAAAGAATAAGAATTCATTGCATAGTAGCATTGCATTGAAGCCCAATGGCCATCCCTACTCAAGAGATTAGGAAAACAAACAGACAAAAAGCAGTATATGTTTTAAATAATCCTGTGCCTTGCTTTCTTCCATCAGTAGACCTGGAGTAAATCACACGGATAACCCTGTGATGTAATTTATTAACTTTCGTGAAATACAGTGAGGGCCTCTGACTAAAAACATTTAGATAGCCCCAAACACATCACTAAATGTCAGTAAATATTCTGAAATGCCTTCTTTCCATTTTTGTGAATATGAAGGAGCTACTCATACTTGAAGCAGTTATATTGGCTAAAAATTTGTTTAAGATTACTCAAAATCCTTGCATACACAACAGCACTGCACACTCATGAATTTTTTGCTCAAGGACTCTTTTCTTTTTTGTGTCTGCAAGAGTAACCAGTGATACTTAAAATTAATTTTTACCATACTACTTCTTTTTTCTTTTTCTTTTCTCACTACTGTTTAAATCCCCCAGAACTCAGTGGAGACAGTCCTCAAGTTTGACGGCATTAGGAGCAAATCTGCTTCGCCTGAAACGAGTCTCAGTCTCATATTAGATAGGACTCCCTGGATGTGGCTCACCAGCAGTTTGCATGTGGCTCCTCCCTGCCACACCCAAATATGAAAACAAGGCATCAGTCCCTGTTTACAAGATTGCAAGAAATGCTGTAAACATCATGAGATCATCACAGGAAATTCACATAGTAAAAAACCTGGGAATTAATAACACAAACAGAGGAATGCTTCCAAGAAAATAGACTTCATGCAAAAACAAAAAAAAAGAGGGGCAGTATTTTCCAGCCTCTGCTGCACCAAAGAAGAAATGCCAATTGCAAATTAAAATCAGAGCGCTAGTATTTCATTAAGGTTAGGAAGGAAATTCTGTCTGCCCTCTGATAGCTGTTTCTGCCAGCCAAAAGTGAATTTATGGCATAATTGAAATTACATTCCTTTTCTGCTACTCACTTGCTTCTGATGAGTATCATTATGCTGAAGCAATTTATCATGTTTTATATCTGAAAGAGCCGTTCTGTTTCCACAATCCTACTCCTTGTACCATCACTTTCTAAAAATCTGGACATTATAATTTCCTTCCACCTTCTGGTTCCCTTTAACGAAAACTCTGCTGACAATCATGAAACAAAATACAGAGGATGCACACAATCCCAGATAACTACTAAATCTTCTGAGAATTAAGACATACTTTCACTGTCACAGGTGAATTTCCACTTTGAGCCTTTGGCTCCAATGTCCCTCATCTAGCAAATGCTCCAAAGAAGAGCAGAAGAGAGACAGCCACCTACAGCTGGTGTACCTGTACGTAGGCAAGCACTGTGCAGCTGCCCCAGGTGCACAGCAGATCAGGTGACTGCTCTGCAAGAGGAATATTAGTACATGTAGTTCCCCCTGATGCTCAGCCAAGAAGGGAAAGGAGACATGTTCTTTTCCATTCCTCCTGGCAGACAAATGAATTATCCACCACCAAGGGCAGAAGCTGGTGGGTTGGCCAGTGCCTGCAGATGTGCAGTTGCAAGTGGCTGCCTCTGCTTATCATAGCAGAGAATGGCCAATCCGTGCCAAGGAATACAGTCTGTCAGCAGAACCTTTTCTTACTGCTGTTTACAAACAAACCTTATTCCATGCTGAGATTTCAGAACTGCCAATCAGAAAGTACACTAAACAGATTTACCTTGAATGTCTGCTTGATCAAACAGCAAGCCCCAGACTCTGCTTTAAACAACATTTTCAAGAACAGAAACACCTTTTAAACTTTTAACTTCTCGACCTCACCTAGTCCAGATTTTAGCTCGTTACCTGTAGCCACAATACTGAACTGACAGTCTGAAGCTGACAAAATGGTACCACATATGGGGAAAAGGGACTGTGTGGTTGCTGGATCCCACACCGTATGGGCAGGAGTAGGCACTCCACCACAAGACTCTAATCGAAGGTTTTTTTAGCCAACTTTTGAGAGTATCCACAGCTGCAAAATACTGAAGCCTTCATATTGTATTTGGCAGCAGCCAAAATACTTCATTAAACCTCAGGCACTTGTTTGCTGTTGGACATCAAACCAAAATATTGGGTGCTTTGATGCATATGTACTAGTCTAAAGGAATAATTAGGTTTGTAAGAATAATCAACAATTTGAGACAGAAAAAAATCTCTTAGTTTGGAAGTCTGCCTCGGGAGGTAGTCATTGTTACCTGTGAAGGCTTTACTTGACCTCACCACACAGCCAGTTTCTCCTTAAAAACCACACACAGAAATAAGACCTTTGACTCCTCTCAAGATCCAATTCCTCTACCTCCAATCCCGTGTAAATATGTAAGTATTGTCATCAGTTTGTCCCATATTTCAAAATTCCTATGAACTGAATGCTAAAGTCCTAGAAAGTTTAACATGGACATATTTTTCCCTACCTGGGCAGTAATGGGATATTTTACTTTTCATTTCATTGTCTCGCTCCCCAAGGCTGTGTTTTTAACACACGCTCAGTTATAATTTTAAAAAATAAGTCTACAATTAAAGAAAGAAAACAAAGTAAAAAGCTAAAGCTATTACCCCATGAGCTTTAAGAAAAAAAGGAACCGCAGGTAGCTATGATCATTCTGACATTCTGATATCTGCTCACTTCTGGTCAAATTCTCCATCTCCTATCAAAGAGGAAAAGATAAGTTGTCACTGCTATGCATGTCATACAGGCAGAGTCTGACTACCTAGCTATAATAGTCAGGAGTGCTGTCAAAAACATCCCTAAATGCAGTCACTAATGATTTCATTGTGGTACATCTTTCATTTGAAAATAATAGTCAGTGCTTTAATGGAGAAAATAGAAGCTCAATAAATCCTTAATGATGCTGAGTCTCTTTTATGCTAGCAGTTTTACATGGCAAAAACAATTCTTGGAAATGTCAACCTGCCAATCTGGTTTACGGTTTTAAACCTTTATTACGAATTTCAGAGGTAGACTAGAAATATTTCTGTTAATGGCTTTGTTTGAAATGTCTTGATTATGGATAATCAGCTACAAGCAGTTGATTCTTGCAACACAAGAAGCCCCTGAATAGAAAATTAAAGCTAAATCAACATTATTCCAAAGCTTTCTATTCCTCATTCCCATCACAAGGTTCCAAGTGGTTACTGCCACATCCTCCTCACCCAGCAGGTCTTCACACAAAACAGGAGTAAAATGAGCCTTTGGTGGTGGGCGATTTATCTGAACTATTTCCTCTCCTGATTGCCCAAGAGGAAGTCTCATATTCTTCCCCTTCTCCTCTCTGAGCTGCCAAGTAAAACCCAACTCCAGGACCTCAGAGCAAGAGCTAGAGGGACCAAGTGAGGAACCAAATCAGTTGCAGACCAGGAAAGGGAAGAAAAGATGGTTTCTATTTTAAAGACCAGATTATAATATGACAAGAATGACAACCTGTGCATTCTAATTAGTGCTCCTGTCCCCTTCAATTATGTCAGCTGATGACCTGGAGTAAAGGTGCCAGGACCCAATCAACACCCACATCTAAAACCAGTTAACAGACTGTCAGGTTTAGTTGTGAAAATGCCTTTACTAGTAACTGGTTTTAGTGAATCCTGTAAAGCACTGTCAGTCCTTATACACTGACAATTACATGCTTGTTGGTTGAGGAAACTGAAGCCTTCAGAAAGGCTTTCTTTTTCCCCTCTCTCTTGGTTTGTGTTCACAGAGAAAAATCATGTGGTAGTGTGACAAAGATCTTTCTTTTAATACCAGACTCTTTGGAGAAGTGTGGTACTTCTTGTGGAGCATTACATTGTGGATACCTGTGGGATATTGTATCCAAAGCCTTTCTCTTCCTCTTACTTTTAAGGAAAGCATCCATGAAGACACAAAGCACATGTGAAATGTCCATGCCAGCATTGCTCATCCCCCAAAGGCTCCCTCTTTCTTCCCTTTGACTAAGAAAATTACTGTCAAATTTTCTCCTGATCATCTTGGAGCACAGAAACAACAAGCCAAAGTTCTCCACAGTGTTTATTCATACCAACTTAGAAGGACAGCAATTCATGCAATGTTTCTGGTTTTTCCAACAGCCTGATAGCACAAAACTGTGTTCAATGAAAGGCAGCTGCAGGAGTGCCAATGGCTCATCTTCCTGTGCAGAACCACAGGAACTCTTTTTATTTTTTACATTTTCCCCCCAAAGAATACACAATTTCTTACATATGGTTATTTTTGCAAGAGTAGTGTCCAAGAGTAGCAAGAGACATCTCTGAATTTGTGTTATTTGAATTACAGTCTCCTCTACGGCTGTGGGAGCTGGTGGACTATTCATTCGAACAAAACTGAACAGATGCAAAACTTTACCCAAGAGTGAAATCAACACTGTAGGATAAAAACCACCCTGACTTTAATATTCACTGACATATTGTTTTCCATTTTGTTTGTTTTTTTGCTCTTACTACAGTCAGGCTCAGAATGGAAGTGACAAATTATCCCACGACGGGAATGTTCTCACAATATTTTCAGGGAAATTGAGAGCAGGTGGAACTAAATAAATTTCTGCTAAAATAAATAGCAGAAAAAACTTCCTGTTTAAAGATTTTTTTTCTTGCCTGAAGTCCTGACCTAGAGGAACAGCTTCTGGCAGCAGCTGTAAAATAACTTTCCAAATAGTGTAGCTCAGCCCGCAGCACCAGAGACGGCTGTTCCAAACTGTGTCTGAAGTCCTGCACATTTCAGCTGCCCCTAACCTCGAGGGCTGGTTTGCATATACTGGAGAATTTTGTGTTCAACTAAGTATTGGTATCTGAAATACACCGAGGAAAAACTAAGGTGAAGAAGAAAAGGAAGGAACAGAAGGTGCAAGAATTCCACCAAGGAGGGACTTGTAAAAGGGGAGAGAGGAAAGCTGATCTGTTTGGCCGCCTGAGGAGATGGAAGACAGCAAAAGGGAGGAGGCATGTGCTGAGCATTTCAAAGATACAGTCTCACTAAGTTTTTACCTTTTTTTTCTTTTTTTTAAGGAAACTAACCCTAATTTCTTTTTCCTTTCTCTTGTGAAGGCAATCCAGAAGCTGTAGTCACATACCCTGACAGCTGACCACAACAGTGGAGAACATAATAGCTATCATTCTACAATTTTGATACATAATGGTCAAGGTACAACAGGAAGTTCCTTCTCACAAGTGATTCCCACCATTTCACATCCTTGTAACTACTGTAGGACCTACATTTCTCCTCCTTCCCAAACTATTATGGGAACCTTCCCCTATAATTGCCCACAGTTTATGATACCTGTGGCAGTATGCACTACACCTTCTGGTTTGGGATAATAACTAATCAGCAAATCAGTAAATTCATTATAAAAGACACATGAGCATGGCAATGGAAAAGCAGAGGACTCCTTTAGAAAGCAGGACTTAGGGAATGACCAGCCTGTCAGCCTCACCTCTGTGCCTGGAAAGATCATGGAACAGATCCTCCTAGAAGCTATGCTAAGGCACATGGAGGACAGGGAAGAGATTTGAGACAGCCAGCACAGCTTCACCAAGGACAAGTCCTGCCTGACCAACCTGATGGTCTTCTATGGTGGAGTGACTCCATCAGTCAGCCAGGGAAGAGCTAATGGATGTCATCTGCACTTCTGTAAGGCCTTTGACACAGTCCCCCACAACATCCCTCTCTCTAAATTGGAGATACAGATTTGATGGGTGGACTGTTCTGTGGATGAGGCATTGGTTGGATGGTCACAATCAGAAGGTAGTGGTCAAAGGCTCAATGTCCAGATGGAAGGGCTCTGGGGAGACCTTATGGCAGCCTTTTAAAACTAAAAGGGTCTTATAAGAACAATAAGGACAGGCTTTACAGTAAGGCCTATTGCAATAGGACAAGGTGTAAAGGTTTTAAACTAGTAGAAGATAGATTTAGGTTGGACATAAGGAAGACATTTCTTATGATGAGGGTGATGAAACACTGAAAGAGATTCCCCATAGAGGTGGTAGATGCCCTAACCCTAGAAGCAGTCAAGGTCGGACTGGGGCTCTGAACAACCTGATTTAGTTGAAGATGTCCCTGTTCATTGAAGGTGAGTTGGACTAGATGACATTTAAAGGTCCCTCACAACTCAAACTCTTTTATTATTCTATGAAGGACCAGACTATTGAAAACTGAAAGAAGAGATGAACAAAACAAACCCTCAATTATTTTTTATAGAAAGATGTATATGATAAGAAACATAGAAAAGAAAAACAATCTAAAGGTTTTCAGATTTTCAACTGCCTTAGAACTGTTTCATCGTATCATTTAATAACTTTATTCCCTCCCACATCCCTTCAAAGTCTGCTGCTTTGACACCACTGAATTCAGGGGCAGGAATTTATCCTGAACTCTGCACACAGTGACAACGAGGTGAGCTGCCTCCACCAATCTCTGCACAAGACCCACTTTCTCTTGGCACAGCTGACTGAGGCAAGAGCACGCCGAAGAGGTTGGACTGTAACTATTTTGGAGTGATCCCTGAGAAAGAGGCCTTAAATAGACCAATACGTACATCTGTCAGTCTCAGATGGATTGTTGTGCTTCTTCTGCCCACGTAGTCATTATGCTGATGTCCCTAAATATCAGCACAGCTTGCCTTCCCCAGCTCTGTGCACTATTGTTGGAGCAAGACCTAAAATTTGGGTAAGAATATCTTGTAATTTTTGTATTCATTTGGGCTAGAGCTTCCATCTTGTGACAAAATATGCAGTAAAGAGAAAAAGAAACACAGAAATCACAAGTAGTGTACCCATTAGGGGCAGACTGTGTCATTTTTCTAGAACGAATGAACCACGATTATGGGTGCTTAAAGGAACTTCAGGCTTTCTCACACCAAGGCACATCAAACCCAAACCCAAATCAAGTGAAGGCTTTGCCATGCCTCCTCCCACAGAATAGACACTGTCTCCTTCCCAGACACTTTTCAGCAGGCTGAGTGTAGGAACAGGGTGAAAAAACATCCTAACCTTGCAGCGAGATCCCAGCTGATGTAACTGCTGGCAAAATCAATGGGGTTGTGGGGATCACTCCTGTGGGGGTGAGAAAGAGGCTGAAATGCTGCACACACCACTGCCCTGGCATGGATTGGGTTTGCAAAAAGAGCAAGATGGGTGAAAGTACCCTCATCTGTGGCCCAAAGAAACAGGTTATTTACAGAGAGCAGCAAAATGTGCCGATTAGAAGTTGCTTGAAGAGTCACAACTGCGTAATTCCACCTCTTTACCACTTAAACCCTTTTCCTGACCTACTTGCACCAGCTGACTCCATTTTTTCCTTTCAGGGGAACAGAGAACTTCTTGACAGATCCAGGCAATGTGTGGCACTCGGCCAAGGTGGGCCTCCTTTCAGCCAACAAGGCTTTGGACAGTGCAGCCGGGCTTACCTGCACAGTGCCGAGCATAGGGAAGGGGGAAGGTCCAGTGCCGTAGCATGTGGCAATGGAAAACTTGCCAAGACGGTCAGATCTTTGTCCCTCATTCATCCTCTGACAGCTTGAGTAGTGCAATGTTAATAATTCATAAGTTATCTGTGCAATAAGTTACATTCGCCTTTTAAAAATAGAGCTAGAGAAGCAAGTCTAAATAATTAATTTCAGAAGAAAAATAATCAAATAACGCTTTCAAAGAAGGAGAAAAATCAATAGCTCTGACTTTTTTTCACCTTGCTAAGCATTTCCGGACAGTGCCGTCCCCATGGACACCAATGCTCCGGTGTGACACATATTCCTAAGTGCAGCATCATCACAACAAAAACCACAGGCAATCTAGAAAATTTGTCAAGAAACTATGCATCTCACAATGCTCCTCTTCTCACCCTGGCTCTGCCTCTTCCTCTTTTCCGTCCTGCTACCCAGAGCTCCAGATGCCGGGATGAAGTTACCGGTGATGGGAGATGAAAACAGTTGGCTTCCACTCACCAGGAGCCAGCCGAAGGACAGCAGGGAAGCTGTGCCTCCCAGGAGAAGTGGCACTGAGCTGGCCAGTGATGGCAGCTCTGCTCTGAGCACCAAACCAAGGGAGCTTTTTTACAGGTTTGCACATCCTTTCTCTTTCAGCTGGAGCTCCCTGATATGCACAAGGCTACATTCACTCGGGATCAGTGCTGGCTCTTTTGAGCCCTGGGAGGAAAGCAGGGAGAGCAGGGCATGAGATAGCTCTGAAACTACAATGCCCTGGTATCCACCTCCACCCCAAACACTGCATGACTCTTCCCACAGGAGCAGTTTCCAGATGGTTGCTGGTCTGATTCAGTTTCACCAGAGAGTGGAATGACAAGGCATATACCTAATCAACTTCAGTGTGCATTTAGCTGTGGATATTCCAGCTTTAAGTCACAGCTTCTGTTCACAGAAACAGCAGCATGCTGTGGGAGTTTACTTCTGCTGAAACAAAGTCTTGCCCACACCTTGGCAAGGAAAGCAAAGGGTACTGTCTACACCTAGGACTTATGCCCCAATTGAAACACGATTTAGAATATGGAGAGCATGCACTTATTTTTCCCCCCAGGACAGCACTTGAAGGATTTGCTAGCAATATTTTGCAAAGGTTTGCTGAAGAAAACCTTTAATTATATTATGGATATATTAAGGGAAAGAATGAAAAAATAAGTCCATATTTTTAAATGAAAATGTCACAGAGACTACAGTTTGTTTGCACTGTCACTGCTGAAGCCCATGTGACAGACAGCAGGATTATTTTTGGTAACTGGGTGGAGGATGGGGAGACTGATACACTACTTGAACTTCTCCATGTCAGTGTCTGCTATTGAAAAAGTTACCAGAAGACTTCTGCTATGTAGTAAGAAAAACGTATGACCAACGGAGCACAGAGAAATTTCATTTATCATACAAAGAAGGTTTCCTTATAACTAACCAGTACCTGGACAATCATGCAGCTGTGGTAGGTCATTTTTCCTGCTGTAAATGCCATCACTTAAACATAATTTCTCCATATGCAAAGCCAGTTGTGGTCCTTCAAAGTATTTGGGAGTAATGAAGGGGATGAGTTAGAGGAAGCCCATGCCTGGGATGAGAGACTCTACTCAGGTGGAGTAGCAGAAGAGCAGGGGTTTTGCATGAGGCAGATCTCTGGATCTGATCAGCAGAATCCCTGTTACTTTATCTCAAAATCACTCACTTCAAAAATTATAATAGTATTTGGAAGTAGTGTCAGATGATTGCTGGCCAGTCTGGACAAATAGCAAATACCTAGAAAATAGAGACTAGTCGAAGCTTGGAGGCAACTTATTTGGTAAATCATAAATCTTAATTGCAGATGCAGATACTGCTCAGGGCGGGGCATTTATAAATATAAGAGACTGGCACAAAATATTTTGAAATTTTCTGGGATCCTTTTGTTTAAAAATATTTCTAAATTTCTAAAAAGAAATGTTGACAGTGCATTAGACGATGCATAATACAGTTGTTTCAAATAAAAAAATCACATTACAGAGTTTGCTTCCTAACTACTATGTCTTTTGAGTCCAGAGAGATCCATTCCCACACATTCCCTCCTACCAAGAAGGAGCAGACCATTTCACTATCTGCACAGTTCCTGAAATGTCATAACAAGTATAAATCATTCACTGTGGGTAGGTACCAATTCATTATTTATTACAGTGAAAAAAAGATATTGGAGACAAAATGGTGCTGCAGTAAAACTTTCATTCCGTTAATGGGTTTAGTTATGATTATTGCATAGGTATTCATTACTTAAAACTGTCACAAGCACTAAATTCTAAACAGGGTTATTAAGTCAACATAGTGCTCTTGCTTAGTCCTTTTAGTGTTACTTGAATCCTGTCCTGTTTCTCATAAATTTCCCTTCATGTAAACTCATTGATAGCTAAAAAAGATAACACATTACAAAAATCAAAGAATTTCCACAGTATATCCCTACTTCTGTGAGTAAATTTCATTTGAAAAATGACTGAAAAACATTATGTGCCACCTTAATAAACATGTATAAATTCCTAGCTAATGAAAACAGAGGGTGATATTTTATGCAATCCAGTGTGTTTGCACCAAAAATAATTTCTTCACCACTTGTGTACCACTTTGCACCATATCTATGTATTTTTATCAGAGCAAAAAGGGGGAAATGCAATTTCAGATTGGAATAATCACACTTTACACACATGCAGCTTATGTTATGCCCGACTAACAACGTTCATGGCAATGAAAATCACTGTCACACTCAGCTCCAGATTTCACACACAGCAGCCTCCAGATTTAATTTTGCTATATTATGCTTACAGAGCTGAGTTCTTCTGTGAGCAAAATGCTCTCCACCTCTACTGATGTTAAACAAAGTAGTGCACTTGTACTTTGGAGCAAAACTTGTCTCAAAGTAATAGGTCTGAAACTTTTCAACTTATCTTGTATAATTCTATCATTTTTATAATCTTCTGAATGTAGCTTTTCACTCTGTTAGTACAAACAAATATTTTAACAGAAAATTTTCTTTGACTGTTAAAAGCAGCAGTTCTTGAACTGTGCCTCAAAAATCAGGTGCTGCAGGGGAGGAGGAGAGAATAAGCTTG
>NW_008237229.1:88798-91284 GCF_000691975.1 Corvus brachyrhynchos | reverse complement strand
AGTCACTGCCCTAAAAAGCCCACAGGTAACCTGGGAAAGCCCATTTAGAGTTGGTACTGGTTCTCATCTCAGTCTGTGTCCTGAAGAGATGTGTTGGAGACCTTACTAAGGGCCAGAGGACTTGTATTTCTCTTACGCAGAAATGAATAGAAACAGGGTTTCTTGCCTTTTGCCTCTACCCTTATTTGTAAAAATGCCAGTGAATGTGAGCTGCAGCCATAGCCCTCCATCAGCGGGAAGTGGCTTCCAGAGTGAAGATGCCCAGAGAACAGCACTGATGTCTCTAATGGTCCCAACAACCTGAAGTTAAGAGCTGACCAAAAAACTTCAGTGTCACGTGGGAGGCTGCTGCCATAGCAGAGGTCCTTGCAAGACAGAAAGCAACACCTCTGGTTGCTCCCCCTCTGGTCCTTCTGCTTTCAGTGGGCATGAGAGGGACTGTCACCTGCTCAGTACGGCCAACACACAACCAATAAATGTCCCTTTCTTCCCAGTTACACAATTCTCATGCATTTCTTGTTAACCCATTTCATAGTACTCACATCAAACCTTTCAGCAGCTGCTACCTCTGACCTTATTCCTGCCCTCTCTTTGTGTGGCCTGGTGGGGCTGCCCTTCTCCAGCAGTGCCAGTGCTGCCACAGCTCTGCCTCATTCTCTACCCTGGCTCCCAACACCAAACCCAGACAAAGGACATGGGAAAATACACGTTTAGCAGCTGCAAACAAGCAACCAACTGATTCTCCTCATGGGGAACAGGAGCTGGTCCTGTGCCATCTCAGCTCTTTTCTTCAGTAAGTAGCAAAAATGGTTTGTTCTTCCCCAGGTACGGGGCTTTCAGAGACAAGATTACTCTGAGAGGTATTGCTTGTAGGGGAATTAATGATCACTGTACATAAAGGCACCCAACACTTGCCAAGCATGATTTCCTAGTGGTTTATACTTAGTCTAAAAATAGGTCATCCTTTTGTGAAGTATCTTTCCTGAGAAAATATAAGGAAGAAGTTCCCTAAAGATGCCCTGGTGGCTTCAATGATTTTTGGGGTTAGATGTTGAGTGGAGATGTTGAGTTCTCAAAGAAAATCCACTTGCTGTTGTCAAGCTTTTGAGAAAAGTTCTGATTTGTAGATGCTCAGAAGAGAATTGATGAGGGCTTTGCATTGGTGCAAAGGAAAGGAAACTTCAGAAAAAAGTGTTCTGAATACTTGCTGGTTGATTGATTGAGGAAAATTCTTAATGTACATCAATACTTCTCATGAGGTGCATTAGGATATTAGGAAGGGGGAAATAGTTGCAGGGATGTTGCTGTGGTAATTTGTTAGTGATGGAGTAATTTTTTTTCTCTCCTGGCAGCCTATTGACTCAAATGGCAATGTTAATAACCGAGAAAACATGAGGAAAAAGCAAGCAAGCCTTGGCAGGCATATGTGTGCTTATCAAATCTGTGAGGGCACACTGCCTTTGCTTCCAAAGCTATAAGGAGGAAGCAGCTTTGTTAAGTCACAGAAAACCCTAGCAAATTCCTAGAAGGGACAGTTCTCAGAAGCATCTCAGGATATGCTACAAAGAAATGTTCACAGCAGTAGGAAAACTCTTCAGCTCTGATGGAGAATGCCACGGAAAAAGCTATCAGAGGGTGGCCCAAAACCAGCTGAAAAGTTCACAGTAAAAAGACAGAAAGGGAAGATTTGAAAAACGAAAACTGAAAAAGTAGGTGAATATAATAATGGAAAAAAAATCAATGAACAATAGTGCTTCAGCAGATAGAGAAGACTGACACAAAAAAGTCAGTAAAGTTGAAAACCATTCAGTGAGAAAACATTATTAGCCAGTAAAAGAAGTATCCTCAAAAGTATCAGTGGAAGTATTTCAGGCAAGAGTAGCAGATGAAGAACAGTGATAAACGAGTAAATTCTGAAAAAAAAGAGGCAGTATTATGGGAAAGAACTATATTATCTTTTGGCTAACAGAACTGAAATTTTAAAAAAGGAAATAGAGTGGCATGAGTAAGCAAAGTGAATGCCAGGATACTGATGAAGACATTCAGAGAAGAATGATGTCTAACTGGAAGACATCAGAATTGGACAAAATCCACAAGCATTCATTAAACATCCTTATCAACTCATATCTTAGCTCAAAACACAGGAAATGCAGCAAAAGGCTGGAGGGATGGAGCACATTTATGAAAAAAAAGAAAAAGACAAAGGGAAAAAAATGAAGGCATTATCTAAAAACCTGCAAACGACTCACCAGTTATCTGAGAACTCCTTATTGAAACAATCAGTGAAAATCAGAATATTTTGTAGATGGGGAGCATTTGGCAGATACCAGAACAAAACAAGGGCCTAGATGCTGTTTTGATAGCTTATGCAAAAGCTTCTGAAAACGTGTCATGAAATGGGAATCCAGAAGCATCTGGGATTGGGAAGGGAAGTGCATTAGCAACAATTCACAGGAGAGGAGAGGAGAGGAGAGGAGAGGAGAGGA
>NW_008237229.1:86502-88765 GCF_000691975.1 Corvus brachyrhynchos | reverse complement strand
AGTGAGAGGAGGGGTGAGAGAGGTAGAGTGGAGGAGAGGAGAGGAGAGGAGAGGACTGTGAAGGATTATTTTCAAAAGTAAGACGCACTGAGAAACACTATTTAGTGACAAAAGAGGAAAGTCTCTCTCATATCAACTTAATACAACAACTTGAAATTACATGGTCAGTAGGAGGCAAAAAATAATTTCCCAGTTAAAACTGTAAGGCTTCTTTCTTAAGGAAATAAGAATTTTATTTAGCTAGAACAAGCCTATACAACCAAGAAGTTGAAAATATCACAGGAGACCAAAACAGGTACTGGAGTAAAAAATATATAACAGCACTAAACATGATAAATGTTAGAAATTCTTCAAAAGATTATGATCGAAACCAAAGGTGGCTTTAAAGAAAGAGATGTGTACAATTCCTAAAGGTATTTCAGCATGCAAAATACATTAAAGATAATCAACATATATGCCATCTACTGCAGTGAGAAACGGGACCTGAGGGAATTGTACTGCAGGCCAAAGCAGAAACTAGCACTGAATTAAGCAATAAATATGAACACAGACGTGAGAAAACCTTTCTGTTGATCTGATGATAGAGGAAAAGGGCTGAGAATAGTCAAGGATATTACAGCAAATGAGCATATGGTTGCAGTAAGCTATATCAGAGAGTGAATACTCTTTAACTGGATCTCAGGCAACACTCCAGGACCAGATAGGAAAACGCTCCTTCTAACTGTCAGCCTTTAGATAGACAAGATGCAGAGTCGGGGTGGGTTGAGAAGAAGCTACATGGCTTTGGGGTCACTTTTGTCCTGATATATAAAGCACTAGTTTTCCCACTGGCACGTCTATAATGCATTCCTTGCACACATTAAATGTTCCTAAGGAAGCACTGCTTCTGGTAGTTATTTGAATACATCTTGAGTGAAGAATAATATTTTTTTTTTTTGCAATGTCAACAACATTGCAAACACACATTATCTGACACATGCGTAGCTGTGTTTCTCCAGATTTTGGCTCATCTGTCCTTGTGTGACCTGCCAAGGACTCCAACCTCCATCTTCTCACCTCCTATGATTGGGCCAGCAAAAAAAGCCACAACTCATGGCATGTGAAACCAGACTATCTCTACTACTACTACAACTACATCTCATGATCTATCTTATGCCCTGCTTTATCTCCAGATCAGCATGAGAACATCCCATCATTCTACCTGCTATGTGTCCCTTTCCCTAGCTCCCCTATAGCTTTTACCTCTTATGGGGCAAGGAATGCTTACAAAGTAAGGGTGCATTCACTTCATCTTGCAACCCAGCAGAGAGACAGCTGACTTAGCAGGGCCTCCCAGTACAGCTAGGCTGCAGCAACCTAAGTGGCAAAGTAATTTCAGCCTGGTTAGAGCCAGCCTGAGTCTTCAGCACTGCTGGACCACTTTTTCCCCCACTTCTCACCCACAGTTTAGTTTGTGCTCAAACCCCATGACCATCAAGCCGTACCCAGTGGACCTGCGTGTTAATCAACAACAAACAATACAACCAGGACAGTGGATGAGATGTTATTTTTGTACAGAGTAGAGACTGCAGGCCCTGTAACATGGTATCCCTGTCCACTTAGCACAGCATTCACAAATAAAATTGAGAAAGGAGAAGAATAGCTAGAACATCACACAGACTTTATCTTTTGTGTCAGGTTCACGAGTGATCTAAGCAACACTGATACGTACACCAGCTGATGACCTGTTCTGTTAGGTACAAAATGCTGTTAGGTACAAAATGCTGTCTGTTAGGTACTCCTGCACTGGACTACTCATAACTCAAACATATTAGATTAAATAGAAGTTGTCCTTATAAAACTGAGCCAGGCTTTGTGCCAGTTGACTCACAAGTAATGCTGGAAAGATTAAAATAACACATAATTGCACCAGCTCTCTAAATCTGACCAGGGCTCAGAGGATAAATGCCTTGCCTCATTATGTTTAAATGCTCTGTCTCAATCTGGTTTAAAACAGAGCAGGGGCTGTGAGCTGCCAATCTGCCATACTGTTAAGAGAACAGAAATACCACTACAGATCGGGATGTAGGCTCCAGCAAAGTGCTGTGCTTTGTATTTGGCTTTCCTTTATGGTCCCCTGCTCCTCAGCTCACTTCCTTCCAAGGATCATCACTTCACCCAGTATGACTATGTGTCAGCACCAGCTGAAATTATTCCTTTTCTCAAGAGACAGTGTTTCTGTGCCTGAAGTGTAAAGTTATTTATACATTACAGACCACATTCC
>NW_008237229.1:72689-86367 GCF_000691975.1 Corvus brachyrhynchos | reverse complement strand
CCACCACTGAGGAGTACCAGCCAAAACAGTGCCTTGCCTATCTGAACCCTGCTCTCAGAGACAAGTCATGCACACCTCATTTGACTTTCAAGTAGGTGGAAGTCCCAGTCTGTGTAAAGAACAGCCAGAGCTAGCTAGCTGGAGTCAAATCAAAGATAGTTTTGCTCCAGCAGGGAGAGAGTTTTTAAGGAGACAGTTGAAAATGGGACAGAAGCCCTGTGAGAAGCCCTAGACAAAAAAAGTGGAGAATCACTCATCTACATCTCTATTGATTCTAAATTACCGATGACGTATCTGGGACATATAACAAAGCAGACCTTTGGGGCAATTGTACAAGCAATATCAGCAAGCATTTCATGTACAAATTAGTCTAAGACACCTGTGTGCCAAATTTCCATTCTAATCCAGCAATACTGCTCTGCATGGCTTTTCTGACAATTGCTTACCTCTTTTAACTTGTCCAGCTCATTTTGCAGCGTCTGCTTGGATACTTCCACCTCAATGATTTGCTGCCGAAGGACTTCATTTTCGTCTTCTGCTTTAACTCGTTTCTCCTCCACACTCTCCAGCTCATGGTGCAGTCTGACAGAAACATCTTTGGCTACCTGGTCAAAAGAGCACAGATGCATGAAGATTATCCGTGAGGAGCAACAGCTACAGTATGTCTCCTACAGTAAGAAGCATATTACAGCCCTAGACAGCCAAAAGATTTTTTAATTCAATTATGACACTGTTGATGGAACAGTCAAAGCCTTCCAAGTACCAAAATGAATATTCATTTCTAATAAAGAAATCCAGAATGGAAATATATTTGATTACCCATCTCCAGCTCCCTCTCCACATTATGCTAAGGCAAAGTCATGAACAGCGGGAGGAAACACGCAGATACCAAACCTGCCCATCAAAGTGCCAGCATACCACACAGATAAAGCCAAAGACAAGGAATTGTGCATAAAGCTGACGGGCCATCCATCAAAGCAACGTGTGTGCAGCAGTCCCATCCATGCAAACTTGCTGCTTTAGCAGCAATCACAGCTAGGCAAGAGTGATATGAAAGCACAGAAATATATGCCAGCTTAGGTTTTCTGAGTCCAGCCTAACAAGAATAGATATTTACTCCAAAAATGTTTGTAAAGGTGATACATCATACAACATGAGGAATTATGGAATTGCAAGGAATCAGTAAACCCAAAGCCAACTAACTAAAAACACTCAATATATCTTTCATTCAAATCTACGTACAAGATTTTTACAGAGTAATGTATCACTGCTACTGTTACAAGGTTATAAGCTGGTTTTCATCATAAAACAAAAAATTAGATCTGAAATTTTAAAAGGTTTGATGACTTGATGTTACTCTCATTTCCACTGCTGACAACAAATCATTCCAGTTTCAGAAGGTTTTACGTTTTACATTTTTAAGTACAACATTCTTAATAATTCCAGTTGTAAGCAGTCCTTCTCTACAGAAGATATTTTAAAAACAGCTACAAGATAGCAATATTAAGACGAGTTAAGCTAGATAAACATACAAAGCCTATACACAGTTTTACTTGGTTTTGATGGAAGCATTTCTGAAAGATACAAAAACTGTTTCAGTATGAATGTAATTTTTACAGGAATTTGTATTTTTAGGGACAAAGCATTTTGATTCTCTATCTGCCCTGCAAAAATATAACAGTCTGCTCCTGATACAAGTAACTCACTAGACTCTAAGAAATGCAACTTTGACTATTTTTTTCCAGTTACTTGGCATAAGCGAAAAGGAAGGAAACAGCATGAACTGGAAAAAGCGTATCAGGTCTTGTTTATGCAGTATTGCAAAGTGAAGATTTTCAGTAAAACCAATAAAACAAGACCTTTTAAATCTTTCAAATGCACAAATGTAACTTGACTGTATTTCTTTCATTTTGAGTCTAAACACATGGTTTTTTTGGTCACTGACACATCTTATGATGATGATGAGCTGAATATTTGTTCTCCACCACAGCAGTACGAAATTGGTCCTGACATTTGTTTCATGTGTCACACTCACTTCCACTGCCACATCACGGTCTGCTCTCTTTTGCTATGAATATGAATCTCTCAACCTACCTTTAAATCCTGTTCCAGGCTCCTAATGAGCTCTCCATCCACATGGCCTGTTTGTGCAACTTTCAAGCTTTTCTGTTCTGCTTTCCTGAGACGATATTGCAGAATGCGGCAATTCTTGTTTGCCCGGTCCAGCTCTCGCCGGAGCTCCTGCAGCTGGTAAACATCTTCCTCTAAATAGCTGTCACGCATTTCTTCCATTTCAGCCCGAAGTTCATCCAGCTCATCCTGTGAGAAGTCAAAACAGTGCTCCATCATACCTCTAAATCTCACCCGTGGGAGAAAAATAGGAAACATGCTCACTAGGATACCATATTAATGAAATGATACAGATTGCAACACGCAGCTCCAGAAGTCACAGGAGCAGAAGTTTTAACCCAACATTGAGTAATTATGCTGAACTAAATTAATGAATACTTGTCATATTTCTTTCAGCTGCTTTGATAATTAAAAACAAACCAGATGCTCATGTCTCCTGAAACTGATGACCTTCATTTTACCGTCTCCAATTAAAATTAAAAGCGCACAATACTTTACCACTGTTTGAACTGATTCCTTGTTTTACTTAGACTACAGTAAACCTACTAAAGCAAGTACTTCAACATCTCTGTGTGGCGTGTGCCTTTTTAACAGCCAACCCCTCCTAAAAATGAAATTTTCCCTTGAAAAATGTTTTACACAAAATACTGAACTGCTCCATATGGAAATGCTGTCCCATCTGAGCCTAACGCCATGCACTGGCTGAATGACACATGGGTTGTGTGCAGGAGAAAGTGGGCACACACATCTCAATAACAGGACTGCAGGAACAAAACAAAACCTGTGCCCCCGGGAATAACCTGCTCATTCTTTTCTGGGCATTATGAACTGTCCCAATTCCATGTTATACCATGAGTGGCACTTGCTCTCTAAAGTCAGATTAAAGATTTACAGCTGAACAGGATAAGCTCTATCATTGCCATTTGTTTAATCTGTGCATAACTGAAGCTCCACAGCTAGAACTGTTACAAAGGTCTTCCAAGCAGAGGGGTACAAGGTATTAAACTACTGCATGAGAGAAAAAAATATGATTCTACAAGCTTTAAACAAAGCTGGGGGGAAAAAATCAAGAAAAAGAGCCAGGAGGAAAATATTTGAAATTAACTATTAAATTTTTAATTGGTCTGTTTAAATTAGTGTTTGATATAATAAAGACCAAATTTTCAGTGGAAAACTTTGCTTAAATAAGATTCCAGGAGAACTTGCACTGGGGCTAGCTGCAGTGTGACCTCACTTCAGATCTCTAAATCACTCTTGAAATACCAAGGATGGCTGGAGATTATTTCACACTTGAAATACCAAGGGTGGCCAGAGAACGTTTCACACTTGTCTCAGGTGGAGAGGGCACTGCTATGAAGTCAGTACCCTTGACAAAGCTTCCCCTGCCCCTGGCTGAACCATCCCTGTCCAGTCCCTGCATGAACACATCTGCCCATACTCTCCTGGCAGTCCTCTCAGCCATTCCCCCTTCCCACAACCTAACCAGACTGACATATTAATCTTGCTTCATTGGAGATTTGATAACAATTGCAGGGCAGATCTTGTCCCTGAGCGTGGTCCTGACCAAAGGAAGATGGGTAGAACTTCTTTAGCCTTGTCAGTTATGTTAGAATTATAGCCTTATTCTTACCAACGTCCCATCCATGCATAAAAACACCAATATGGACCTATGGTTTAATTTCAGTTAGCTGAGCCAGCATAAATTTTGGGTATGCACAAGGCCTGTTATTTCCAAAATTACAACTCTGGGCTTATAAGAGAGGCTTTGCTCCACCAGTACAGCCCATTCAGTTCTCCCTGGATGCTCTGAAAGGATAAAGAAGTTTTCTCACAAGCCTACTATGTCACTGTACATTCTCAATACATTCAGATTTCTGCTGCAGGAGCATCCTGTCCCACAGTCTCCCTGGGACAAGTGCAGGAGCAGGATATTTGTGTGGACAGAGAAACTCAAGAGTTACTCCCCAGTGCGCTGGATCATGCTCACACCATACACTGTCTGAAAAGGAATAGTGTAAGCACTGCCATCGAGGTTACCCTTGCAGCAATAACATCCTCAGAAGTTCCAAACACATTAATTAAGCACAAACAGCAGACTTCAAGGAAGCAAATGAGCTCTGCAGACCAAATCCAGCAGGATTATTTCAAAACAATTGAGGGTCCAGGCCCTATCTACTCCTCAGGACACAGCCAAATACTCTGGCCAGTTTACAGCCATTGCACTGGTGAAGTTTTGATAAATGACGTATATTTTAAAAAGAAAAACATAGCAATGCATGCTTGATTGGATTGGGGACAAGACCTGTTTTTCTTTCCTGTGTACACACTTATCACGATGCTTCACATTTGTAGACACTTTCAAGAGCTAAAGTAAAAGTTTACCCAGTGAAGATAAGAGATGCAGAAGAAAATGTCAAGGTTTTAGAAACTGATTGGAGAGTAGCAGTGGCTTTTGAACCTAGGAAAAGGAGTACACTTGTGCATTTTCAGTTTATTAATGAGATATTTTGTCTAAGGTACTCATACCAAAAGTAGAATCGTTACCTGTCAGAGCTACCACAGCCCTATGGAATGAACAGGACCAGAGTCATTTTGTAGGGTTTGCCTTCAGACTCAGGTGTTAAATTTACCTCAACTAGATTTAAGTTCAATTAACTTCTTAATATCATCTTCAGAATGCTAATGTTAGGTTAGTAATTTGGTTCTAAATTCAAATTTTGAAACACAAATCCACAATAAAGAAAAACAACTGTCATCAACAAATTAATGGGATCTGGTTTATAATCTGATGTTTACATTTAAGAACTAAGCAATGGCTTTCATTTATAAAGTAGCCTGCAGTTATAATGTCATTGCTCATCTCTTAAACTTCCTTCTTATCTTCATCAGGTTTTGCTGTTAGCAAATCTGATTGGTTTCTAAAGACAAATAATAAACACTATTTGATCTCAAAGCATTTATTGCAACCAAACTTGGAAAGTGAAACTCACATAATTTTAAACAACCCAATCCCTGAAACACTCATGCCATTGAAACTGAACATTCCCAAACCCCGTCTGTGGGCATGGGAGTTCTCCCAGCTGTAAAAGTCACTCTGTCTCTGTTAGAGACTTGAGTCCAATGTCTTTCCTCACACCAAAGAAGTTCCTCAAAGAGTTGCAAGCATTGGCATGAGCCTCAGGAAATAGGACTGTCTTTAACCTCCTGGTAAAACCAAAATTTTCTCAATCTCCCTTATCAGCACAACTCTGATTTTGCAAGTCAGTGATTTTTTTTTTTTTTGCTATGCTTGCCTCTGGTTTTGATTATAAATACACAGTTCATTTTTCTCTAGTGTAATTTTGCAGATGAATTAAAATTTAGAATACAATGAAGGAAGCTGTACTTTAAAAATCTCACATGCTTCTCCTCTCAGATATTTTTTTGACGGAACAGACTTTCTTTTCCACAATTAATTTTTTTCCTACTCCCAAAATTTTCACATAGAAATCAAACTGTATCCAACTTCCTGTATTTAGAGATACAGCATCCTTTGGATGAGCTTTAAAACGAGGCAACATGAGGCCACAAACAATTTTGACTGTATAAGGAGCAGAAGCCTCACTGTACAGGCTGCATGCAGCATCAGCCCATTTTCTGCTGTATTGCTGCAGTGCTTGGGGCTTGAACCTAGAGAGGAAAAGACCCAAATTAAATCAGAGAGATTAAATATTTTTGAATAGCAACATGAAGTCCTATTTTTATATAATAAATATATAGAGAGGAACATGTCACCTCTAGAAAATCTGGCTCAGATTTTGTATGTCAGCACACCATTTTAGATACTGGGTTAACCTCTAACTGAACCATAACAGTTTAACTTTAGTTACAATAAAGACACAATCTTGCTTTTGATACAGGCCACAAGGCCAGTGACAAGGGTGTAGATGATTCCATCTCTTAGCAGCTGATTCTCTTTGGCAAGTATTTGTGATTCTGCTGTGGACCCTGAAACCGTATGTTAGTAGATCCTAAGTCAGAACTGCTACAATCACACCTAGAAAATCAGAACAGCTTAAACTCCCCTTCTAAAGCGATCCATGCACAGAAAATGAAGGAAGGTAATTTAAAGAAAGACCCATGGAAAGGGAAGTTGTAACTGAAACTGTGATGGTCCTGCTTACTAAACTGGCAAACTGCTGTTTTGAAGGAAAACATGTCAATCATTTGTGAAATCAAAGGTAAATGCAGCAAAGCCAAAACTCCCAGCTTGGTAGTTTGCAAAAAAAGTGATGCTCTGGCTACAAGGCAGATAGAAATAACAGATAAGCCAAACCCTTGACTTAATTAAAATGTATTGTTCTTACTACTATTATTATTGTGAGTTAGAATTAAAGCTCTTTCTCTCAGGAGGTATTGAGCTTCATACTGTAGAGTTTAATATTGTAAAACTGAAGAAAGAGATCAGAATAAGCACTTAAATGTAATTAAAACAAACAGGCAAGGAAGTGGCCATCCCTCTTTGTTCATCTAAAAATGGAGAGCTGCTCCCTTCCTTAAACAGGGAGGACCTGCTCCAGCACCCCAAAGTGGCAATTGAAATTGGGAGGTTAAGTGCTGGCATCAGAAGCTTCACTTTGTTGTGCATTCCTGAAGGGTGTGAAAGCC
This sequence comes from Corvus brachyrhynchos, assembly GCF_000691975.1. Lineage (NCBI taxonomy): Eukaryota > Metazoa > Chordata > Aves > Passeriformes > Corvidae > Corvus > Corvus brachyrhynchos. Next base: position 79,590 of record NW_008237229.1, on the reverse strand, counting down.
TCCTCTTGATCCCTTTTAATTTAATGGTAATTATGCTATTACTTTCAGTAAGAACAGCACGAGTCAGAGAGTCCTGGAAGAAAGAATATTGTTTAGGAAAAGATAAACTGCTTTTATTTCCCTATGTCACTCTGGTCATCAGAAAAAACGAAAGGAAGTCTGTTTTCTAACTGGCAGCTCTTTCCAAATTTGCAGTAGAAATCCCACTTCCACCAGCCCGAGTCCTTCAGCTTATGGTTTCACTTGGCCCAAATGACTTCCTAAAGGCCAGCTATTTGGGGTCTAATAGGAATTACCCAACTGAGAGTCACAGGGTGTCTGTATGGACACAGGGCCACACACAAATAGATGCTCTGTTTGCAGGAGTCCCCAAGACTGCAGTGCAAAAGCAACAGAATCAGGATTCCCCATTTGCCTGCCAGTGTACCAAGCCAATGTGAACTGGCTGAAAGGGGGAAAGACTTGTGTGCAATTTTCATCACTGTGTAGCCCAAATGCATACTGATAGGTCATTTTCTGTCTGTACTGTGCAAATTGAAGACTTGCCTGTCAGAAGAGAAGCCATTACCTCATTAATACATTTACTGATGTCATGCTTGTTTATTATTGATTTAATTATAATGAAGTATAATTAAGAACAAATTACAGGAATATGCCTTGTTTATGATTCTTTAAAAAAAAAAAATAGAGAGAGAGAGAGAAAGAGAGAGAAAAAGTCAGGCCATACAGCTATTACACTGAGTAACCCATACTCATCTGAGTCATTCCCACTGAAATGACCAGGAATACTTGCATAACTTATGGGCTCTGTCTGCCCAGCCAGTCTGGTTATGATCTGTAACAAGGTTTGAAAATAAATTTTCCAATCATCTCCACCAACTGCACACTCATTCTGTCCACAGAGCATGCAAGAAACGGATTCCTTCTGAAATAAAACAGAGACCTACACTCCAAGGGTGTAGCAAATGTGCTCCACTACTCGAGTCCTCTGGACAGCTTTAAAACATATGCAGGATGGGGATGTTTTGTTCAAGGGGCCAGACTAAATGCAGTCCAAAGCAAGACCACTAAACTGCAGAGGAAGGGTCATCTGCACCACTTGCATTTAGGTCAGCCTGCTGATCTACCTTCATTGAGATGAATTACTGGCTAAAATAGAGAAAGCTCTTATCTCAGAGCATGAATAGAGACTAAACAGTGGAACCCAACCATGCGTCAAAAAACCTTGAAAATTATTGTTAGGGAGAAATTACATGCAAAAAAATAGCATAAAAGATACATGGATACTGAATTCATTGCTATGTGAGTACAGTTATGCACACTAGCGAAGTCTTTAGGCTCCAGCGAATTAGAACACATCAGTGTTCAGAAGTTATATATTAAGTTGAAAATAACTGCAAACTAGGAAGACAAAAACACACAAAATCTATAAACAGTATAGTATTTAAGAAAATACAAATGAAGGAGGAAATTCAATTGTCTATCTAAAAAATATGTTTATTAATTTGGCCAAAAGTCATATTTATAGATTATGTCAGTACTGTTTTCTAAATAGAAAGCTATTTAATATACATTTAATCAAATGAGTGGAGAGTGGGGAAGGGAGGAAGAGTGGAAATTACAGTGGGTAACTGCTATTGCACTGGTGAATCCAGAGCTTCTAGAAAGTCCTTGATAAATCTAAGATTCATGAACTGTGATTTTACATAATCTCTGTTTTCATGTTTTAAATATCTCAAAGTGTCTATATGTAGGAGACACTGCTGCTGCTGCTAAGAAATAAACACATCCCCCATAGCACTTTACAGCAGAACTGCAGCAGGGATAAATATGCTCTAAAAGGCTTTGATTGGGAAGAAAGCAACAACCATTATTTTTGCCTCTTGCAAAATATGTTAATGAACCTGAAGCCCCTGGGCCCCTGATGTTATTATTTATCTTTCAAAGCAGACTACTTTACAAGTCACTCACCAATCCAACGTTGTCTGAAGCTTGTGCACAAGCCAAGATGCGAACTGAAAAGTCACAGGACCGTGAGCACCTGTTGACTTCAGGGCCGGTTCAAGTTTGCAGGATCTGAGAGCGAGAGCAGCATCTGGCAGCTTTTCTGCTTCATTCAAGCATTAGCTACAGTATTGTTTCAACACATATCCTCGGCTGGGGCTGGTGAAGCTGTTCGAGCACTCATCAATGGCAACATTGATAGCCTCTACTGAGGGCCACCGAGGCAAACTATTGCCCGGTGCATCACGCAGCTCATCCCCTCCAGGCAGGGTGGGGGCTGCCAGGGACACAGCTGGAGCTAACAAGGCACATGGCCTCGCTATTCTTCCCCCAAAGTGACATCTCTCTCGACAGCTGACCGTCCCTCCGGCTGAGCCCAGCCACCTGGGGTTGGTGCCCCGGGCCGGGTTGTCACCTTCCGTTCTCTTCGGGGCCACCAGTCGCCAGGTGGGAAAAGCAGCATGTCAAGCAGAGATAGGGGATGAGCTTTATTTTGCTAACCCTGGTAACCCTCACTAAATGGAAAAAAATTGGTGCCATCACTTGGCATCATTCTTGGTCTGCAAAACCCTTTGACATCCACAAATCCCCGCAGGTTAATAAAAGAAGCGGTAGAATTACTCCCCCTAAATTCAGCACAAGCCTACAACTCAAAGAGCTACAGTTTCAAGTGAGTAAAGAAATACAATGTAACCTCATATGACACACATTGTGATTTTAAACAAAAATGAACATAGTTTAGATGCATCAGAGTGGAATAAGGAGCCTGGAGTGGGCCCTTAGTCAATTTATATCCAGAATATGTCACAGTTACAAATGAATATAGAAAGAAAAAAAGACAAAGCAAGACAGTTATCTAATAAATCCCAGATAGTATATTTCTGTGCTAGTCCACACTGCAGCAGCATTTCTGGCATGTTGAACTTAGACCAGCACAGGCACAAACAGAAGGCCAGGTGAAGAAAAGCACAGCAAGCACCAGTTTTATTTTAAGGGCTGTGGGAAGTGTCATGCCTCATGTAGGAGGCTGCTTTCACATTATGGCTGTGAAGGATGCAAAGAGAAAAGGGGCGTGTGTTGTGACTAAAACACCACTGCTGTTTCTGCTAGCATGTTTATTTAATTAACACAATCTAAATTAAAGTTTGGCCGAGACAGAGCAAAAACATGCCTAATTGCTAAAATTTGGACCTTCTTCCTTAAGATCCCTCGCCCTTCAGAGGGCTCTATACCACAAAAGGCTTCTTTCCAAGCTTCCCAAGGAATCTCATAGTGAATGACACTTCTCCCTGCGCTGGACACTTTAAAGTAAACTTGAAAATCAACCACTTGTGTGGGCAGTATTTTGCTACTACTAACAGGACTGACTAGCAGTAACTAAAACTTTATCTACTACCAGCAGTTACCAAGGATCTCCTGGTCCTACAGAGCCGAGCGCCATGACAAAATTTCTCTCTTAGACGTCAACAAAGAAGTGATACCTTTTAAATGCTGCTGTAGTATTACAGTCTTCCCCCATAGGTAGCTGAAATAAGATCTTGCAAGGAATACATGAAACTGAAATCTATGATGAAATTTCACAGTGGTAGTAGAAGAGAGACTTCTCAATGTAAACATTTCTCCTCAGCCACTTCACCTACACGCTTAGCTTTGCAGCTAGTTAGCTACGGCTAGAGCCAAATTCTTATCTAAAGACAGTCCTGGAACATTATAAGGTGGAAACCTGATACCAGGTTAAAATCTGGCTCATGGTATATGAGATGTTCGCAGAAGCAGCAGCTTGCACTGCATTCTGGGAGACTTTCTGGTATTTATTGTGTAGAAACAAAAACAAATTATTGTGTTTGTTTTTTTTCTTTCTGGTAACACTTTAATCTCTAGCAATCTTTAGCACTAAGTCTGTGTGTGTGTGCGTGTGTGTATCTTCTATAACCTGTGTTACAGACACATGGAAGATACTCCTATATGAAAATTAAATTTCCCTGAAAAAGACTTTATTACGTGCACTTAGGGCTGCACTCCAGCTGCAGGGAGGGATAAGGAGGAGTGAAAGCTACAAAATTTGGCTTATGGCCATGCTCAGGAAATTAACAGCTTCTTCTGGGATTTATCTAATCATTTGTCTATTTACAGTTGACAGCATCCCTGTTATCCCTTAGCCCCCTCTGGAGAAACACAGCTCACTCCAATGCCAACCAAGAGAACTGCGTTGTAAATAACACACGGAACAAACCCACAAGTAAACAACTCAGACAATGCTGTGGTTTTAATCTGTAGATGTTTTTTATAGGTTTTCCTAGGAAAGGCAAATGAGGTTTGGGGATTCTCCTGATAATTTTTGCACCACTAGGCTGTCTCTAACCATTTTGAGAGAGGAGCAGAACTAAGACCTCATGCGCCCAGGTGGCCAAGGAAAGCAGACAACGTACTCGTTTCCCTCAGAAGAGGCAATAGTGTGAGCTCATGGCTTTCCAGGCATCAGAACATGCCCACTGAAGAAACCAGTCTGTATCATCACCATTCTGTATCATACCAGTCTCAGAAATACTTTTAGCATGAAAAAGTCACAATCTGAATCAAAAAAGCATTGGGACAAAATTGCTGTAGATGATGAAGACATCAAGGTGAAAGATCTGAAGGCACTGTTGCACAGGGTGCACATTGTTGCACATTCATTTGGAATGAAGCAGAATAAAGTTTACCTAAGCCTTGTCACTGGCAACTAGGTCCCATGATCACAGAGTTCCTCAGGTGGGACACACTAACAGGGGTCAGTCCTAGACAATTCAGACAAACTCTTTTCTTTCAGTTTCCCATAGTTAAAAATTACTTTCAGTATAAAGAAAGAGGGCTTGACACATACTTTGTAATGGGTTTAAGTATATATTACTCATATGCTTGTGCAAATCCTGTAATGCAAGGAGATGCTCCTGGACTTCATGCCTTCTAAAGGCAGTGCCAGTTACCTACTCCTTAAGCAATTCCTATTATCAATTCTGATTTCATTACATCTCCTCTTGCTTCTAGGCTGTCAAATAAAACAAAAGCTTGTGATAAAGGTTCTCTGTGCTGCTCATCTTTTTATAGACTATTACATTTCTCTACCACACTTCAGTTTCCCATCCAATGAGTGCTATAAAAGCTTTGCAATGAGCCAATAATTTTTATTGGTCTGGTTCTGGATTATCCTTTTCTAGATGACCAGCAGTGCCCCCAGTATTTCAGGTACACTCACTGACCTGTGTAACAGCTACAGTTCTATAAAATATTGCCAGCTTTTCTAAGTTAGTCTCTGTTCAGTTCCCACTGTAATCTAACAGTTTTTGCAGATTTTCATTGCTCCTTCTCTCATGATGCTCCCAAGTTAATGCAACACACTTAAACAGAAAAGTGCATTATTCTTCCCTCCAAGTGCTTCAGATTTTGAATATTAAGATTTTTTTTACCATCCTCTGCCTTCATCTTTCATACTTTCCTCAGGGGTTAACTTTATGATTAAGTTCTGTCTGATCTTTGCTGGACTTCACTTAATGTCATCTGAAAATTTTGCTGTATCATTGCTCATTCCGTTTTACAGTTCACTAAGCAGCACCAGACCCGGCAAAGAACCTTGCAGCACCCCTGCTGTTACCCTTTTGCTATGCTGAATATTGTTTCCTGTACCTTAGCCAAAACCCCTTAACGAGCCTAGCCTGTATCTTTAGCACCCTTCTCTCCCAAGGTTATACACCAAACTGCAGTTCTTATTCGAGTAAGAATCCTAGATTTACATGGATTTCCATGGTTATTTTGCTTGACAACAGGGTGTTTCCAAAATCAGGGAACAAAGATTTTTCTCACCAGAGGCAAACAGTGGCTGTGGTTACAGGATTATCTCAGTTTATCTTATTTATAGATCTCTATGCATGTAGCTTCTTTGCTCTGCCAAAAGATCGGATTGTAAGTACCAGTCCAACTAAAAGTTCCCACAGGTCAACCCAGCTCAGAGCTTGCCTGAATTTAGCTTTGCTTTTTCTCCGAGGATGGATTCATGCAGATGTACTTTTCTACCTGTACAAGGATGCAATGACACTTTTTTCTTGCTGCTCTTGTTGTTCTATTAGTACTTCACAGCGAGTGGCTTCACTTTCCAGTGATAAAGTAACACAATAAGCAGAGCACATAATGCTGCCATCCTTTCCACATCAAATGAGGGAACCTATTCCTTTGGCTTTTCTTAAAGGGTGATACTGAGGAAAACAGTTCCTGGAAAGCAAAGTCCTGCTAACCAGTAGAGTGTTTGCGGCGCTTTAGAAAGAGTCGGGGTTTGCTGAGCTACCACCACGTCAACCAAACGCAGCATTGCCACGGTACATGTTGCACCGGACTGACGTTCATCCAGCGCCCACAAACAGGGCTTTGCAGGGAGCCGCGATCATACGCTTATGAGCCCTTAAGCCGTGCCGCGGTCTCTCTTCGTGGGGGCGGGGAGTAGAGTGTTTGCGGCGCTTTAGAAAGAGTCGGGGTTTGCTGAGCTACCACCACGTCAACCAAACGCAGCATTGCCACGGTACATGTTGCACCGGACTGACGTTCATCCAGCGCCCACAAACAGGGCTTTGCAGGGAGCCGCGATCATACGCTTATGAGCCCTTAAGCCGTGCCGCGGTCTCTCTTCGTGGGGGCGGGGGAGGAGGGGGCCGAGGCGCCCGGATGGTTCTCGCTGCCTCTATTTCTCTCCCGCGGGTAAAATTTGGCATTTGGTCCAGCGGGGGCGGGGGGTTTCGCGGGAGGTGACTCCAAGCAGCGCGAATCCACTCGCCCTCCCCCCAGGCGCGGTCCCCGCATTCCCAGGTAGGAGGGGGCCGCACTTCTACCGCTGCCGCCCCCTTCCCTTCCCCGCCGAGGCCGGGCTCCG
>NW_008237229.1:70131-71451 GCF_000691975.1 Corvus brachyrhynchos | reverse complement strand
CCACCTTCTCCTCCTCCTCCTCCTCCTCGCCGCTCTCTCCCGAGCACTGATTTGTTTCAATAAATCGAGCCCAAATCCCCCGGTGGCAGCCGTCTCCGTCTCCTCCTCCTCCTTCCCCTCCCGCTCCCCTCTCCGCCTGGCTCAGCTTGATGCTGCTCAAGTTGTGATGCAGCCCAAAAAACCGATCCCCTTCTCCTCAATCCGAGGCAAAGGCGTGTTTTCCCAGCTGCCTTCGCCTCCGCTTGCAAGCCCCCCACTCAGCCCACCGGCGCCGCTAACCCCATCACTGCCCCGGCTCCAGCCGCCGCCTCCGCCCGGCTCCTGAAATAGCCCCGCGGCTGCCGGGGCCGCTCCGACTCGGCGCTGCCCGCCCGTGCGCAGGATCCGCCCCCTCTGTCAACCAGCCAGGCTGCTCTCCTCCCGCCCGGCAAACTACTTTCCTCGCACGCTTTATTATAGGAACGCCTCTGCCAGCCTCTTCCTATCAGAAAGCCTCATTTAGGGAGAAATTTTGATCTCCCAGCCATGAGCTATATGGTGTTGCTCGTTTTGGTTGGGTTTCTTTTTTCCCCGAAGCTAAGACTTCATGAAAACCCTCTCTCCAGGGACTGGCAGCAACAAAACAACAGCCACCGCATTATCTCTCTGCTCAAGGCAGATACAGGTTCACCTAGAGGCAGAGCCGAGTATCCGAGGATATCAGCAAGTTCCTGGCTCTGGCTGTACTACAAAAGACAGATCCGTCCTTTTGGAACAGGGAGATATGAAACTGCAGCCCTTACATTTGCAAAGCACCCGAAGAGTAAATGTAAGGGAGGAGAGGCTCAGGCGTGGGAAAGAGGCACAGCCTTAATGGAAAGAGCAGAGCAGCACCAGCCGGGATGTTTCCGCTTCTTCTGCGGACCTTGGAGTAGCCTCGGTGGCTGCCTTATCAGACGAAAGTGGTAAATGCGTGCTTAGCTTCTGAAGTCCTTGGGAGGCTCGGATCATCCGCGTCGGGACGTCAGGGACTGCAGCGCGCTCGGGGGAGGACAGTCCCGGAGGCTTGAGGGGAGGGATGGGAAGGTGGGCAGTACTCTGCGGCGCTGCAAGTCCCCCGCTCCGCTCATCTGGGCTCAAGGCATTACCCCGAAAGGCAAAAGTCCCAAGGTCTGCTGGAGCCTGGGGGCACGGGGCACCACGGGGCGGGTGGCCAAAGAGAGACCAAGCGGCTGGTTCTGGCAGTGCCAGGCCGGGGCCGGGGCCAGGCCACGTTGCCCGGGGAAGAGAAAGGACCGCTCGGGCATCCCCGGGGTCCTTTCTCCCGGTAAAGGAGGGGAA
>NW_008237229.1:54171-69972 GCF_000691975.1 Corvus brachyrhynchos | reverse complement strand
CCCCGGGAGGAAGCCGGGGCTTGGAGCGACAGCAGAGGGGGAGGAGGTGGCCAGGGTCCCTCCCCGTCCCCGGGTGAGGGACAGACCTCCTGGGCAGGGCGGTGCGGTCCTTCCGCGAGTGGGCAGGCGATGAAAGCTCTGCGCCGGGGCACCGAGCAGTGATGCCATGCTGTGTTGGGTGCTTTTTTTAATCTCTTGAAAAGTCCACTTCTGTTAGTGCTCTTTATTTCCCACCCGTTGGCATCGCTGCCAGGCGGCTGGGTTCCCGCATCCAAACGTGCCTTCCGGGTCACACGCCAGAGTACCTTTTGTGGCAAAGATTGCACTGGCTGCTGCCGGTGTGTACACCTACTAGAGCTGCTGGCAGGACTTCGTTGGGCCAAGTCCTTTAAAAGTTACAGAAAATACTTTGAGGAGAGGCAAATGCAACAAACCCACTTGCAAGTGTAAGCCCCCTCATTCTCCCTGCGTGTACAACATTAGTAATTTACTCGTTTGGGTGAGATAACCAGAGTATAGAAGCAATATGAAGTGGCTCAGATGACCTAGAAAAATGGCTTATAAAATACAAACTACTGCTATATTTTAATGACATAACATTTGCATCAGGCCATCACACATTATCAGTGTTTCCTACCAAGCTGTTGTGCTTCAAGTTGTTTTTTTAATTATTATTTTAAAAATTTTTTTTGTCAATACACTGCTGGGCAGTTCAAGGAATTCTCCCTTACGGGAATGTGAAAGAGAGTGAAAGAAATGGCAGTTGCTGTATTTCATAATGAGAAATAGTAGTTATTATGGAAACACTAAGTATTAAAGATGCCCTACATGAGAGATCTCATAAATGTTGTTTTGCACTACCATATCACCACTCTCACTTGGTTTTGGCTATAAATTCCAAGAATAGATGGGAATTCCAGCTTCACCTACTAGATTTGCAAAGTGTTTATGCCTGTGATGAAAGGGGAACTGCTCTGTGGTAATTTATGAGTACCCTGTTTTGACTTTGCTCCATGAACAGAATGGTTCAATTCAAAAGGAAAATGAAAGGAAAAGTATGGCTCAAGATAAGCCACTTTTCTACAAACAATAGCTGAGGGACAGTGCCAGGCTTCTTTGCACTGGAGGGGAAAAGAATTAGGGATGTGAAAAAAGGAGCACATTCACAAAAGGCTGGGAATTGTCTGGGAGAATTAATCTGAGACATTTAAGTGCTTGACAGAGCCCAGTTTCCTGTGGTTACCTTGTAAATTTTACATTGCAAAGACACAAATAAATATATCTTTTTCTATCTTACTTATCTTCCCCCCCCCTCCCCCCCACTAAATACTTTGTTTCAACTGCTAAATGCTTTATGTTTTAGATGTCATGTTATATCGCTGTGCATCACCGACCACGAGCTCCTGCAGGCAAAGAGGACTAAAACTCATCCTGACCTCTGAGGAGGTGCCCTTGACAAATAGAGACTCAGAATAATGAAAGGCCCATGACAAGGCAGGGTGACCTCAGAGTGGAAAGGAGACTGGAGAGTAGATACTTCTGTAAACTCTGTGTACCTTTGTGTCCTGCGCATCTTCCTCTCACTGAAACACAGTAATGTTCACTGTCCTGGGCAGCACCAGTTCAACTAGGCACCTTAATAAAGTGCTTTATTTGCATTAATGCTCAAACAAAATCCAGCTGTGGCCCTGAAAACGTGCTCAACAGAACGCGTTAGAGGGAGACGAATGATCAGTCACATCAGGATCCCTTTATGCTATGCTGGCAGTATAAGGCATTTAATAACAAAGAAATGCAGCCCCTGTAGCCCTCCCTGGGCATGTGCCTGGCTGGGTGCAGATGGTAGATTTGTGTGGTATGAGGCCAGCTGTAAGATTTTGGCTGTGTTCCTCTGTCCTCTGCTGTCGTGAAATGCCATTTGGAGATCCCTACGAGAATGGCGTGAATGAGGATAAGACCCTAATATGAAAGCTCAGTACATACCACAGAAATCTCCATTGGGCTAGGCAAATGCCCAGTAAGAATTACTGGTATCATATTACTTATTTATTTATATCGAAACATTTTTTCCTTTACTTAAAACTCGTTATTTGTTCTTACAGGAACACACAGTCACAGACTACCAAGACCCCCCTAATTCTCCTCTCTCTTTCTTTTAATTTGTTTGTAATGTCCAATTGTTTTCTCTTATCGTAAATTAGTCATGCACTCTCTCCTGGTGGAATGGTTTCTTACATGCCTGTGTAGCTCTTAACATAATAGGACGTCTGGGTGTTGGTTGAATAATACAAATAATCAGACACAACACTTTTACAACACGTTTATTTTGGCAATGCTGATATCCTTTGTCTGATTAATGCTGACATTTGATAACTGAGCTGTATTTGCACAAATAATTATGAAAAGTAGATGCTAAGCCTGACTACTTAGATTAGCTATCACACATCTTACAAAGCACAAGACAGTTTTTGGCAGTGTAGGACTGCCTAAATTCTTTTCTAGGGCTGAGGCACAAGAGAGTTTACAATTACTTAGAAAAGATGTGAAGAGGCTCAATCTAAATGTAAATTTGTCCCTCACCAGCCCATCTTACAGTAGCCTAAGCCTAAGCTGTTATTTTCTCCTATTTCAAATCCCTGTTTGAGATCTTCAATGACACCATAAGAGCAGCCAACTTATAATGGCCAGGCTCAGAGTTATAAGGGAGGACTGATGTTTACAGAGCTAAATCAAAATACTAAATGAAGACACAAATGCATCCATACAGGCCATATGTATGGATAACCTAGCATAAGTCTGGTTGAGTCTATCATTATTCCCCCTTTATATGTTGCAGATCACGAGCTGTAATTTCTTTGTGGGCACATTGTGCTCTGTGATTATACCATCCCAGAGGAATCCTAATCAGGGCCAGCAGGTGTTACAGTGACACGTTAACAACAGCAATGAGGCATAGCTTCCACAGAAAAATGTGTGACATTTTCAAGTTCACAAATCCTGTTTTGTTTTCTTCTTTTTTGCAAGTTCTCCCTCAACCGCTCTCTCTCCCTGAGGGATTCAAAGCCCCAAAGACCTTTTTTAAGCTTTATTCTTGGTCCCAGGAGTTATATCTAGATTTTCACTTCTTGCTCTTTATTTGTACAAAACCTGATTATTAAAGGTCTCAGTTCTTCACTGGAGCTTCTGTCCCACAGTAATGATATCACTAATTGCCGTAACTCAATCATGGAATGGAAATAATTGCATGACTAGCTCCTGTAAGGGACTTTAGCAGTAGAAGAAGAGCATAGGGAGATGTTAGGCACATTCATCCAAAACTGTGATCCCCCAAAATCCATCAGCCAGCCCTACAGGCTCCTAACTCTGTTGGTAATCTTAATTTTGGCCATAAAGCTCCATGGGTGACCAGAGCTTTTTCTCTGTATTTGTCCATGCCTGCTCATTCAGAGCCAGAAGTGGAGCCCCTGGGCATTGTGCAGTTATCACCAACGTTTCTATAGGGATTTTTGGGGTCCACACAAAACACAGAGGCAATCAGCTTTGATGAGAGAACAGCAGTACCTCACCTCTTGCAGAGGTGGCCATGTGACAGGGCAGCAAGTGAGAAGCCTGACTTCGAAGCCTTCCTCAGACTGCAGGGATTAAAGACCAAACCCTTAAATACCAAGGGGCTGGTGGGGCTTGCTGACTGCTATCAGTAATTCCTGCTAGTGCTGAGCCTTTGGGTGTGCGTGTGAGAAACCTCCTGGGATCAGGCTCAGGTTGGGAAGCAAACGTGTCTCTTGCACCCGTGCTGGGGAGAGAGCTTGTGCCTCCCTCTGCAAGCAGCAGGTGGTTCCCATAGGTGAAGCCATCCCTCCTCTTCCCAAACATGGAGCTACCTCTTCTCCCAGTTCCTCCAGCTCTGAGTTAGTGCTACCCAGGCTGAAATCTACAACCCAGCTACAGGTGGGTGTTCCCAAGTGTGCACTGTTCCTCTTTCAATATCCAAGGAAATGTCAAAGAGACAGAATGTAAAGTCTTTTATGTTCAGCACCACAAAGGCAGAGTTTTTCCAGTCTGATGCCTGCTTGAGAGTCACAAAAGTTCATGCTGAGGTCTGACTTGGTCTGTTACCCATGGTTCCATCTCTGCAGAGTACAGCCTGCTGTCATTTCCAGTGGGCAAATAACCTCCAAAATTATGTATCATGATATTGTACCAAGGAGCATATACCCTGCTGTTAGAGTTATTACCTCTTTTAGAACTAAACAAAGAAAACGTGGTTTCCAATAGTAATACATTTATACTTTTTCTCCTCACAAACCACCTGTGATGTCAATAAACACCCACATGCACACTTCAAAATGTATCATCTGCTTCCCATTGTAGGCACAAGTACTTAGGATCTGCTATTGTCCATAGCACACCACTGTGTGCCACTCATTTTCCAGCTCCCTAACTTTCAAAGGATCATTTATGTTTGACAACATGCAACAGGGAGAGACAAAATAAGTCAAAAACCACTGAGACTCAAAGGCTGTCTCTAACCATAGGCACCAGAAAAGGAATAGCTTGTTTTGGGTCTTCCATCATAGACTGTGTGGAGCTGGCATAGAAAGGTAGTGTTAATTTATCAGGTATTCAATGGGGAAAAAGAAAGATGGGTCATACACTTGTTACTTACTGAAGATGGATGCTTTTCACAGTTTCTGGTTATTGAAATTGATATGCATTACTGGATACACTGTTTGTAAGATAGTTTGATAGAATCTCAACACCAGAAATATTTCCCAGAATTATGAGACATTTTAAAAGCCAAGGAGCCAGACTAATAAGATGCCTGTTGGTTGGCAGGGTGACCAGTTTGGCTATCCTGCAAGGAAAGTGTCACCTTTCACTGAGCAAAACATCAGTCTTAGAATATTACAAATTATCCATTTCTAATGGTACAGTTGGCTGAAGAAAGCTACAGAAAATATCATATTCTGCACACACACATACCTCTGATAAGTAACCAATACCCCAATATAGCAAACATTTAGTAGGATTAACTTCCTAGATATATCTCTGCCGAATTTAGCTATTAGAGTCAGTATTTTTCCACAGTGCTTCATTCCCACTTGTATTATTTCCTCCTATCCTTAGCACCTCTACAACAATTTTTTTCTGACCATGACTAAGGAGGCGGTTCCCAGCCGAAACTAACCCCCACATTTTCATTCATTCGCACTTCAATTCCTCCTAAGATGCATGGGCAGACATGCTGCATTTTTTGCTTTATCTCTTTTCAGTAATTTCTATAAATCTACCTCCATTTTATCCTAAACCTTTAGGACCTGTGGCTTTAGTCCCAGTTCCCTTCAAAGCTGTAGCCATTTTTGATTTAAGTCTGTTTTTTGAGACAGCTGCTCCTTATTTTTTTTCCCGCCTCTGACAATCCCAAACAATTGCTTCTTACAAATACTCTGACTGTCATGGTTTAGGACTTCCTTTGTCCTCAGTGCATCTGCTTTTTTCTGACCATGACTAAGGAGGCGGTTCCCAGCCGAAACTAACCCCCACATTTTCATTCATTCGCACTTCAATTCCTCCTAAGATGCATGGGCAGACATGCTGCATTTTTTGCTTTATCTCTTTTCAGTAATTTCTATAAATCTACCTCCATTTTATCCTAAACCTTTAGGACCTGTGGCTTTAGTCCCAGTTCCCTTCAAAGCTGTAGCCATTTTTGATTTAAGTCTGTTTTTTGAGACAGCTGCTCCTTTTTTTTTTTCCCGCCTCTGACAATCCCAAACAATTGCTTCTTACAAATACTCTGACTGTCATGGTTTAGGACTTCCTTTGTCCTCAGTGCATCTGCTGTTCTGTTAGGGCTCAGAAAAGCTGATTGCTAAAGTCTGCTTCACAATTCCTGTGTTTCTACATGGAATTTCCTCTCCAGCTCTCCTATCCACATATGGGGCATGTCATTGCATTCCCATGTGACATGCAAGCTCTCGATTATGCAGCACCTTTGAGGCAAGCACACAGCTACCTCCTGCAGTTTAGACTCAGCTGAGAAGGCTCCACGATGAGTTGAGGAATCAGGGATTTTTAAGGAGCATGCAAACCGTGTTTAAGGACCAAAATTAAAGGCTCAGAAGAAGCAGAGCCAATGAGCAGGAATGCATTATCCTGACATAAAGAGAAGTATAAGCAAGTAGAGACTGATTTCCATTCACTGGAGGAATGTTTGGAAGATGGACCATTGATTGTGGGAAACGTGGAAGAATACAATACCTACAATCTCAACACTATAACTCACCAAGAATGGTATTAGGGGTATGCTCAGGGTTCTATGCTCTTTCAGTATATATGTAATTAATTTTTGAATTTAAATAAATATGCTAGCACCTCATTTACAGAAGCCAAAGAAGCAGCTTTGCTTGCTTTCTTGTCTTGTAGGGTATTACAGTTTGTTTCTTATCAGTAGCAGAATGGAGAGTCCAGGTGTTTCCCTGCACCTGTAACAGATGGTTCAACAATAAAGATGTTCACTAAACCAGGGACCTAATATTCTCTGAAAAATATCCTCAGATCAGCAGACCCTTGTAGCATATCCAAGAGGTGTCATTAGGACTGAATTATTAGAATTTCAAAAAAGGCTCAAAAATTTGACATGCTGTATCTTTAAAACACTTTGGGGGTTTTCTCTTTTGAGGCTAGATTAAAGCAGTTCTTTATACAACTTAGTATCAGAAATGCTGGTGTTTTATAAAGAATAAGATACAATCTGATAACTAATTGTTTTACTGCATTTCAGGTTGTAGAGTTGAGCCCAGAATTCTGTTGAAGTGTCTTGCCAGGGCAGGAAAAACAAGGAAGAAGAAAAGCTTTCTAGTTATCTTATTTTGTAAAAAAGCTTGGAGTCTGTTCTCCAGTTTCTGACGGAATAAATATCTCTTTGTCAACTTCTTGCCTGGCAATGGAATTAAAGCTCTGCTAATCTTTATTTAAAATTGTGAGGTGACAGCATGGTGCTAGCACTGACCAACCTTGTGATGTTAAATGTATTTAAATGCCTCACCTGTACAATAATTAGTCCCATACTCATATGAAGCTCTTTTTACATTAAAGACAAGATAATCCAAACCCTCAGTTTATTGGATATGTATCTTCGTCTGGGAGTGATTACAAGTTCACACTGCTGTCCTTCTTACACTGATGCTGCAACTTCCTAAATGAATTTTATCCTGACCCTTGTTAAGAACAGGCACTTGTTGGAGAGGTGCCACAGGGGTGGGTGTCCCAGGAGTGTTGCTCACATCTGATGCCAGCCCTCAGCCCCGAGCTGAGGAGGAGACGGGACCCGAGTTTGGTTTTCCACCCTTTCTCCCATCTGTGCTGCTGTGGGCTTGGCTCTCTGTCCCAAGGGCTTGTGTTCTCCACCCCAAGGACGGGCTGGTGAGCTGGATGGTTTGCTCATCTCTAGGTAGCTGGGCCATGTGAATGGTCCAGGAGCGCGGGCTGGAGTGTGGGCTGGAGCCCTGCACATGCTGCCTCTGCCGCTCGTTTCCCTGGAGAACGTTAGATCCACTGACTGTGGTGGCACAGCTTGTGACTGCTTGGGTAAGACTAGATTAAGCCTAGAGGAAAAAAAAGTGTAGGAAGATATCCCTACCAAACCGGGACGTCAGCACAGAAGTGAAATCACAAACCAGCTGCCGCTCTGTGTGAGTGCAGAAGATGATTCAGCATTGGATGCAACACAGACATTAATTAAAAATAATAACAAGAAGCCATTGAGACTTCCATGGAAAATCTAACATTCTTCTAAACATCAAGAGCTTATGAAATGCATAATAAACCATTTAGTTCAAAATTTTCTGAAGAGTTTTTATAACATCTGACTTTGGAGGTTCTTGACAATTCATCTTGTAATGAGCTAACAATTTACTGCAGGGTGGCAAGTATGTAGGTATGACTGGAAAAAAGGAAAGCTGTTAATCATTGAACTTGTCAAGGAATATCACAATAGGATTGACATTTTCAACCTGTTTATTTGAAATTTAGAAGAGAAGGGGAACATCTTCAGTCACCAAATTTGCTCATAGCAAAATACTATTCTGGTGGCTCCAGACTGTGACAGACTCTAGGAAAACCTTAATGAAATTACATAATAGACAATTTTGTGGTAAACTAAATTCAGACCCATGCAAGACTGGGAACTAGAGATGAGCAAATAATTCTTTCTAAAATGCATTCAGCATATATAGCTTTTGTATGTGTTTGAGAAATGCTGAAGACATTTATGTGAATATGATTTTAGCTGAATTGAGTGAAGTGAAAAAGAAATGTATGGCAGAGTGGAAAATGTGACAGTATGACATAGAACATGGATCAGTCTTTCTTCACCAGCTTTGTATGAGAGGGAACTCTACAGGATTTTGAAAATATAAGCTAAAACATATACTCTGCATCCTAGCTTAGCAGCAATAAGAAAAACTAAGCTAACAAATATAAAATGAAGTTTAGAATAACAACAGGAGTAAATACAGAATGGGGGAGAAAAAAATCACATTCTGAAGGGAAACGATAGAAGAACAATAGAGAAGCTCAGAGAGTTTGTAGAGCCAAAATGATCAGTTTGCTATCACAGGGACCTCTTTAATGTTGTCTATTCATTTGGACAAGTCAAGAAAGAGTTCAGTAGTTAAAATCATAACTTTAGTTCGCTTTGGAAAGGAACTACTCTGTGGGTTAAAAGTAAGAAATGTGTTGGTCCCCCAGCCAGTGGGCATTGTAGCTGTGTGTGCTGAGAATAACTCGGAGATGAGAACTGGATTAACTTTTCATCATTTGATGAAGATCTGTGCTGAGCCTGTTTTGGCACTCCTTAGAGATAACTAGCATCAGATTGTAAGTTATATCGCACACCTAGATTTCTGTAAATCTACCATCACACAGCAAAGTGGAAAATTTGGGGGAATGGAGAAAAAATATGGATGAGGAGAAAAAGGAAAGCAACGTTACAAATAAAATTATCTTCCAATAATTAATGAA
The DNA here is from genome assembly GCF_000691975.1 of Corvus brachyrhynchos. Classification (NCBI taxonomy): domain Eukaryota; kingdom Metazoa; phylum Chordata; class Aves; order Passeriformes; family Corvidae; genus Corvus; species Corvus brachyrhynchos. The sequence continues at coordinate 60,948 of NW_008237229.1, read as the reverse complement.
ACACCCCTATGTCTAGGACATACTTCCTGTTACAGTATGTTTGGAAAACTATCCCAGTGCAGCCTGACAATGACTTGTACCTCCCTCTCTTCCACGTGTCACATGCCCTTTGCAAGTGGGTGAAGAATATGGAGGGCAGGGAGGAGGAAGAGACTGGTGGAGGCTCCATGAGTCACCACAGCTGTGTACAACACCTGCTGGCTGTGCCTCCCTCTAACAAATCCACCCCATACACCACAGACCTTTCTTGCATGAGGATATCCCTCTGCTGTGTTCAGTGGTGCAGAAGCCTTTCATTCCTCTGAGGGTGAGCAGCTTTGCTCCAAGGAGTGTCAGCATAACGTGGCAATTCATGAGGAACACGGCAGTGCAACTCCACTTCAACAACAATGAGTTTATGTTTGTGCCACCTCTCATTTTTAATTCATGAGTACATTAATTTTGTATCATTTGCATCATAACTAGAGCTTTTCCTGCAAAGGAACACTAAGGATTCATTATTTTTATCTTTTTTCCCCACTATTCTGCTTTGCTCTTAGTAACCTTCTTTACACGAATCAATATTACTTTTCCCAAAAAACAGGCATGTGGGATTTATTCAGGCAAAGTGCTGATTTAAAACTGGGACAATTCCCTTTAGCAATAAACAGTGAACAATGATGTAAAGTGTTATGGTGTGACAGCCATCATCTGAATGAAGAATACACACCTGACTCATCCTTTTTGCTGTCTGTCAACAGCAATACATTTGGATGTGGCAGTGCTTCTGTATGTTACACAACAGGTTGCCTTCTCATTTCTTTTGGACTTTTGTACTAAAAATATGTGCTCTCCACATTCCAAAGATGTTTACCTGTTTTTATAACACTCCTGTTCTTCACTGAAGGCCAAGAAGGATTTGTAACATCTATTAAATCAGCACTTGTTGCTAATTATTTTTATCACATTTTGTAACTTTAAAGCTCCCTTTAGTTGCTTTAATTTTGGGCTCTGTACACCATCCTTTTTCCATTCAAGACAAGAGTTCACTATCTCAGGAGGCAAAGCCATGTACTATTTTAACAGACTCCCAAAGAGATGAAAAAGTTATGAATGGATCTTGTGGTCTAGATGAACACCTATTGTGCTGATGTGACTGTATGAAACACAAAAAGAGGATAAAAGGGGAGGTTCACTTTTGGCATTTAGAATCTTTTCCTTTACTATGCTTTCCCTGAAGCACATCCCTGCCTTTGTTTAACTCCATCTCCTCCTTTCTCTTCTCTTTTAACTGCTGCTCATTCAGAGTATTAAAATTCCCTTTGTCCTTTGGGCCACATTACTCCTATCTTCAAATCCTTGTCGCCTGCAGCATAATTTTTAAGGTCTGATCCTCCCATCTTTGTGGGGCTACCCCTGCTTCATGCTTCTTTCCAAGCATAAAATATAATTAGAGTAAGAAAGATGCCGGAGGCCTGCAGAGTTTGAAACCATTATGTTTAAGTCTGGCAGTAGGTCAAGGCAGAGATGCAGCTGCAGAACTGCACTTTGGTGTATTTTTTATGCCTGATCTGTAGCAGAGGTGAGTTGTGCAAAGTACCTGCTGAAACCTTTGTGTGATGGGAAATCACAGTGCCAGGAAATATACCACCAAAAAGAGAACGGGAGGAGAGGGGAAAAAAATAACAGCTGCTCATTGAACTCATACCTCACTATGGGATGAAAGAAGGTGACCAGGAAAACCTAGTCATGGGTACTTGGCAGTGTTTTCCTGCCTCACCTCCTCAAGAGCAAGTAATGTCTGTCCATCGCAGGAACAGCAGTCACAGCCTTTCATGATGGATACAAACTATGGCTTCAATCTCTCTCTCTTTTTTCCTCCCCAAAATGACACATTTATGGTGTTTACCCTTGAAGAACTTTCAAGAATATGTACTTGCTAGTTTGCTGCAAAATTAGTTAAAGACTCAAAGTGATGATATATGTATCCATTCCTGTATCATGCATGGGATATGCTGGGAGGAATCAGGTTACAGTTCTGCTAAGTTAATAAATGCTGTTTTGGGTAATCACTGTGATTGCACAGACTACAGGCAAGCTCAAGACAGGAGTGCAGGTGACACTTCAGTGGTCACTGTGTGATCAGAGACAAGCCAGGTACATGTTTTTCTATGTCCAAGCTCATTGTCTGCAACAGTGCAGCTCCCTGGAATGAATCTGGAGTCTCCTTCAGTGACTTACACTTTGGGAGGAACCAAGTGCTACAACCATGAAGGTTCAGACTCGAGTCCTGCTGCTCTTATTTGATATCATATCTGTAGCTTCTTAACAGCCCTGCAAACTCAGAGCTCAGCCCCTAAGCTAGAGGTCAAATTCTCAGGCTGTGTCTCAATGGCTTGATAATGTTCTTTTGAATATGGGAAAAATTCATAGGAAAATACAAACTGTAAACTCAGTATTCAGTAGATTGTATGCTTTACTTTTTATTCTTTGGTATCTTAGTGAATTTGCCCGTAAATCTGTGTTGCTACTGCTTGTTTTATCCGATAAGTGATATTAAATACTGCTATTCTTTTGGCTGGGTATAATTTGTCCCAATTAGTATGCATATTTGAAATTTTACGTTGTATTAAATGAAGACTACAACCCAAGCAGAACTATCAAACATAAGGTTAAGAATTTAAATCTATATTGTTAACTCAAGGCCACCACACAGTAAAGAGCAAAGCCTTTTAAAGAATACCACACAATATATTACAGATCTAAGCTTTTCAAAGCAGGATATGCAGGATTAGGGCTGCATTTGAATCCAAACATGATAAAAGGGAAAAACCAAATAGGCAAAACAGGACTACTTTACAGTGTTACATAAGAACTCACATAGGAAAGTAATTCAACCCCTGATTCTATTTTGTAATGGTATCAGGAGGAAAAACAATATCTAAAAACATGAATTTCTTTTTTAATTTGTCCTTATCTGATCTGATACCATAAATATCAAAATGCTTTAATCCAAACTGTATGGCTGTTGCCATCACAGCGCCGAGCTCATTTTGTTTGTGAGCCTCAGTCCTGTATTTTCTGTTTCAGCACAATTCAGCATCTCTTCAGTACCAGCTCAGCTCTGACATTTGGGAGTTTGTGACCACTGAAATACTCAGCTTCGTGACGCTTTTCAAATAACCACAGCATTATCTACACTATGTTCTATTTTCAAGCTGGTGACAGATATTCTCAGTACTGACTCAGTCTTGAAGTCCCTCGCATTTTCAGGAGAAAATGCTAAGATTACACTGTCCTTTGGGACTATGTATACTGCCTACATAATATACATCTACTTTGTAAGCAGCTTAGGGTAGGAACCGTGTATTATATAAAGTTGGGTGTATAGCCAATGCCCTTATTTAGTAATAACCCATACTTCCACTCCTCCTGACTGCAGTGCCTGGTGGCAGACTGGGATTTGTTTGTGAGGAGATGAGTGGTAGCACAATAACATCTACTAAAATGCACTTGTTATTCCTGCCTTTCTCATTCAAAGATGAAGACGGCAAGCAGCCAGCGGCATAACTCCTTGGTAATTGATATGCGTAAGAGGCTCCTAGATCCTACCCATGCCATTCCATCTTCTACCTCCCCAGGAAGAAATGCTGTGATGGAGATGGCAGCATCATCTTCAGGAGGGTACCACTGCTCCTTTCCTTCCCCGTCTCCCTTGCACTCTCCCCCAGGCTCTCAGAGAAATATGTTGCCTTTGAAACTCATGTGCCAGGATATTATTCAAAGATTTATGGTTCCTGATTCTTGCTACAGTCCGCTTTTGCGGTTTTGTTTACTTGGCAGGGTGAGGGAGGGAGGAGGGAGCTGGATTAGCCTCAAAACCCCACAACAAAAGGCAGAAAAGCGCTGCTTTAGGCATTTAATAATCTGCATTTCTAGAGAATTACTGAATGTGCCGGAATTATCTCTGGAAAATCTGGTGTATTCTAAAAGTGTTATTCATAGCGCTTAAGAAACACTTCACATCAAAATAGATTTGAAATCAACAGGAGTTTAGTTCTGACCTGGTAACCACTGCCACATACCATAAGAGAAGAGCAAAACAAAATGTTCTGGTTTTATTTTACTCTACCTTTAGAAGCATAAACGTTACACTGATAAAAATAATCAGAACCACTGGGATCCGTGCACTGGGAAAAAGAAAGGCAAACAGTTCAGGGTTTTGGTCAAGTGAAAAATTTTCTTCCCATTTGTAAAGACCTTTACAGCTGAGAGGGGACTACAGTATTTCCCTCAACATCGTTTGGGGAGAGGACTGGACTATTGCTTTTGTGGATATTTTTTTTTTAGGAGAGGAAGAAAACTACCTAGTCTTTGCTCATGGTATTGGACAGATATCTTGCAGTGGCTCAAAATGCTAATTTGCTTAATTGCATTAGTCCACTCCCCTCCTGTTATGGGAATTCAAGCTTCAATGGCAAATTCAACCTCCTAATGAGATTATGGTGACGTTCCAAATATGAGGCTGTGGGGTGGCAAAGGAGCCACGCGTTTCCGTGGTGACTGGTTGAGTGGTTAACCCTGGTAAGATGGGGTGGAGGGGAGAATCAGCCTGAGTGACAGTACTTCATCCTTTAAAGTTCAGTTCGTGTCTGAGCAAAGCAGAAATAGTGCCAAGCAACGACCATGGGGAAATTACCCTTGTTTTAATCTTTGTCTTTTCCAGCTGATGTCAGTAGAAGGGGACAAGACAAAGGACCTCAAGCTGTGGTAAAGATCATTAAAACAGAAGAGTATAAAGCCATGGACATGCCTGTGCCATCTATTAAATATTAATATCAGCTGAATGCAGATATTTTTCTTTGTTATGCTGTTTGATACCATTGTGATTATTACACCTTTTATCCACTTCATGTAGTTTTATTCCTTTTTTAAGCTCCTTTGTAATGAAGGTGCCTTTTAGTCAGCTCCACCAGCTAATCAGATTGCTTTCCCTTCATTACTCACATTGAGCTTTTAAAGCCTGAAGCCTAAGCTAACTGGAATATATGGTCACGATTTAAGTAATGTGGAAAAGCTGAAACTATGCCAGAAACACAGCACATAGCTGTGTTTTTATTGCCTTTGTATTAAGAGCAGGTGAGATGCTTTTGAATCAGGGACTATTCAATCAAAACCATGCCCAATTACTGTACAGGACTATAACAGACGTGTTTATCACTCACATATTTCAGTGGAAACAACTAATAGCCTTTTTTGCCATTTATCCAATAAACTTTGTGAAGACAAATGCAGGGCAATGTTAAAGAGATCATGTCTGTGAATGGAGAATGACAATAATTTTTTGGGAGTATATTATTTTTTCCCAAGGTAAAGATATTTCTGAGTCAGAGGACAATGCTGCCCACATGCAATTAAGGAGTCTATAACCCCCATACACAGATCCCCCGAGCCCAGTTTAGTTCACAGCAGTGCAAATCTAGGGAATTTCCACTGTGGTCAGTAAAGTTAAGCTGTTGTCAGAAACAAGCATAAAGGCAAAATTGTTACCTCTTTTCACAAGCCTGAGTATGTGAGAAAAGATTGGAGGCGCAGGCCCGTGGGCAAACCTGAATGAAGGGCTTCAAGGGCTAGATGAATTCAAAAGTGATAAAAAACTTACTCTGACCACCAAGCACCACTGGCGTGTGATTTGCCTCTCTCCTTTGTGGCTGCTGCCTGGGAGGGTGCTGGTGGGGAACAGCAACCTGGTGCAAGGGCAAGAAGAAAAGGAGAGACCATTACTATGTGACACCACCAGCAGCAACTCCTAATTCCTCCACGCTCTAATTTAGTACGACTGAGAGTGTCATCAATTGCTGAAATCTTTTCACTATTTTTAAACCTTAGGGAGCAAATGGAAATCACATTTTAAAGACAGAAACTTAATTAGGGTTTTTGAGAGCTAGTCATTTACCAAAGGAGAAGCGGCAAGGGCAGCTCTACATTCCTTACCTCTCCTCTGGGAAGGTTTCTGATGTCTGCTGCCGATCCACGCAGTGTTTCTTTTATTGTGGATTTATCTGTGATGGCTCCCAGCAGATCGGTTTGATGCAGCTGGTCATCAGGATTAAAATGGAAGAATCGATAGGTTTTTCAGTTTGCATTTTTGTTTTCCTTAATTACAGGAAAGCCCGTAATTCTCATAATCACATCCTGACCTTGATTCCCAAGATCATCTATTTTTGAAGATACCTACACTGTAATCAAAGTTGCCATTACGGCTCTGCTAGTTACATGTATAGCTGCTTTCATCTAGCTAGACTCATATTAAAGGTTCCTGCAACATTTAGGCTGCTGAAGCCAATGGCAGGAAGGCTGTTGCAGCAGTGGAGCCCTTACAGCCCCACAGGGGATGATGGGCATCCACTTGTGAGGACCAAGGGCTTGGTGGCCCTTCCCATGACAGCTCCTGTCTCTATGGCTCTGCTGGAGTCACACTTCGGCTTCCTAGAATAATTTGTTACCCCCATCACAACCAATTGTCTGCAGCTAGGTATTTAAAACATGATCTTGTTCAGTCCTTCAGCCCAAGTACTTAGTAAGTGCGTGGACAATTTTGCTCATTAAGTTCTCACAGTCCATGTGGGGTGAGAGCAGCAGCCACTGCTGTTGCTGTGACACACATTTGCAGCTCCTCCTCTTTAACTCTGGAGTTTTTTAATGGAAATTTTTCTGTCTTGCCTTTCTTTAAGTTTCTTTGTTTCCTGTTGCTCTAGAGATCAGAAGTCATTCTGGTGTAATTCTGAAAGTTCAGCA
>NW_008237229.1:18488-54156 GCF_000691975.1 Corvus brachyrhynchos | reverse complement strand
AGAGGATGAGAGGCTGGGAGGAAGGCAAGATAATCACAGCACCTTCATAAGGTATTTAACACTCAATAAAATACAATCAAATATTTTGATAAATAAATTAGGAGCCTAATCTCTCTTGGCTTTCCTAACAGTGAAAGAGATGACTTGTCCTGATTCCACTTGGTGGAGAAACCTAATTAAAGCATCCAGATTTAGATGAGTTAGTATATGATGTGACGACTCCTTCCCACTCCTGTTCATTTTTCCACTGCTCACATGGGTAGGAAATTCAGATGTATGTTACTATTTTTTTTTTAGCCACGTGATGTGACCCCTTATTGTTAACGAGAAGAGATTAACCTTTTGAAATGTGAGGATGAAATTACACTCTTTTCAGGACTAGAGCCACGAGCTACTATAATAATGTAGAGCCTAGGAAAGAGCTATGGAGACACCCAAATCTCAGATCTGAAATTTGTTCCTATAATGAGAAAACCAGAACACATATTAAATGGTTATTTAAACAGGCTCAGGATCACAATCCCAACCAATTCTGCTTTGGCCAGGAATAAAGAAGAGTTAAGAGAGCAAGGATGCAAACCCAGACCTCCACCCATAGTTTCAGTGGGAGAAAAATTCATCTTCCAGATGGGTTTTGCCATTGACTAATCCTGCAACAGCAAGAATTTTTATTAGCATTAAGAGGCCTAGGAACTAAAATGAGCTCTTAAAATGCAGCCCCAACACTGTCTGGAACTGAATTTTGGGTGTGTAATATACACTCACAACAGTCTTTGGCTGTACTATGTTTTGAACACAGCTGTGAGCACTCATGTACTTATTCCCTTAGAAACATCCGTCTAGGTTATGGAAACATTAGGAAATATGGTTCTAGAAATCCCTAGAAAATAACTACTAGTTATTATGAGAGACTACTCTCATCTGACCAGAAGAACTGTGGAATATAGACAATGTTATGTGGAAATTAGGGGGGAAAAAAAAGGATATGAAGGCAAAGAAATACCAGGATATACCTTTGTTATGCTGCATTACCATAAAATACAAACAAATGGGAGAAAATGCTCTCATGATTCCAATTCAGAATTTGAGGGATTCCTTAGTTACAGCTCCGCCAGAGGTGAGGGGTAAAGGACACTGCCCTTCTGAATGCCAGCAACATTTTCAGACTACCTGACATAAGCTGAGGCGCTTGTGTGTCCACAGGGGAGGAAGAAAAAGGTATAATGCAATGGGCACTATGTAGGTCCCTCCAATTGTTGTGGTTTAACCCCAGCTGGCAACTAAGCACCACAGAGTCCCAGTCACTGCCCCCCTACCAGTGCAGTGGGGGAGATAAGAGGAAGACTCAGACTCATGAGTTGTGATAAAGACAGTTTAATGGGACCGAAAATGAAGAAAACAATAATAATGATAAAATAATTCAAATATACAAATCAAGTGTTGCACAATGAGACAGCTCACATCAACTGGTACCAGTCAGTTCTGGAGTGGTGGCCCCCAGCCAGCTCCCTCCCAGTTCATATACAGAGCATGATGCCATATGGTATGGGATGTCCCTTGGGTCAGCTGGGGTCAGCTGTCCAAGCTTTGTCCCCTCCCAGTTTGTGCCTCTCCAGCCTTCTCACTGTCAGGGCACAAGAAGCTGAGAAGTGCTGTAAGTTGCTCCACAACAATTGGAAACATCAGTGTTTTCAACCTTTCTCTCATACTAAATCCAAAACACAGCACTGTACCAGCTACTAGGAAGAAAATTAACTTTGTCCAGCTGAAACCAGGACAGAAAATGCAGAAAATACTTACCTACATTAATGCATCTCCCTTTTAGTTCTACTGTCTTGCACATCACTTGGAATGTCATGTCAAATATTGCAATGCTAGAAAAAGAGGTTTTGCTGCTGTAGTTGACATAGTTTCAACAAAAGCTGAGGGCTGAAGTTTTCCATCCACCACAAAAGTAGCCTGATGCTGTATATTTTAGAAACAAAGTACATACAGACCATTTCTAGTTGAAAGATGCTTCCACTCATAGGCTAATGCTTTTGTTGGCAAGATCTAGAACATGTTTTTTAGTATTATCAACATTTGTTTCAGTTTCTCTCTTCCATTTCAGCCTGTCTGCTTCTTTCTTCCTTCCTTCTTTTCCATGCCTTCTAATTCTTCTGCTCCTACTGCAATAGTGCTCTGGAGGCTCCTGGCAGTCCTGTCCATGCGTGCATGAGACCTCCATGCTACAGCTCCTTGGATCCTGACCCAAGGGTCTGAACCCTGCTTGCTGGAGCTGCCAGAGGGCTGCTGGTGTGCAGCTTGCACAGTGCTCAGCCACGTCCCTTCTGACTGGCAAGAGGCTGCCTTGATGGTTCATCTGGGCGCACCAGGAGCTCAGCTCGGCTCAGCTAGTGCTGACAAGGTAGGCACTTCTGACACTAAATCTGACAGCCTGACAACACAGGTTTAATACTAAGGAGGACAATTTCCTCTCCCTGTACCTCATTAATATTTGCTTGACTAGTCTCATGTCTTCTTCCTTTTCTCTTCCACTTTCACTTTCCCATCTAATTTCAATCTACTTGTGACATACTCCCATCCATTTTCCATTTTCTCTTAGTTTTCTCCACAAACACTCCTGTAATTCTCTTCCCTAAAGTAGCAGTGGCCAGGCACATGGAGTGGTTGAAGCCCTAAGGGGTTACTGGGCTCCTGAGTTCTCACTAACACAGCTTTGTAAAGGGTAAAATGAGACAGAAGTGACACAATGGGTCAGGCTCTCAGGAGAGAGGTCAAGGTGCCAGCCACGGCTGAGACACACTTTCTCATGAGGAACTTTTAAGGGATATCAAAGATGAGGCTGTCCAGATGTGCTATGGCTGCTGAGTGCCAGAGGAAAGGAAACAGGCCCATCTTTGCAGAAGCTTCTCACAGGAGAATGAGGGGATCTAAGGGAAGAACAAAAGCAAAAGGCACTGAATGGCCCAAGCGAGGCAGGGTAGATCTGACTCCCATCTGAGTTACCTGGTGTGCAGCCTTTAAGACATGAGGTTTGGCTGTCCCACACACCTACTCACATTTGCATTCTACCTCTTATTAATGTTAATTACTCTTATGTTTTGCTGTAAGAGGGAGGGAGATGTGGACCTTAAAAGGCACACTGCTTTCAGAAAGCCATTACTGCAGCATAACCTCCTCCTCTTCTCATGGCGGAGCTCAGACAAGTTAGAATTTCTCTGAAACCACTGACTTGCTAAAGTTTTTTGAATAACTGAAACATACAAAAGAGCTCCATATTAATACAACAGGAATTCAGTTTCTAGATGGCAGCTGATTAGAAGTGGATGACTTATTTGATTGAAGAACCTTGATGCCTGTTGATCAAACTGGTAACTGATGTACTGCAGGGACTGCTTTTTGACCTATCCAGAGAGGGGTAGGCACCTGGAGGCAAATGTCTAATTTTAATTTAGACCCCTTCAGCAGAAAGTCCCTCATTTTTGTTGTTTTTGTCTCTCAAACACTGTGTCCCAGTCTTGTCACCCCAAGACACACTGATATTTACTTATGATGCCTACTTAGAGCTGTGCAGTGCATAGCAAAAATTGGTCTTATTGCAGAAAAACTGAAGTTCACATTTTTATCACTGGCCAAATTGCATACTGTGTCCATTTAGGAGGAAAAGAGAAGTTGAACTGTTCAGAATAGCTCTCTTCCATCCTCCTTTGAGTTTCATTATTAATGACATTTTCTATTTCAGGAGACACCTAAACTTTCTTTATGAGCTTCCAGCACAGCCTGGCACAACTGCCACTATTTAAATCTCTCCTATACAAAGACGTTTTATCCATCAGTATCTCATGACCCAGGAAGACATAAAACTCAATTTACTCATTAACCTTAGCTTTCTGAAACTGCAATTACTGCCCTGTGCACGGTCAGTAATTGAATTGAAAATGGGTAGCATGCAAATGCCAGTCAGTGCTAGCTACTGCTAAATAGATAATCCTGCATGCTTACCAAAATTGCATGTGGCACACAGACAGCAGGTAGAAAAGCAGGATGTTAGAAAGGAAAGTGCACAAAGTAGCATCTACAGGGATTAAGGAGATGCAAAAGACCAGACTCACAGGAACACAGTGGGAATAAACACAACATTATATTAGCTTAGGTTTACGATTACAGTTAATAGCATGCAGTTATTACTTTTGCATTGAAAAGCATTTTCTGAGCGGATGGTTTCACCACAGAATCAGATCTTTTCTCCCTGCCTTTTGTAATTCAAGATGCTGGCTAACATTTTATATAGCCTAGTATCTCCTGCCCCAGCTGTCATGAAAGAGATAAAGACATTACAAATAAGGACTGGCCTAACAGAATGAGATTCAACTTGAAGTGTGCTTGTCTTTCAACATTGTTACTTTTCATTTTTTTCCTCCCACTGAAGCATGAGTGTATGCTTATCCAGGCTTGCAGACAGTGCTTTTCAATTTTTCAGCTTGATCTATGTGTAGATGACCCTGGTCTCTTGCAGCTACATTTCATATCTCATCATGGCCCTTGCAGAAGTATTTCACTGGTTGGCTGAGTGCATTTATCATGAAACCTTACACCCCTCTCACATTTAACTTGGTTTTTTTAGTTTCCTGGTTTCAGTCCTAATTTCTTAATGTCTTCCTTCACTACTGGGAGATGCTCCAGTAAGTAAAAAATACCACTTAAAAGCTCGACTCACCGTGGTTCTGAACCCTTACAAGGCATACCGACATTAGTATTTTAATTCAGATCAGGACCATTCCCTCTTGCTGGACCTTGGTTCATGTCACAGAACTGTGTTGGAGAACATGAAGAGGATATCTACTTGAGGAGTCTAAAGCAGAAGCTGTTCTTCAGGAGCACAGGCAGCAAATTCCAACTGCTATTGGCAGTCACTGCCCGAGGCCAGACTACAGCAAGCCCAGAGCAATCCCTTCCCTAGCAAGGTCCATTCAGTTTGGCAGAGCTCTCATTTTGGATCACATCACTTGTAAAGACTGCCATAGCACCTGTAGCATCAGTATACACAACCTTCTCCTGTTTCAATTTGGTAAGTGCAAGAAAGCACCTACAGAGAATCTACAGCTCTGTATAGAAAAGTGTTATTCTGCTAATCTTTATGTTGGAAGGGATCTCTCTTTAATCTGATTTTAATCAGCAGTTGTCTGGTTCTCCTCTTTGGCTGAACTTGTGTCAGCCTGACTTATAACCTTGGTTTAGCTTCCTTAGCTGTAACATTTTTTTTTTCTAGTGATCAGACAGCTACTCCCCATTCTATGTACTTTTGCTTAATTTAATCACACGATGTAATAGTTTTTATAGAGACAATGGTGGCAGTTGGTTATTCTACATAGAAAGATGTATTTAGGACTCACACATACAGCAGCCAGTGCAATTACACAGGAATAACAGCAAGGCCTTCAAAGTGGGAACACTGGACGGGGTCTAGACAAATACAGGCCTGGACTGGTAAGAGGGGACTTGAAATCACAATAAGAATGCAAATACTCATCAAAGGTGAATTAAAGATACTCACAATTTGGAGCTGGGCAAAACGAGTGTTAGGAGCAAAAGAGAGCAGAAAACATTATCCAACACATATAAAATTCACTGTATATTGTGAATGCAGATGAGATGTACTTGCAGACCAGTGAAAAAAAAAAAACAACCAAGTCATTGAAGTGTCAGCAAACATGAAAATAGCCCCAAGTGGAAACCTAGAGTGAGGAAGAAGTTGCCAACATCATATTCCTCTTGGCAAAGGAGAGGAGGAAACCCAGTAATCAACACCACACCCCACCCAGTGTGTGTGCAGGTGCTTGTGTGCATTGCTGTGCAACAGTGTAAATTGATTTTTTTTTCATACAGTGAGAAGTATTAAGTTAGTTAAATAATAGGGACTGTGAAATTTAGTAACTGGAGTATATTTCATTTTATTTAAGCCTACTGAAATGTCAGTTGAACAATATATTCTTGACTTCCAAATAAGGCATGTCCCCATTTTGGCTTATAACAAGACTTTGAGAATAACAAACTGATTTCAATTAAGATGTATTTTGTTGCCAGTTTAAGTAATCCTTGTCTGGATGCAGAGAGTTCACAAAAACCTGCAAAAGGGAGTTATTTTGATACAGATTTGTATCCAGCAGCAGTGGTGCTGGATGTTAAAAGTAACCAAGCTTAAACTTTTCAATGTGTCAACGTGGAGATTTTCACTGCTTTTGAACTGCTTTTAATGTGCATTTAAGGTGACAGAAATAGTGTAAATTGCCTGTGCTTTCTTTGGAGTGGTGATTATACATGTCTTGTACAAAAACCAACCATCTCGTCTTTCCTCCCACACATATTCCACTGAGGAGAGTTCTTTAAGGGACATTGGAGTGACATGGATTTGGGATAGTTGATAGATACTATAATCAAAGAATAAAAGACATGTAGAAAAGTAATATTTGGCATCTAAGAATATCTGTCATATCCAGCCATCATAGACTGCATGAAAAGGGAGATCCACTTGATCTAATTTACCTGGATTTATAAAACCCATTCTACACATCCCTCACTGAAGGCTCTTAGAGATACTAAGATGCCATGGGACAGAAGTCCTCTTCTGGATGAACTGCTGTTTAAATGATAAAAAGGTATTGTGTAAACTGATGCTGAAACTACATTTTTGAATGCAGTTCTGACCCTCTTGAAAAGAGATGATAAAAGAAAAGATGTACATAGGAGGGCTGTAAGGGTGTTTACAGTTATGAAATGGCTTCAATAACAGGAACAACGGAAGATAACAGGACTTGCCAAGACTGCAAAGGATATGACTGATGGAAACACTTGATATAAGATCTTAAAATTATGGGAAGTTATTTTACCATAGAAATGATAAAAAGGAAACAACTATTCAACTGTTTCTTCTTGTAAGAAAATGCTGGGGGAGGAAACAAATTAGCAGATGATAAATTCAAAATTAAAGAAGCTCTTTTTTCCCATAGCCTATTTTTATGATGTAGCACTTACTACCACATCATATTGATGGTATCAATAATCCTCATGGGTCTAAAAAATTTCAAGCAATTGGACCAATTATTGGAAAAAAATCCATTATGCTATTACGATTCATCAGCTCAGGGACAGCAGAAGTTTACCATCCCATTTCCTGCCCAGCAGGGGAAAAACTTTATTTTCTGTAAATTCTTGTCTATTTTAGGATTGCAGTGGGTAAAAAGCTTCCATTTTATGCTTGTCTATATCACACAGGATTAAGTTAATGAGGCTTGAGCAGCCCCTTCCATTTCTCTGTTCTTAAAAATCAAAACTTCATTGGAGCAAAGAAAGCATTGACCTTTTCCAGAGGTCATCTCTGGCTGCAAATGGATGTTCTGGTCTCCTCTTCTTCCCAGGGACTACTGGAGCTCTTTGGAATTTGTCCTTCCCCCCCCGAAATGCCACTGAAGCCCCATTAGGGGCAGCTGCAGTATCCTGCAAGAAGGACTGCAGTCAGCAGCCTGGAGCATAAAGTAAGTAATTTCATAATTTGGCAGGTAATACATTTTGGCTTCCTTCCCTCTACTGCCTTCCACTACTGCCTTCCTTGCCTCTTTCCAGGCAAGCTTGGACAATTCCATAAAGCCTGTGTTTACATGGCCACTGTGAATCTGCATCACTATCCCTGAGGAAAAAACCTGACATCTTTCTTCAGTGCTGGACAGCTTTTAGGGACCCAAACTCACACCAGCTAGGGAAGGTGTCTGTGGGATTGTGTGTACTGACACACGGTAGATTTTATAATCCCTAAACACATCATAAGAAGGCTTTAGAGAATATGATAAGGAACTCTGGGCTAGAAGAAAGCGTAAAAACTTTAATCCAAACAAGCGTCTTAATTTCCTCATCACAACAAAAATCATAGCCACCACCAACCAGGATTCCTCCTTTCTAAGAGCCAAAATCATCTTCAGGAAATAAAAATTCAAACTTATAACTAAAATAAAACTAAGTATTTCAGAACTATCTGTTAGGATCAACAGGAAGCTGGATTCTTTTGCAAGGGCTGGCACATGGCCAGACCAACATAAAATTTTGTTTAATAATATTAACCCTGTAATCCTCCGTGACACAACATGATCCTTGAAGAATAATGAATTGAAGCAGAACTCTGAAGTACCTAGAGCTAAAATAAAAAGTTTACCTCAATAATTTTAAGGAAAAACACCCTTTACAAGAGACAGTTTACCTATATTTTAGCCAGAGTTGGAAGGAAAAATAGTTTCACTCCAGGCCACCTAATCAAGTACATAGAACAGATTCCACAGGAAATTCTAAGAATAAAAAAATATAATATTATGAGTGCTGAGCAAAAGCAAGGTAATAAATCACACTGGGAGTGGGGGTTTTTTGCATTTTGATTCATTTATTAGGAAATTAAGAAGGCCCATCTGGATACTTATTGATTCCTGAATAAGTCACTGAAAGGGATCATCAGAAGTATAACTAAACAGATTGTATCTATCATGCAGATCACTGGAAGTTAGCTAAGAACAGCTTTTCTGTCAGAAAAGATACTTAAGAAAACAGTTTTGCATACAGAAGGTTAAGTGTCTTTCTAATCCTTCAGTACTTCCTTCCTTGTACCAAAACAACACAGTCGTGCATGTCTTTGGCTGTATTTTCAGTGCCCACAGCTACACACCACTGTAAGTTGCTGCTTTGGAAAAAGCAGGAGTTTTGACGGAAGAGGCGTTTACTCAGTAGGAGACAGGGAGAAGGAATTGCTCACCCAACAGGGCAGGGAACAGACTCCTCCACTGGCGGAACTTCACTGACCCCTAATGGACAATCCCCACCAGTGCGCTGCCCTGGCAGCGATTTCCAGCCGTGCCAGAAACCTCCCGGTGGTCAGCACTCCTCCTTTCAGCCTAACACCAACTCTGACACCTCAGCTTTTCACTATTCAGTGTGAACATATTTATTCCACCTTCGTATCTGACCGTCTGAAATGTTCTAAGAAGCCAGAAGGAAGAGGAAGGTGAACAGTGTTTAATGCAGCAATTCTGACAACTAGTTAGGACACAGCAAATTCAACTCTTTAAAAACCAGAGCAAACCAGTGTAACATCTTTCAACAATAAATAAAAAACCGTTAAGGACTAGCACCTCCAACTGACCCATTTAAACTACTTTAAAAGGTAGATTTGCAATCAGCACAATCAAGAATCTGTATAAACGATGGGAGTAATTTGAAAGGCAGAATCCAAGTATTTGTGCCTTTTCTCCCCAAGGAGTGACTGTGAACCTGCCATCAGGAGAGCAAGGAGACGTTTCCATTACAGGAAAAGGACTCTCTGCTTCGGCAAAACCGCTGCCATTTCCACTGAGTGAAAAACTGCCGACACCAGAAGGGAGAATGAATCCACACTGGTTGGTGCAGCTTCTTTTTGTCATTCAGACTGCAGAGATGAACTCATTTCCCAATACAGGAAATTGACCAAGCTGCAAACAGGCTGCATTTCCCATTCCCTGTCTAGAAAAGGTTTTTGTTCACTTTTTTTTTTTTTTTTACTACTTTTGTTGCTCTGTTTCCCTTTTCCTATGTACCTTGCTTTCCTTCCTATCCCAGAAATGTACCTGCTATAAATCTTCCAAATTAGTGAGATGTTGACATGCAAAAGGTAATGGCATGGAATAAAAAGGATCCCAGAACTGATGCCCACATTGACAGCCAGCAGAACAGCCCCGGTTAGACAAACAATAGCACCAGTCTGTAAGAAAACTACTGGCTTCCAAGGCTAGCTGGATTAACTAAAAATCCTTGCCCAAGTCATAAAGACCCACCAAATTTCCAATCCTGCTTTACATCTAGCACTCTAAATAATGATCACTTTATGGTATCACTTTCACAAACAACAATGATAATAACACAAACCAGTTAAGGCAGGCCCTTTGCTGCCAGAAATTCCTGCCCCTTCAGTGTGGTGACATAAATAACAGATTAAATTAAATTACATTAATCTCTGGTTAACAGAGCCCCTTGGGAGACAGTCTTGAAGGGCAAAGGCATCCAAGTAGGCTGGACATGCTTCCAGAAGGAAATCTTAAAGCTGCAGTAGCAGGCCATCCCCATGTGCTGAAAGATGAGCTGGCAGGGAAGAAGACCAGCCTGGCTGAACAGAGCTTTGGCAGCAACTCAGGGAAAAAGAGTTTATGACCTTTGAAAGAATGGGCAGGCAACTAAGGAGGACTACATGGATGTGTTGAGGTTATACAGAGAGAAAATTAGAAGGGCCAGAGCCCAACTAGAACTTACTCTGGCTATTGCCATAAAAGACAACAAAAAACATTTCCATAAATACATCAGCAGCAAAAGGAGGGCTAAGGAGAATTTCCATCCTTTATTATGTTTATGCAGGGGTAAACACAGTGACAAAGGATGAGGAAAAGGCTGAGGGACTTAATGCCCTCTTTGCCTCAGTCTTTAATGGTAAAGCCAGTAGTTCTTTGGGTACCCAGTCCCCTAAGCTGGAAGACAGGGCCAGGGAGCAGAACGAAGCCCTCACAATCCAAAGGAAAACAGTCAGTGACCTGCTATACCAGTTAAGACACATCCAAGTCTACAGGGCTGGATGGGATCCACCCAAGGGTCCTGAGGTACCTGCTGGTAGTGTTCAACGGGCCACTTCTTGTCATTTTGAATTCTGTGCTTGGTTTCACTACAAAAAAGACACTGAGGCGCTGGAATGCCCAGGAAACGGCAAGGTAGCTGGGGAAGGGTCTGGAGCACAAGGCTTATGAGGAGTGGCTGAGGGACCAGGGGTTCTTTAGTCTGGAGAAAAGGAGCCTCAGGGGGGACCTCATTGTTCTCTAAAATTACCTGAAAGGAGGCTGTAGCCAGTTGGGGGTCAGTCACTTCTCTCAAGTAATAAGTGACAGAAAAGGAGAAAATGGCCTCAACTTGTGCCAAGGAGGTTTAATTTGGGTATTTTAACTTCCAGTCCTTTTTTCCCCACCTTCTTCTCGTCTTTCTTCAACAGAAGTACCAAATCTTGACATTAGTTATGTATCTCTGCTCTGAAGGAGCAGAACACCTAGTGAAAGAAAAATGTGACTGTCACTATTTTTCTAGCACACAAAGCACAACAGTGCATAATTCAAGATGTCCTAGTAAGCCAGTGGTTTGAGTTTTTTCTGTATTGTGACTATTAGATATGAGAGAAATTTCCAGTGCTCCTATTTTCTGTTCACTTGTGAAGAAATGATTTGTTAACTCAGCCCACTGGCTGAATGTCCACTACAGTCAGGTAAGAGGCTTATGGACACAATCAAATACTGTTTCAGTCTCCCAATAGATACAAATTTTAGTTTTGGTAAAAGACACAGTGCTAACTGGACATAATACGAATTTCAGGAATTTACTGTACTAAATCCTAACCACATTGAAATCAGTGGCAAACCACCATTCAATGACCACAGCCTATCTAATGATTTCAATATTTCACTATTTCCCCGATTCAAGAAAGTCAAGAAACCACCACTACTTCAGAGTAGATGATACTAACCAATTTCTGACACTCCTGTGATTTCTGCTTGCCATGCTCGCTCATCAAAAGGCACTCACATTTATTTTGTCCATCATGAAGAACCTGCCAGGGACTAAAGGACCTCAGCAGCACCTGATGAGTTTAGTGGTAAAAAGCATTGTGGGCTCAGTGTGAGAAGGAAACAATCCCTACACACTCCCTGAAGAGTGGGAATGCCCCTCCCTCTAACCAGGGCTTCTAAAGAACAGCAATCTGCTAACTAACACAGATGTGCCAGTGCTCATCTTCCCTTTTTTTTCCATCCTGTGATCCTCAATGGTTGTGCAGACCATTCAAACAGTCCATCATTAGATGGTAACACAGGCTGGGCTGACTGCTGAATTTCCGTATGAGACAATGGAGAAGCATGAATAACATTTTTTCCCTGTCCCCTCTTCCCACATTACACCACAAATGCCTGCTAGGTGGAGCAAGGGCATAAATAAACTGGTTTTGATTCATATAAAAGCTGAAGAGATAAAATCAGGAGACAAAACCCTCTTCATAGTATAATGGATGCAAAGCACACAGGTTTCCTGAAAATTTTATGATTTCCAATGAATAATCAAATACACTCAAGCACTCAAACACTTATGTCCTTCTTAAATGCAATAGTTTTTAATTTTTGGTACAAGAGACTGAGATCCCAATCTGCCTATATACAAACAGCACAGAATTACAAAAAGAAAGTTTATCTAAGTCAAATTTCTTAATTTTTATTAAATTCAAAAACTGCAGGAAAAAAAATCACAAGTTTCTAGGTACAAATAAAAACAAATCAGCTGAAATAAAATGGTTGTCAAGTTAAAATCCACTTTCCATAATTTTCCCTTCCTTGCTACTGCCCACAGTATCATCTGAACTCCTAGAAGTGCTTTAGAAATCCATTTTATCTCACCAATAGGATAGTAAACTGTAAGTTTACTATGTAAAAAAGCAAACTGCTTAGGCACAAGGTGGCAGAAGACATAAGCACAAATATTAACCATGCTTTCCTTAATTTGTCAGTAGAAATCCAGGTGTGCTACAGGCCTGCATGGCATTGAATTCAGAATGTCAGAGCTTACTCAGTGAAATAAGGGCTTTTTTTTTTTTTTCATTTGTGTTAACAGTTTGTTGTGTCTTTTTTTCTCCCATAAAACAGAGAGAAGCTGTTAAAGTCAGTGGTATACCTTACTGTTCAGTGCCAGAGTTCAGGCTAGAAGAGTGGCAAAAGTGACAAAATGGGTTCCAGCACCAGAGAATGTAAAGTCGAGAAGCTGTAGTGTGAAAGAGACTGGTTCATACTTGTGTTGTCAGTGTAATTAATAGTCTGGCGACCACCTGCTAAGACAGCATGACAAGCAGTCACATGCTATTTGAAGATATCAGCTGGGCCAGGTCATCACTCTCCCAACAGAGCAGTGATCAAGGTGAACAACTAATGTCTGCTGCTCTTCCAACTACACCTAAAGGAACTGTTAAACAGAAAATTAAATCATAACAAAATTAACACAAGTGTTGTTCCATATTCCACATTCTACCTTTTACCCATCACTTGATACTTGCCATTCTAATAACAGGTGCAGTTCCACTGTCATTCATAAATACAAAATTTTATTTGCACTTCATTAGTTTAGAAAGACCACAATGTTTTTCAATACCACAACATTCAGGACACACCAAGTTATTCAAATATGTATCTACTGATTTACCACAGCTAAACTAAACAGTGCATTTAATAAAAGATATACCAAAGATATAATTCACAAGTTCATTATCAGACAAAATCCTAACACAGTATTTGCTTGATGGGAATAATTTCCACCATTAGGAAAGAAAATAATTTTACCTTAGGTTCCCTTCCCCCAACCCTACAGATGTCCAGACAAAAATACACATATATATTCCTTAACACAGGAAAATGTATCATCTTAATTTTTTTTTTTTCAAGAATTTGTCTAGGACAGCAGCATTGCTTTTTATACCTTCCTTTAGAGCTTGAATATATCTCCATTCTTTTATTGAAACTTAATGATTCTTGTAACCAAATTTACGTTTATGCAGAAAATTATATATGCTATTTCAAAGTGCAATCTTAGATCTGCACCAGGTGTGATGTCTCAGTACACAAAGAAAGGGTGCAGCATTAAACAAAATAAATAAAAGACTGCCAAAAATTAAACTTAGCTTTTCAATAAATCCAGTCAGCAGAGGATGCTACAGCCAAAAATGTTTTCACTACATTAAAAGGAAACATAATGCTGATTATGGAAGCTTTGTACATAAAGTCCTCTGTTTTTAAAAAATTTGTCTTTAAAATAGTTAGCAAAGCACCATATACTTATCTTCATACCAGAAGAGCTTCTGCCTGCCTGTTTATAATAACAAAGAACTATTACAACATTTATGTCAAGAATAGGTATAGATTTAATTTCTCCTCCTCCTCAACTGGATGTGTGGCAAACCCCCACCGACTGTACAGTATTTATAACACTGGGGCAATGAATGAAACATCATTGTGAGGGAGAGGGGTAATAATTAAATGTTATAGTTGAATCCTACATAGGATTGCATATTTGCATATTTACAAGTTAGTGTGTAGCTCTGACTCGAATAACAAAGTGCAACGAGAAACTGCCAAATGATTGTAGTGCAGAGTAGTACAGATACTTCCTTTACCCTCCTGCTCCTATTTTTCACTCTGGAGGAAGTAACAAGTCAACAGCAACGGACATGTGGCCTTGGGGGAGGCAGTTCTGGTGGGATTTCTGGCTCTGGTTGCAGGGACAGGATACTGTTGGACAACTCATTTCTTATAACATCCAGTGGCATCTTAAAGAAAAGAAAAATCACCTGTAAACAGTCATCTGCATAGAAAGAACTCATTTCAAGAGTTCACTGACAGCCAATGCCTCAATTTCAGGATCTTTTAGATCTTACTAGTGAGATGCAGTGGTCAACAGTCTGTGACTGCATCATGCCCACTATATATTATCCAAGATTTTCACCTGACAATCTGTACTTGCTCTCTGTCCTCCCAAGCATGTGCAGTCATTATTTAAACATTGATCACTTGTGTGACCAGAGGAATACTACCACCTGAGTATTTTACCTTTTTCAGAATGTCATCAACAAGTTTTAGAAATATTTCATCCACATTAAAATTATCCTTGGCACTGGCTTCACAGAACCGCATCCCAGTTATCTGCTGTGCAAACTGATGGGAGAGAAAATAAAATAACTCCATGAAAATATGTGCGAACAGCAACAGATAGCAAATATATCCTCCTCATAAAACCTTAAAAAAAGTCCCAAACACACAACTTTCCCCAAATCTGTGACTGCACTCTAATTCAGCTAATAATCCTGAATCTGCATGGTACAGCAAATATTGCAACATATAGCTAATTTTTGCTTAAAGTAAGTTTATTGGAAAAGCATTCTGCATTTGTTCAGACTTACATCTGAGAAATTCATGTATTCAGTTGACACATATTGCTGCAGACTGCCAAAAAGTAAGAACCCAGAACAGCTAATCTCAACTTCATTATTCAAAATGTAGAAAAGGCAAGTACAGATGCAAGAATAAGCCTTGATTCCAAAAGTCTGGAATTAGCCTTCACTTCCAAATGTTTGTGTATGCCCATACTGACATTGTTCTGACCAAGATGGTGCTGAGTATCACACTACAACAAACATACACTCTTGCCATGTTCCTTAACACTTTTGGGGTTGCACGAGAACAAAAGGAACATGAAAGCAAAGGTGAGCCAAATAATCAAGCAGGGCTGTTGCCTGTCCAAAAATGGTACTGAGAAGCAAACATCTGAAAGAAGGCCCACAAAGATTTCCTGAATAGAGACACATCTCCATTAGTAATTCAAGTCTTCACTACCCCTTCAGAGCCCAAAAGGAGTATCCCCTACACTACTGTACAGTGTAACCCAACTTGTAGCTTACTCTTTCTTCAGACCAAAACCACACTACTCCAGCAGGAACACAGATAACTGCACTTTATATACAAATAAACACCATATGGATTTTGAGAGACAACCACCACCACCACTCTTAATACACTCCCTGCATCCAGAAGTCTGAACAAGAGCAGCCATGGACCATCAGCAGCAATGCCACAACAGCTTTGCCTCTATACCTGTCCTTACCTTCTCTCCCTGCTGCCGAGTAATCTCTCGATCAACTTCACAGTCCAGTTTATTTCCAACTAATAGAAGCTCTGCATCTTCTGAAGCATACTGCAATTAAAACATTTCTAATTAACTAAACCTAGAAACATAAGATTTTGTGACTCAAACACAATACAAAAAAAGGGAAATTCCTCTACTAAATAAGGAGTCACACTGACAGAGTTTATAGGTAAACATTCTTCCCAGCATTGTTTCAAAAATTTTCAGTTTTTAAATTCCATTTTTAAAACGTGACTTGAGAACTAGCTGTTCTACTTTATCTGAGAATGAACATAATGACCTTATTTCACAGACAGGAAACAAACCCTCCTCCCCCCACTGCACAGGTTAATGAGCAGTGTTACAGATTTTCACTGACACTTCTAACTGGGACAATTCTAGTTCAAGAAAGCAGGAGTGGACAATCATTTTGCAACAAAAACACATCAATGTTAAATCCTGGCTAAAAGACATCACTGAAAATTAGCTGACAGTAGTTTATTAATTCTAAATTGATGACGCAAATTTCTTTGAGGGAAAAAAACGCTTGTTAAAAAAAGCATGTAAAAATAAAGTACTTAAGGCATACCTTATCAATCATTTTCATCCATTTTGGTAAATCGTCAAATGTTTCCTTCTTGGTGATATCATACACCAAAATAATTCCCTTGGCACTTCTGTAATAAGCTGAGGTAATGCTGTTGAATCTCTCCTGACCTGCTGTGTCCCTAAGAAGCAGCAGCAAACAGTGGCACAAATATTTCACCAATTTGCAAAGTACAGAATAACTTTGTTTACATTTTAATAATAACACCCCCACATTCATTAGAGACACTACATTTCCTTCTACATGTATGAATGTCAGGAAAAAAAATGGAGCAGTACTTTCAACCATAAAAAGTTTTCACATTAAAACTTTATCCCATACTAACTTCACCAAGAAAGGCCACCAAACATTTCTATATGTGTCTGAGAACGAACCTATCCAATGAAAATGTACCAGGAGATAAAACCGGTTTTGAGTTATTGGGGTTTGTTGTTTGTGGTCTTTTGGTTTGGTTTTTTAACAGCCCTGAAAAAATTAATGGATACATGCTTATCAAACACATCCAGACACCCAACTATAAAATGAGCACTGCACTGATAATTTTGATTTGAGCTTTCAGACTCTTTTTGGATCAACCACAGCAATACAGCCATGGCTCTAAAACTACTGCAGAACCTACTGGCACAGAAGTGAATGAAAAGAGTGAGCAATCACTAATGGCAAAACTTTTGCAAGTAGGTACCTTTCACACTCACATCTACTTATCTGAGGTGTGCAAGTAACATTTCCATGCTCACTGTCAGCACTGTAGGTATTTCAGACAGGGTGCATTCACACTGGAGGCTATTTTCCAGCCATGACACTAAGTCACCCATACTAGCTATGGCTTCTGTTCCAAAGTAGATGAGACAGAAGGGTTATTTTTTACTGAACCATGGAAGCTTTTGAACTGCTTTTAATCACATCATCAAGCCTGCCTAGGGAAGATTTTTGGCAGTTATACTAAAAAAATAGCTGGTGCATATCCTAAGTCTTAAAATGTGACTGGCATCTCAACTGGAAAGTAAGTTATATGTTGCTCCAAAGTGATCAAGCATTTGCTGCTTGAGTTCAGCCTCCAAAATCAATGGATAATTTTGAAATTTCTCTGTTAGAACAAGTCAAAAGATGGATCAAAATTAAAAGGGGAGGGAGGAAAATTGTGTGCATGCGTGTTGCGACTCAAAAATTCAAAATGAATCCTTTTCAACAGTCACATTTTAGACAAAAGGAGGAAGGAGAATGAACTTGGGAATGAGATTAACAATGGAGACCTGAAACACTTGTTACCAAGAAAAAAAAAAGGTCATGTTCACAAAATGCCACATTCATTGTCCTGAAGATTTAATCCCTTTAAGGTCTATGCACAACAAGCAGCAGAATATACTACCACAAACCTAACTCTTCATAAAATTTTTAGGAATTTCAAGAAAGCGAGTTTCAAAGTGAAGTACTTAACTTTCCCCTGAAATTGCCACAAGTGTACTTGATAGCAACAAATATCTGCTAGTGATTTTTATAAAGTAAAGCAGTGTCCACTGGAAAAAGATTTGGAACCTCTGCTTCATAGCCTGCAGGAAAATAATGACTTATACTTAACTGCAAGCCAATGACACTGCAACATGGGGCAGAAGAGAACAAATTCCTATTGCATCCATTTTTGCTTTATTTTTATTCAAATCCCGTTTTCAGAACTTTAGAATTACATTCATACAAACCTCTGGGACCCTACAGAAGATGAAAACAGGTAGTCTGTTTCAATAAGGTCAAGCATCAGTAATATTGCAGACCAGTTTTACAGGGTTAATTGGTTGCTTTCTTATCACTAATGAGGCATTTTTTCTAAAGCAATACAAGTTCTGGCAGCTGAAATTATATATATATATATAACTCAGATCACGTAACTCTGCATTCTTTTCTATTACTTCTTTATTATGGTCAGATTCATTTTTTGGAAAGTCTTTTGGATGTTCAGTCCATTAAAAACTTAAAAATTTTAGTATGAACCGTTGATTTTCCACATATGGATAACATTGCTCTAGTCCTTATGAACAGAACGCTCAGAATTGTGACCTCGCAGAGCAGCCCCTGTCATCTGTTGCTAATCCATCCTACTGATCAAGTGTATTTGGGATGGGATTTAGCTCCATCATTCTGAGCACATGTAACTGCATGGCAGGTGGAAGGGCATACCTCAGGTGGGAGAATACACCAATTCTATCTTTGCTTAGAGCAATGGGAAAAATTGCTTCTTGGTTTTGTCTGTTTGTTTTGCTGGCCAGTCTTTTCCCTCTTTTCTGTGCCCCCAGTGGAACACAGATATAAAGGGGATACTTCAGAGTCACCTGTCTGTGCCTTCAGGTGAGTGCTAAGGACTTTTAGGAACTCCATCACAGGGTACCAGATCACTAAGTTCATAAATTATAAACACAGAGGGGAAACAAACACGCTGATATTCAACTACCCTCCCTGAAGCCAGTCATCAGTGCACTGGATAAGTAGGCCACAAAGAGAACTATGCAACATTACACAACTCTCCCACTCCAGCTATCTCCAATCCCACATTTCCCCATGCCTGCTGAGTGCTCTATCTCCAAGTCCACCTGGTACTATCAGCTCCTCCTTTCTCCACAACACCCTCAGGCTCTTTAAAAGTTTATAGCATTCCTAGGCTTGCTGCACCCTGGGCTCCCATTTGTGTAGGTCCTTCATCCAAATGTCACACAACCTGTAGTCTGGCTTGCTGGCTATTTGGGACACACCACATGCTGTGGCCAGTTTGAAACACCCATGGACAGCCTGGCTGCCCACTACCTATAATAA
Source organism: Corvus brachyrhynchos (assembly GCF_000691975.1). Classification (NCBI taxonomy): domain Eukaryota; kingdom Metazoa; phylum Chordata; class Aves; order Passeriformes; family Corvidae; genus Corvus; species Corvus brachyrhynchos. Next base: position 34,991 of record NW_008237229.1, on the reverse strand, counting down.
ATGGCCAGATGACCATTGACTGCCACCTGAGTCACACCAATTACAGTGGATTATGGCTGACTTTCTTCGCCTTGCTTGAAGTCAGACTGCCCCACACTTCACCTCTCCTGCTGCAGCAGGTGGAAATGAAACCAGTCAGCAGGTTTCTGATTGTGAGTGTGATATTCTAACCCTTATTTCCTTTGAAAAGTGGAAGAAAATAAGCTGAATTTGCTGTCTCTAACATTACATTGTATTAGTCTTCAAACTGTAAGGTGAAAGTTGGAACACTATTTCTGCAATAAGTAAGTCTAGAATGCAACCCCAGCTACCTAAGTAAACTACAGTTTGAGAAGAGTATCAAGTTGATCTTTAGCATGGAAAATCTCATCTTCTACCAGCTGCTATCATATTTTTCATGAAAATGTGCAGCAAATTCTTCCAGTGTTGAGGAAAAAATGACAACTCCTAATGCAGAGCTAACATTAAAAGTATATCCAATTTCAAATGCCTTCTTCTCATGTGCAGGGCTGGAGCAATTATTCTTGCTATATTATTTTTGTGGATGTATTACCCTCCTGCAGCTGGAGTAACTTAGTAAGGATAGCTACTGAAGCACTAGTGGAAAGCTGGAAGAAGAGATGACCCCTATTTAACCGGGCTAACAGTACATAACTTCATGACTTTATGAACGGTACTAAGTGCTACTAGTTCTTTATTTGTTCTGGTCAGAATCAACACAACAGCAAAAGTCAGTTCAATTTAGTTCCAATTAAACTCCAGAAATTCAAATAAGAAATTAATACAACCTAAACAATGAATTGGCATAACTGAAAAAAAATCCCATCAGACTACTTTTTTTTTTAAATACTAAAAGCAGTTTTCTTCTGTTGATTTTTTTTTCCAATAAAGTTTTCTAAATGAAAAGCATTGGTCTTTCTAATTTGTAATCAGAAACATACAGTGACTACTCGAGCAGCTATAATCTGCAATTACAGAATCCAACTGCTTGACTGTTTTTTGCTTCCAAAACAGAAACTAGACATCACTCCAAAAATACAAACATACATTACACCAAACAAAAGCAAATAAAAAAATCACACAAAGCCCATTTTCAAGTGTTGACTTGTCATGTTCTATGGCAGACTGTATAAAACACAATACAAATACAGTTAATCTTAATTAAAATTGGTTTGGATAATTTCTCTTTTACATAAATGTTCTCTGTGTCTATCTAAACCAGTTGAAACAAACACATGGACAGACTCAAAACTGCCTCTTGGATCTCCAGTTAATGTTTTATGAGTGGTGGTGTAAAGTGGCAATAGAACTGAAAATATTTTGAAATTTACAAAAAAATTTAACACTAATTTAACCCTTTCACATGCTCCATGCTTTAATGGAATCTACATGCAATATTTTTAAAAACACTTTAAAGTAGTTTTAGACGTTAATTCTACCTGTCAAACAGATTTTTTTTCCTCCCATAAACCACAAATATATTTAAGATCTTTTATTATATAAATAATTTATTTCAGAGGTACTGAACCAAAGAAACTACATTCTTATATATTCTAGGACAGTGATTTTCCAAGACAACTTTCTCTTAGAAAACCCAGCAGGCAGAATGTGAACTTTTACGAGAATGCACTGGTTTGAAACACCTTCAGAAACAAAGCAAGCTTGTCTTGTTCCCAGGTTGCTGACTACATTGGGCATTAAACCTGTAGAGGCATCAGAGAGCTCCCTTGGCTCCCCAGTGAGGAACTGGGTGCAGTGGCAGGGCATAACTGCTTCCCACAACCAGGTCCTTCCTTTCAGAGGGGAAGCTGGAAGTGACCATGTCAGCTGCTTGTGTCAGTGACTGCCCAGATTACTCAGGTGAGAGGGCACAGTCAGGCACCTGCCTGTCCTGCTTCAAAGCATCAGTGAGAGGTTCCTATTATTTGATCCAGTTTTCCAGCTTTGAAGAAGCACTGATTCACAGATGCTTGGATTTACCTGGACACTTACACTATCCAGTAGTTCCAGTTACTCTACCTCATGGCTTGAGCTGCATGCAGGCATTACTTCTCACAGGACACAGGAGCTTGTGTCAGCCTAGAACTGCAAGGCAGAAGCTGATTTACTGTATCCTACCACTTCTGGCAACCCAAGGGGCACTACTAACTGCTCCACATGGCACAGAACAGGTAGATACTACTCTCTGTTCTCAGTGAAGCTCTATCATTACATCATCTAAGAAGTAGAAGGTTGTTTCCAAACTGGAAGTTGGGGAAATAAGGGAAGCAGGGACCAGACAGGAAGCTAGAGGTGAGAGCAGACACCTCCGTGATCCTCAGGGCACAGCTGCCAATTATGAAAGGAACACAGGAGACAAGCCCTTTTGTATTCTACTCTCCTAACAGCAGCAGGTGTGAAAGCTGCTTTCAAAAGGACATCTTGCACACCTAATTGCTTGAAATATTCAACACAGTACTGTTTTAATGCATCTTTTGATAAACTCAAGTGGTAGAGCTTTGTGGAAAACACTCTGCTGATAGCAGTCAGGGGAGAGACAGGTCAAGTGACCATAAAAATACCAAAGTGAAACTTAAAAAAAACCTGTTCTTGTTTCACTCTTGAAGTAGAATCACCAAATTACTAAAAAACATAAGCAAAATTGCATGCTTTGAAATGTACCTTTAGTAATTTTAAGGAAACAGATAAGCGTAACTTCAGAAATTACCTGTTCACTGAATAAAATAGTTTTCTTGTAGTAAAGTTACTGCAATCAATGTACGTAACACTACCAGGAAGTATGAGGCAACCGAAATTCTGTCACTGTGTAGGTATGAAAGGAGACTGTTTTAGCCATGCAACTGAACTCTGCATTCCTAAACTTCCAAGTGTTTGACTTGGTAGACTGCTTTCCTCTTCAATCTAACCACTGGAGGTACAATAAGGAGCTGAGGGAGCTGGGGTTGTTTAGCCCGGAGAGGAGGCGGCTCAGGGGTGACCTTGTCATTCTCTACAACTCCCTGAAAGGTGGCTTTAGCCAGGTGGGGGTCGGCCTCTTCTCACGAGTAACAAGGGACAGGACAAGAGGAAACAGCCCCAAGTTCCACTAGGGGAGGTTTAGATTGGCTACTAGGAAAAAAATCTCTTCACCAAAAGGATTGTCAAGCATTGAAACAGGCTGCCCAGGGCAGTGGTTGAGTCACCTTAACAGACATGACCCTTGGGGACAGTGTCTAGTGGGGGACTTGGCAGCACTGGGTTAAGGGTTGGACTCATTGATCTTAAGGGTCTTTTTAAACCTAAATGATTCTGTGATAATAAGAGTTTATAGGTAGGCCCAACAACATACACAACACAATTCAGAATTCATTAGCAAAAGTCATGCTTATCTAATTGCTTTTCTAAAAAACTAAAAGTATGCCAAGGCAGTTTTAAAGATTAAGTATAAGAACAACATTTTAACAGCCACTGTTGGAGACAAAGTGACACTTAGGAGCAGGATGTCATGTTCATGAATTTTATCATATTTTAAAATATCTCTTTACATTGTGTTTTCCTTGCCATTTTAGTAGGGCTTCCCACAGGAGTTATTATCTCATCTTAGCAACCTATGAACTTTTAAACTTAATTTTTGAAGTTTCCTATATCCTACTAGCATATTCTCAATATGTGGAAAATAATGGTTTAAACATCTCTTTTCCAAAAAAACTTCATTCCTAGAATATATTTATTCAACATGAGAATTGTTTTTATAAGCTTAGCACATTTCACAGTACGAATGCATATTAGGCATACATTAGCATCTCCACATCAGAATTTTTTGTTACCTCTGTCAGCTTCAGCAGACCCTGGCTAACAATTGCTGGCTCAACTGCCAGTCTTGTGGTCATAGGTTTCCAAACAGGGACAGATGAATGAAGACATGCCACTAACATTCAAGTGTTAGGTGACTGATGAGACCAAAGATGAAGCAGCAGTTAACTCAGAGGGAAGCAAGACAGACACATGGTGTGACAGACAGAATTGATGGTGACCTGCCAAGAGGAGTTAGTAAACTGAATTCACTGCATCTATGTAGTTAAGAACAAAAAACTACCAGAAAATCCCAAAAGTGTAATAAAAAGAATATTTAGAGCTTTTCCCCCCCTCCATGGATTGTTAGCAGCTTAAACAGTTTAACTACAATGCCAATTATGCATCACACACTGTTAATAAACCAAAGCTAAGCTTCTACACAGTAGTATGTAAGATTAATGTATAGAACATAGCTGGTTTATTCTCTCATAATTATGTTTATGTATTGTACTGCTCTGCAAAACAAAGGAGCTGTTAAGCTCAATAATTTCTAAACAACAAAAATTGTATTTATCACTAACATGGAGAACCATTACCAGAAAACATGTAGCCTACTCCAGAAAGGAAGAGTTTAGCTCAGACATCGAACTTCCTGTAGTAGGACATCAGTACCAGTAAAGGTACAGTCTTATTTGCATGAAATTGCTTTATTTTTCCATGCTGTTTAGAGTGGATATGATTTACTTAAGTCTTGAATGCCCTTTGCTTTGAAGTTATTTAAAAACAGTGTCAAAGAAACAGCACTGCCTATACCAAGTTTTAGAAAAACAGATTAGAAAATACTTCACAGTTGCTTTATGATTGCTGTTACAATGAAGGTCAGTTTTAATCAGTCCAGAAAAACAAAGAAAACAAAATGCACTTTCTCTAATGTCTATTTAACACAGTCAACTTTTGTTGTTTGTAGAACTCCTATTTCTTGTGTAGGTGATGTCATTCTTCCAGGAAAAGGGGCTCGAGGCCTTTGTGATGCATTAATATTTCAGTAATTACACTCATGCCCTACTTCTAACTTTATCTCTCCTTCTCCTCCTTTACCCTCACAAAAATCTAAGAGCTATTTGATTTTGTTTAAGTCTTGTGGGGATGGAGGAGAGAAGTAACAGGGTAAGAGCTAAACCAGCTTATAACAGTTAATAGTAGTATTAGACAAGCATATTAATTCATGCTAGAACATAAAAATTAAAACATACTGCTGGTTGCATGTTTGTTTTACTTACCAGATTTGTAATCTAATTTTCTTTCCTCTTAGCTCTACTGTTTTGATTTTAAAATCAACACCTATAAATAAAATACAGTAAACAGAAAAGGAGGAATAAGAAGCAAAAGTAATGAGGGTGCAATTATTATTTTTTGATACTTTTTATTTTAGATCAACTTGTAACAGTCTGAACAAGCAGAAGGGTTTGCACCACTATGGGTCAACTCAGGAACATCATGGGGATTTGACAACCACTATATAGCCTGTGAGCCATCCAATTTGGCAACATCACAACATAAACCTTCCACTTCATGCAAAATTTCCAGCAGCAGGTAAACCCAACACAACAGTAAAACAACAGGCACAGTATGATTGTTCCTCTCCTGTTCACCTTGACTGTCAAGGACAAGCCTGTTCTACTTCCAACTGGCACAGATGGCCTGGAGGCATGGAGCAAAACCAATCCCTCCACATCAGTTTTGCTGTTTGTGAAGCAGGAAGAATACAGGTCTGGCTTCCAGGATGGATGCTTAGCATCTGTAAAGTGCTGTAGTAGAAGTGCTGGAATTGAGGTTGGTTTATAAAGAAGTTTGTCAGCACTGTCATTGTTAACTCCTACAAATATTTATTAGCAAACTTCTTATATTCAAAGAGGGCATTTGACTTTTAAAATTTATTTTATACCTGTATGGTATTTTTATTCACCACCTCAAAACTCCAGTCACATTTTGAATGCACGCTAAATATCAAAGATAGAACCACAAAGACTTTGTTATACAGAAAGATTTTAACTTCTATTAAAAAAAATACTGCTGGCCACCAACACAAGACATACTGTGGTCAAACAATACCTAGACACAAAAGATTACCACCTTAACTACAAAAATATTTCAGGGAATAAATGTCCTAGAATATCATAGATTTGTAGATTGTGAACCTGTTTATTTTAGGATACATTTGTATGAAGATTTTTGTTTCAGTTCTTCCTTCTAAACATCATCCCTCCTAACAGTGCTAAATCAAAAAGGGAGAAATAAAAAGACATGAGAACACGGTTCAGACCCATACACTCAAGCAATAGAAACATAATGTGTTGGAAACACTTTTGCTATTTCACATGCAATTGTAAACTAAGAACAGGGATGAAACTGAAGAGGAAAAATGGTTTTTATTTTCTCAAACAAGAACTACACATTTTCCCGAAGACTACCCGTGGTAAAAATTGGGTGTCCCTGCTAATATTAAGAAATGAGATTGAATTTTGACAGAAGGGGCTGAACTTGGCCATTATATCCCTACTTTTAGTTTGCAGAGCAGGTGGACGTTGTTCAGTCAGATTAAATAAATGGAAGGATCACTGACCTTCATTCTCCTAAACAAATATCCCCTCTAACAGCTTGCAGCTGGACATTGTTTATTGATAAAACTAATGGTCATCACACCATGACATTTGTTCTCATTCTCCATGTCCTTAATAGAGTCTAGCACACTTAATCACCAATTCTTGGAGAGCTATTCAAGACATATGATGCCTGTACTTCACTTACCAACAGGTATCTCATTCAAACCCCAGGAATGAAACTGTTAAACTGATTTGTACTAAACAGTCTAAAATCTTAACGGCAATTTTCAAGTATTCAATGCAAATTGACAAAAGTATTAGAATTATTAAAATTTCAAAGAATTTATTAATCCTAACTTCAAGAAATCTTTTTGTACACTTCTGAAAAGCGGCTGTCTGCTAGTGCAAAAGCAGAAGAGAAATGACCCAGCTATGTTCTAGTATCCAAAGTGTGTGAAATGAGAACTCTTGTAATTCTATTCTAATAATGGTATATTTTTAAAGAAACACATCCATTTCTACTGTTACAAGCCTTTTCTCTATATAAATGCATGTAAAATATAAAATGCAATTGTCTTAATAGTCACAACCTTGTCTACAAGATAGTAACTTTACTTAATTAACTGTAATTGCTTGCCTCAAATCTCTTCTGTCCTCAAGGAAGTTTGAATATAACTGCCCAGACATCTCAATCCCAATTCCCAATCCTGCCATTCTGTCATGCACAACATATTATATTATTTGCCATTTATCTGATATTAAAAAAGTCTAAACCATCTCTGATCCCAAGGTGAGTGTTAAAACTGCCACAGGGACTTCATGAGTGTTTCAATAACTACAAAACCAAAGTATTTTTATTTTTATGGAAGTGGTTTATACACTGCTGTCTTACACAAACCAAGAAACAAAAAGCTTTTGTTATATTTTTAAAAATGAAAAATAATGAACTATGGAGAGAAAATTCAACTGTTGTAATAAACCACATTTTCAACCTGGGACTTCCTGGGACTGGAAGGCACAATATATGAATAAAATGAAGTAGAAAAAAGCCTACATATTAAAGAGATGGTTTCAAAATAAATAATATGTCAACAGTATTCTTATTTTAAAGGCAGTTCTTTCTGTTAATCATCCTAAAGTTATACCATGAAATATTTCCCTACTGTGAAATTTTGCAAGGAACAATACATACAAGTAACAGTTTTGGAAAAGCAGACAATCTTCTACAGAATTGTTTGAATCATTTAATACTTAAGTCAGACAGAATGCCAGAACTGTGCAGAGGTTGCTCAACTACTTTTTATAATTAGTAATGCTCTGCAAGCATCAACACAATACCAAAAGCATCATGTCTGCCAATACTGAAGGAAAAAATCAGGCAGCTTTCCTTTTGCACACGAAGAAACAAATTCCTAAGCCTGTCAGGTTTCATTAGCATGTTTCACCATAGACTGCCAAAGCCAGTGCTTTGAGTTTACATACAAATTAGTAATTCAATTAAAACAACAACACAATAATTTGTTTTCCACTTCAATTTCAAATATTGCATTGAATTAAGAAAAAGGTCAATGAAAGAAACTATTTAGCTTGACATATGTTAATGGAAATACCTAAATGAAAAGTTTTGCTATCCATACAATTACTCTTGACAACTCCATTAAATCTGAACAACATATCTTATAAAAAGAAGTGATTTTAAAAAACTCTCTTTAGCTGCTACAACACCAGCAAACTATCAGTGGTTTGCATGCTACCTAGCTTGCATTTAAAGGCCTGCTGGCTAATTTATTGTCAGTGAATAAGAAAATATACACATGCCAGGAAATCTGACAAGTGCATGTGCTTATGACCATACTGATGTGTGCCACTTGCCAGGTCACAGTGATGTAAGGGGAACCAAAAGGTTTATTGCAATCTCCCCTCCCATTAAAAAGCCAGCCTTGTCTCTATGTATCAGGCTGGCACGGGTAACAGGCAATCAATAATTTTCCAGATTTATTACACTCAGACAACAAGTAAATCCAAATCACCATCTCTCTTTTTATGGATTAAAATGGTATGTGTTTTGGATGTCACATTTTGACCCTCATTTTTCGCTGGAAAGGCCTTTTTCAGGAGTCCAAACAAACATCTTATGAGAACTAATGAAAAATGCACAAAAATACAGATCTCAGTCTCTGGTTTGGGTTTCTGATTTTGCACTTACTTAAGCATTTGAAGGTATACTGATTGAGCTTGCCCTACAACATAAAACTGCAAAGGAGCAACTCTTCTCTCCCCACAGCCTACATATATGTCAAATAAGGCATTAAGGACAGCACCACTAACGTGGTGTGTATCACGTAAGTAAAGGATTTGCAACATTTTATATATACATTATAACCATATATATGTGGTTGTTCTTAGTAGCACATGAACTTTGGATGAAAAATATACTTTGTGCAAAGAACATATATTACAACATGCACTCAACTGAAGCTATGCCTGCCTCCTCCAGGAAAAACAAAGGGCTACTAGGATAGAAGGGTTTAAAAGTATATTAAACACACAGCCAAAGAACCCATCTGCACTCTTTTCAAAACTAAACAGCCTTAAAAGAAAGAGAACAGAGACTCAAAATAGAAGTTCTAGATAAGGGCAAGTCACTGAGGATGACATCTCTTGTCAATGAACCAAACTTGAAACTGTTTCAAACTCAAGACTGAAATCCTATAAAAATGAAACCTAGCCCAGAACTGACTACAGTAGGTTAATTTCTCACCCCAAACAGGAACTAGAAGTCATCTACTAAAGCACAAACTGAAATACAACTGGGTGCAGTGTTTCTTTTTAAAGCTAAAAGTATTTGTTTAGAAATAAAATAGCAAAGAAACTTCTTACTATCCACTTTGTGTTTAGGTTTGCAATATTTAATTTCTTTTCATAAGAGACAGAAAAAGAAAGTGGAAACAGTTTTGCTTAATGCACACAGAGTGACCTTTCAGTGGACAAGATTTCCTGGTAACAAAGTTAATGGAAGAGCTGGGAAAACAGATGCAAATAGAGCACAAAAACCCCCTCCAACTAAAATCAATTCCAATGGATTCAGTTTTCAGAGGCCTATTAGTGATTTGCATCAAAGTGATTCAATCAGTGAAAGATAATCAGACCGTGCTTAAAGAAACACAATCAGTTTAAAAATTCAGAGGTTATATACCAATTAGCCATTAAAACAGACATATAATTTGAAGACTATGACAGGTTATTTAATTTGGACATCTGACAGCATAATGCAAAAATTTTTCTTACTTATGCTACATTCAATAACTGAGGTCACATGAGTTTTGACGTAATAACCATCTTTATTAGTCCTGGTCTGTAACTCAAACAATACAATACTTACACCTATCCCAAAACTGCCAAAATCAACGAAAAGATGCTCAAGACCATGCTTTCTGATTACTATCATCTTGAGGGGGAGGGGGGGAGCAATCCATAACAAAAGGTACATAGGGAGGACAGGAAAAGGTTATAGAAACTGCTCCCAGGAAAAAAAGCCCAAACCCATTTTGTCTTATTTTAATTGAAGCTCTAGGGCAAGCACTTAGTTTTTAAAACACACCGAAGTGGAAATGCCTCTTTCAAACTGCATGTTATAAATTAAAAAAATTTAAAGAAGAGATTTGGAATCATTTAGTGCTGAGTCAGATATAAGTCTGTGTGGGGATTATTTCAGAGGCAGGTAAAATACATTGTCCATAGAGCTTCAAACATGTAATTCTAGAATGATTAACATGCAGACATTTGAGACTGCTCGCCTAAAATAAAAGTGTACCCATACCTCAACTGGCAACTGTGCTACAGACTAGAATGAAACAGATACCAAATATTTTTCTTCTGTATAATATACATGCAGTGAGTAGATTTTGAAGGTGTACTGTCAAGTGATTTTTTTCAATACACGTCTTCTAAACATTTCAGATGCTTGGTACTTCCCAATTCAGTGAGAATGGAGAAAATTATAATTTCTTTACATTCTTGTGAACAGTAAAATCGTAAGGCCTTTCAGAAAATGTAGGCTTTTGACACTATTTAGGATACTAAGTTCAAAGCATGCACCAAAATGTTGGTGAACAGAACGAGGTGGAAGAAGAAATTGGAAGGAGTATTTCTCTGTGGTTTCATGAACAAGACTTCTTTTCAAACTTCTGATTATAAAACAGAAAAACACACTGAGCTACTGGTCTGCAACTGCCTGACATGAAAGGAAAACTGAATGGAAAAAGAAAGGTTATTTCACGAGCAACACTATTTAGATTTTTAGAAGGCAGAACCTATTTCAAAATCAGACTGAAATCAGCATTTTGTTTTGAGCATCAAGTTTCCCTCTCCTTGGGATATCAGCAGAAATGAGTTGTAGAAGTGTTGCTACCCAACTTCCAGAAGGCCCAGGGAATCATATGGCCCTATTTTCTTCTTTTTCTTCGCTACTGACACGCTCAGCTGTTCACAGCAGAGACTGAGTCTGACAGCTGCATTCCACTCTCCTTGCAAACTAAGCTCCCCATTTGACACCATTCAAGTGGCCTCTTCACTCTGCCTGTTGTTTTACTTGCGTATTCTCATATATGTCCTGACTAGGTGCTACAAGGCTCTCTGACAGTCCTGTAGTGTTGATATAACCCAGTGCCCGAATATTTCTATCAGCTGAAGTTAACATCTAGTTTATAAACAAAAAAAAAAGAAGTCAACTTCAAATTTACTCTTCCTTGTAACCTCTTGTTAATTAAAAACCCCATACCTTCACAAAACCCTGTTCCTAAACCCTAATAATTTAAATTATCTACCTACATTTTCCTGTTTTAAATTATGGTTTTGCTCACTTACGAGGATTCAAATGATTATGCATAGCAAACCATTGCTGACTATATACCAAATGCTGTAAAATACACTTAGTTGACACATCTGAGGCAAACAATGACTGGCCAGGTGTTTTCACTTGCTGGAGTCTCTATGTTGTCTATTACAAGTGACTACACTGCTCCTAAAGGTAAAAGGCAACTTCCGGGGGACACAGGCTTCTGTCATAATTTGCACTTCTTAAGACAAACAAGGAGGTTCATGTGTGCTCCCTGATTATCTTAAGGTCTTGTGGAAGACAAAACTGTTTTTCTCTGTGAGTTTCCAGCCTCCTGCTCTTCTCTGTTTATAGTTTGGCAAGAAACTGCAGTAGCACCATTAATAAGGTATTGGTATGGTTTATTTACACCATTCTGCACTAGTCAAAAAGCCAACACATAAAGCCAGCTGTATTAATGCCCTGGATACACAAAAGAACAGTCAATTCTCAAAGAAATACTCATCCCTCATCAAAACTTCCTTCCTTTTATTTATACAACAGCAGACATTTCTCACCTTGTGTTTAGAGCTGTTTCTTGATTAAAGCAAGAACATCTTACTGTTACTTTGTCACAATGTGGTAAACTAAGAAACATCTATTTCTACTCTTTCTCCCCTCCCCCCACACCAAGTAAGCTTTCAGTGCCATCTTATTGAAGGGCGAAAAATTTTTAAAGAAAAATTAAAATGAATTATACTTGTCAGAGAGTCCACAGGCACACAAGTGTATCAAAGAGAGAAATGTTCTTCTGGTTCACTCAGGGTGATTTTCTGAAAATTTTATAAATTGTTCTTCATCTCAGATCACATCTAATTACTAAATTTATTTTTAAGCCATAATTTTGATTTACTGAAAAAAAAAATCCAAATTATTAGTAAGCCACATACTATGTTTACAGTGCCTGTAAGAATGAATACTGATTAGATAACCAAAAAGATTGAGGAGCAACTTAAAGGGCAGTTCTGAAAAATGGCAGGTACTTTGAAAATGAGTAGTCTGATACTTTTAAGTGAAAATAATTACATGACAAGCTTATGGGAATGAAACTGAACACTTATGCTGTTAGCCCACATTTTTTAAGGATAAAGAGAACGAAGACAGGTTTGAATTGTGACAGAAACCCCAAGCATATGTATACATACATATAGAAAGATATATATGTGTATATTTGTACATCACATATAAATATCTATATACTGAAGACAGAAGTTGCCTTACTTAAGAGTATTCTGATAAAATACAAAGCTAAAGTTTTCACTATTGTTTTCTGCACTAGGAATTTTGCAAGGACACGGGTATTTTAAAAAAATTAATAGGAAAAATACCACTTGGAAGGAAAAAGCTATGGACCTCTGTAAATCTTAGGCATTTCCAACTACCATACCATTTCATATGAAGGTGAAACAAGGTCAAAGAGCATTTCTGTGAAGTCGAAGGAGTCTTGCACCACAGTGCATTTACATGCCACTGATCTGGATCCCCCAGGCTGCTATTAGCCCAGCACAGATCACAGGTCACTAAATTCCCATCCTGATCCACAGCAAACCTTCCCATTACAAACTCCACCTATTATTTTGCTTGTAAATGAGGACAGAAGGAAGCTTTAGTGTTTACTACAAGTGATACTTTGGTTTCCTATGAACAGCTGGTAAAAGAGCCAGCAAGGCACAAGGCACGTGAACTGCACTGGCATCATCAAGGGCAAGGCCTCTTTCCTGGGATGATTTTAGACCTGGTGAAAAAGAGCTGAAAGACAAGACTAGGTCTCAAGAGACTTTACATACTGAGCCAGCATGTAAAAGAAAAGCTGAGGAGCTCAACTTGATTTGAGGGACCAGGACAATCAGCATCTTGAGAGGTGAGTCAGTACAGGGCCTCAGGTTTGGGAGAGCAGGAACCTCAGGTTCAGAGAATAAAACCCAGAGAGAAGTGTAATAATCTGTGGCAAAATTAGATCGACAGGAAATACTACTGAGTACAGAATTCTGTAGATCTGTCATGGAAGAAAAACAGCAGAGACACTGAGAATGAACTAAGATTTGGTGGATTAGGTAGGACATACAACCATGAGACTGAGCAGTAGTTGGAGAGACGCTGGGAAGAGAACAGAGTCCACTGAATATTAAATAAAGGGACTCTGATGAAAAAGAGGGCGAGATAGCACCATTAAGATATATATATATATATTTAACATCACCACTATGGAGATGTGAATTAGGATATCTTTTAGGATAAGAACTAGTCAGGGAAGAAGCAGAGGCAAACACTTTTTCTTCACCCCCATCCTTGAATCTTCTTACAGACGCAGCAATGAGTATCTACTACCTGTGGAAAGATCATCCTTTTCCACACCATATTTGGCATATTTTTTTTATTTGTCAACTCTGGAAAACCTTCGAGTGATAGCTTTGGATTCTGCTCCTATGTGAATAATGCAGGTGCATGGGGGGAGGCAACAAATAATAAATGGAGATCAAATTTTACTTTAAAAGTGTAGATTTATATTTGTTGACAAAGCTAATATGCCAATATTAGCCTTGAACAAGTTATCATTCCATTACAGAAAGACAGTGGATTTAACACTGGCATGGAGAAAGTAATTTTACATTTTTCAAAAATCAGTAAATATTTGAGCATGCTGGGTATTCTCAGTGCTATGTAAATAGCAGATTTAAGGAGACACAATATTCCATGCAAATAATTTCATGCCCAAAATAAATACATCAAAAGAATTTTAGATCAACAGCACATTGTGTACCGTTATGAATAATGTGCTGAAATCTGCCAAGCTATTTTTGAACACTTTCAAAGAAGTTCCGTATCTGAGCTGAGACTGAAGACATGTTGATGTGTTTTTATTAGAATTTTCTTTACCAATCTGGCAATGTAGTCTTCTTAAATTAGCATTTAAATACTGTATCTTTCTTAACTGATTCCACACCTTCCCTTTTCTGCAGAAACACTCCACTTTTCAATGACACAGCATTATTATCAGCACTTAGGGACGGGAGACAGAAAAGGTCTTTGTACATTTGCAATTCTTTCACTGTCGGAGGAAGTCCTCTGAGTAGCCTCTGCTTTCATACAAAAGCTTAAGGTGCTAAATGTTGTTCTCTTTGTCCTACACATCCACAGGTTTAATATAAAAGCATGAAAGTAAGGTTGAGACCATTAATACCAAGGTAAGCAAATATGTGTTCCAGCATTCCATTTTAAATACAGCTTTGTTAATATAAGGTACATAAAGAACATGCAGTTTTTTGGTTGGTTACATAGCCTTTTCAAATTAAATCTCTATATATATATTCAGTTTAGATAACTTCCTCTGAAACTGGATCAGTCACAGGGTTTTCACTGATGTTTCAAAACACATTCTCCACTTGCAATTCTTGAAAACCACTGCAGTTAATGGTGACAAAGGAAGAGCTTTAGGATTTCAACTGTGTATTAGAGGCTGAACTCAGGTTGTTTTGGAGTGTGGGTTATTTTCAATCTATATGAAATGTAAATACCAGAGGTTACTTTTTCTTACTTTATAGTGCAAAAAAAAGCAGAGTATGAGCTGACTATGAAAAGCTCTTTCATTTAGCATTCAAAAGATCTGGGGGAATCTCAACAGTTCTCAAGTTTAGTCTGAGGACCTTGAAAGAATGCCATTACTATTGAGTCCTTCTACATGTATTTTGGCACAAGTTGATTTCTCTATGCTCCTTTATGTTGGCACAATTTGTACAACAAAATTATGTAACCTTCTGTCTAGCAGCATATCACTACTTATTTCCTGTTTTTTCTCTAAAATAAGGAAACTTTTCTGCTTAAATCACTGTCTCAGTTATTTAGGAAATCAGTTTTGTTCAAAAGGCACCACCCTGGAAGTCTGGACCGGGGTCTAGACCACCTCCTCTCATTTCCCAAGATTCACGGCAGGAAACTAACCCCAATTACAGAGAGCAGCCCAGACTTGAAGCAACCCTTAATGTGGGTCAACCTAAACAAGATGCAGGAGAGTTAAAAACAATGTCTAGACCAGGAGAATGTATAAAGAATGCATTCCTCTATTAGTTGTACTTGAGTTGTACTATAAATTTAACTAATCTGCTCATCTAGAGAAGCCATCAGCATTTCTTCATTACAACACATCCCTTGAGCATTAATGCCTCTGATATGCTATCACTGTCTTTCTCACTTCTCCAAGGTTAAGTTGCCAACTTCAAATCAAAAAAATTATCAATGTAACAGTGCTACTCTGCACTACCATATCTGGATTCTTAGACAGCCTAGGAAAGAATTAAATAACCGAAAAAACACATATTGAAACAAAAGTATGAGTAACTGTGCATTATTTTCTTATTGGAAGGCCGTTTTGGATAGTACTAACTCAGCTTCCAAAAGGCAATATAATCACTTTTCATCAGATGCTATAAACTTCCTCACATTCCAAGCTACAATTAAGTTAAGCATACATATTTTCCAGTGACAGAGACTTTAACAACCACCTTGCTGCAATACTCAAGAGTTCAACTCCAAGGATAGGACTCTAATAACAACGCAGGCTAACTAGCTTGTTTTCCTCCCTTTACACACTCGTGTATTAAAAGACGGTAGGCATTAAATTACCTCCAAGACGCGCACAGATGACTAAACCATGAATAAGACAGCACACTACAGAACTAGAAGCTTGCTCTCTAGTTAGTTGTATGAAGAGCCAAACACGCAGTGTTCTCAAGAAACAAAACATTAACCTCGGATCTAACATCACAGGGGGTTCTTCATGAAGCCATAGCAGCCATCTGGAGTTAATCTGACTGCAGTCTGGAAGAGTAGCTGAATACACTGGAAGAGTACACAGAATACACACTGCAACTTTTCAACTCCTGAAATACTTCTGTCTCCTTACACGCAACATCTAAGACTTAAGCACAAAAACCTGCTTTACCAACCATACCTAATTTTTTGTTTAAATTGTTTGCCGTTAGCAAGGCTGAAACAGGACAGCCAGCAGCTTCTCAGAACTCCCAAAGGTAACTAGGACATCCACGACCCTTCCAAGAAGAGCTGTGAAGCCCCTGAGCTTCCCATGGCCGAGGAACCCACCCGGGGAGACCCAATCCCGCTGGCCTGGGCGGGAAGGGGACGGGGACCACCGCGCGCCCCGGAGGAGCGAAGGGTCTGGGAGGCAATGCCCGGCACGCGGAGAGCGGGCCCGCACTCGGGGAGAGGCGGGACAGGGGCTGGGGAAGGGCGGCC
>NW_008237229.1:0-17044 GCF_000691975.1 Corvus brachyrhynchos | reverse complement strand
CAGCCAGGTCTTGCTTCGGGCTCCCAGTGGGAGCTGCCTCTGCCGGGACGGCCGGGTCTCCAGCGGAGAGGCAACGAGGATGGTTGAGGGATTGGAGCATTGCTCTTAGGAGGAAAGGCTGAGGGAGTTGGACGTGTTTAGCCTCAAGAAGAGACGACTGAGAGGGTGTATATAAATATCTAGGGAGCGGGTGCCAAGAAGATCAGGCTCTTCTTCGTGGTGCCGAGAAATAGGACAAGAGGCAACGGAGGAAGCTGATGCACAGAAAGTTCCATCCGAACATGAGGAAGAACTTTTTCACTGTGCAGTGACCGTGCACTGGAACAGGTTGCCCAGAGACATGTCGGGTGTCCCTCACTGGAGTTATTCAGGAGCCTTGTGGACACAACCCTGTGCAATGTGCTCTGGGATCACCCTGCTTGGGCAGGGAGGTTGAACCAGATGACTCACTGTGGTCCCTACCTACATGACCTGTTCTGTGATTCTTGATTTTGCGATTTTCTAATTTTGTCCCGCTTAAATTTACCCTCAGGTAGTCAAGCAGACCCCAGCCCTGGGCAGACGCCCTGTATGTGGTAGCACACATGCGTTTGGGGTCGTCCAGGCATGGATTTCACTGTCAAATCTCTGAACATGGTACGTGCTCACTCCTGGGCACCGACCTTTTCATAACAACCTTCTGTGCCAGCTCAGTTGTTCAAATTCCAAGCAAATAAAAATATGGCTGTAGAGGATAAATAGTGTGAGGGAATAATAAATCATGTGAGGGGAAAATGATTGGGATGAGTGTTGCTCATTGTAGTTTTTAAGGAAATTTCTATCTCTCCAAGCTCTGAGGACCTAGAGTTCAGAGAATGCCGATTTTTCAGATGCAACTGGCGGCAAACGGTGCAGAATCACAGAATGGCCTTGGTTAGAAGGGACCTTTAAGATCATCTAATTCCAACCACACTGCTATGGGCAGGGACACCTTTCACTAGACCAGGTTGCTCAGAGCTCCATCTAACTTGGCTTTGAGCACTTGCAGGGATAAGGCATCCACAGCTTCTCTTCCAGAGGTAGGAGGAATTCATGGTTTTAAGAGAATCTGAAATCTACATGTAGGATAAAGTATTTTGAACATGAGAGGCACAGATAGCCAAAGCTGGTGGAGATGTGAGAACATTTGGTCCCATTTTCTATATTCTCACTACCATTTGTAAGCTAAGGAAATTTATCAAGGGAATGTGAAATTGGGGATTACATTTAGGAAACCATTGCCATACAGGAATGACTTTCTCAATAGCTGATTTTCTTGAGCAAATGAGACTATTTGACAGTGATGCTAAGTTTCCAAGAACAACAAACAAACAAAAATAGAAAAAAACCCCAAACAAGCAAATAAAAAGCCCCCCCAAATAAAATGAGAACTAGAATCAATTTAACATTTTTCTTAATTGCCACTAGTTTACATCACAAGAAAAACTGGTAGTTTCAAATAGGTAGAATGGTCTAAACCTTAAAACAAATAAACAAAAAACTTAATGTAACAAACACTTCTTGTACATTACACTCACCCTACCCTCTCATTACTGATTATATATATAATATATAATGTTATAATTAGGTATTTAAAGGGGCAATTCACCACTAAGAGTGAAATAATCTAGCAAGTAAAGCATCATAACAACATTGTCTTTTTGGTTTGAGTTGGGTTTTTTTATCCCTTAGGTCCATCCTCTAGAATTATAATGTTCTCCCAAACCTGTAACTCTGACAGATCCTCAAGACTGCTCTGCTCTTCCTAAAGGGTGCAGGTGTGTTGTAGACTGTTCCTGCCCATTCGTTGTTGGTTTTTAGAGTAGCCTCAGTTCCTCATGTTATTTTGTGTTCTACCAACTCACTTTCAAACAAGGTCATTCAAGTGGATCTATGCTGACCACTCTATTCCTGTACCTGCACACAGACACTCAGCAACATCAATATTTTCAGTCCTTCATTAAATGAACTGAACTGTGAATACCAGTCTTCAATTGCATAGCCTCAAGTGGTTTGTATCATTTGTTCAGCAGAAGAGCTTTTTCCTGATTAGTCCACAGCTGCAGAGAACCTGCAGACATGAAGTGAATTCCTTTGTGCCTCCAGTCTGTTGCCAGCCATTGCCACTCTTCCTTTATATCTCTTTGGCTATTTGGTGGGGTCATTTCACCAGGCATACATGGATTTTTCATGTTAGCTAGTTCCTGGCATCCAGACCTTTCCTTCAGCATCTGTTTTCAGCTTTTCTATACTGACGTGCACAGTCAACTACTGAGTATCATAAAGTCACAGAATTGTTGAACCACGGAATGTCTTGAGTTGGAAGGGACCCATAAGGATCATGAAGTTCAACTCCCAGCTTCTCATAGGACTAAACCATGTGACTGAAAATGTCATCCATATGCTCCTTGAACTCTTGACAGGCTTGGTGCTCTGACCACTGCCCTGGAGAGCCTGTCCAGTGACTGACCACAATGTCAGTGAAGAACATTATTTCAATGTCCAGTCTGAACCTCCCCTAATGCAATTTCTGTCTATTTCCCTTGTGTCTTGCTGGGCACCACAGAGAGAAGATCAGCGCCTTCCCCTCTCCTGCCCGCCTCAAGGAAGCTGTAGACTGCCGTGGGGTGCTCCATCAGCCTTCTCTTCTACAAGCTGAACAAACTAAGAGAACTCAGCTGCTCCTCCTAAGTCTTGCCCTTGAGGCCTTTCACTGTTTGGTCTTTCTCCTCAGGACACACTTCATAGTTTCATGTCCTTCTTATATTGTGGCCCCCCAAACTGCCCCCAGCACTCAAGGTGAGGCCACCTCAGAGCAGAGCAGAGCAGAGCAGAGCAGGACAATCCCCTCCCTTGCCCGGCTGGTGGTGCTGTGCCTGATGAACCCCAGGACAGAGTTGGCCCTCCTGGCTGCCAGGGCACTGCTGGCTCATGTTCAACTTACCATTAACCCATCCAATAGACCCAAAGCCTTGCCGTTAACCCAAAGCAACCAGTAGAGCAATAGGTTCTTGTTTGTCAAGATCAAACTACAAATTTCAGGGAAAACCAAAGCATTTGGACAATCTGCAGTACTGCAGAAAAGAGTTTGTCATACCCTCAACTACTTAACTCCAAACAGAACAAGGTTTTTTCTTTTTTCAATAGCTGGGCTTGGATTTTCTTTAGAAAACAGACAATACCATCAATAGCTGCCAATGAAACATTTTTCAAAATGATCTTCTGAATTTTGCTGCTTTAAATCAGACAACATAATATGTTGCTTGGAAGGAAGTTTTGAGATTCTCATGCTTTCATCTAGATTTCTTATTCTGAATTAAGATTGAATGCAATTTTATTTACTTGCATTCCTCTCAGGTGAGTTTAACTTTTTTTTAAAGTTTTAAAAATATATATGATTTCAGGGATTGAAGATGTTGGGATCTGAGCTGCATGGTTATAACATGGATCAGTTTGACTGAGGGCGCAATTTTAAAAAACCAAAATACTGTTACCATTCACTGTGTAAATGCTCTTCATTTTATAAAGAGATTTATATTGGTATGGTTCATACAGTTCCCCTAAATGGGAGCCTGCATATATGATGTATTAAGTGTATGTGCATCAATAGAATCTTACCAACATACAGACATACATAAGAATATACTGACATTACTATATAAAAAGTTTTGGTGAAGCTGTATAAGTTTTATGGATATCCTGGCCTGCACTTCAACTCATTTATAAACTGACATAAAAGATGAACATGGGGGGGATCAAAAACCAGCTCAAAAAGCAGAGAAAGCAATGGGATTTTGATTTCCTTGTAATTGTTTGGTGAAAAATAATCGATGTGGTAGTAGGTAGTGTAGTCTGAGCTGCAATGTTTTCATTACAAATTAAATTGGTATTGGCCAGCAGAAAAAAGGTTGGAGCAGAACTCAGAGGGTTGCTACAGCAGCAGGGATGAAATAGAAAAACAGTTTCTACCCTCTCGAAAAGCAAAGAAACAAAAGGGAAAAAAAAGTCCACATACCTCTCATTTTATTAATAAGCATATGCATGAAAAGAAGGCTATTTTAATACAAGATTCAGCTGTGTTCTTAGGGCAAACTGTAGCTAAAATTTACTTCCCTCCTCTACATCCCAGACACTCTTAGGGCAGCCAACACGTGTGTTTATGTTTAGAAATGTGAATGTTTTAGAATGTGAATGCTTCAATGTGGGGAGCTGTTTGGAGATGTCACTTTGTGTCTGTACATTTAATTTCCACTGGACAGCCTTTAGTGTATGTCCCCTACATGTCATCTGTCATGCCCCAGGCCTAAACTCTTTCTTTTCTTGCAGGTTTTTTTTGCCTTCTGCTACATTTTGTGCTCTTCTAGGTTTGATCCAGGTGGAATTTATTTCAAGAAAATTATTTAAAAGAAAATACATGAAGTATTCCTTGGGGGGGGAGGTGGGGGCAGGGAGCAAAGCAGGGCTGGTTGGATAGATCAGCTTCCCTGGCTGTCAAACCCAGTCTCTTTAAACTTAAAGGATATTGATGGAATATTGACTGGCTGGTTACTCTTCCGGTGGAAGGAACTCTTGCTACTCAATTGACTACAGCACTGTAGTTAATTTGAATGTCTCTTTAATCAATCTTTCTCACAGGCTATTCTGTGATACTTATGCCATCACATCTGAACTGTGTTACTATTATAATTTATTTATCTTTTCAGTACACATCTAAAGGGATACCGTTACGCCCACATTACACATGGGAAACTGAGGCCTTGGTATTTTTGGCTGTGTACTCTTTGAGACTGATTGGAAAAATTTTAGATGGTTATGTTATGTGTTAAGTCTTGAGGATTTCCTTTATAAACTGCTTGAAATATACTGTTTTGGAAAGGGTGGCAAGAAGATTTTTAACACATTGACAGTCAAAATGAACACAAGACAGGGACTGGAAGCTTACGATGCCAGAGTGGTCTGAAAGTGGGATTTCAGGGCTTCTGCTATAGTACATTGGAAAATTTATAGCACTTTGGAAGAGTGATCCAAGAAACAGTAGTCTTGACCTGTGCCGGAAGAAATGGTAGGCACAAGGGTATAGCTAACATCTTTCTTCCACAGAGAGCTCAAAGTTTTATAGAGCTTCTTCAAGGTGCATAGCAGAATGCAGATTCTTCCTCCCAGATTATTATCCTAAAACAATCTTTTATCAAATATAAATTAACTCAGTGTCTTCTGTTAGCTTTATTGCTCCTCTTTCTACTGTATGAGCTTGTGAATAGATACCTGTCTGCAACTTTTTTTTCTCTTCTGTATTTTTTTTTCATAAAGAAACAATTACCTTTTCTCTCCCGTTTTCAGAAACTTCATCAACTCTGAATAATTTTCCCTTGCAGTTCAGTGGTCTGAGTTTTAGATGTACTCTCTGAAGCTTTTAATCTGAGCAATAAACCTACTTTTTAGTATGTTTGTTCCTTTCTAGACTTGAATATTTTATTTACTATGTGAGTGAACTGAAAGAAACTTTTTCCTAGGCCAGGAACCCATTTTGAGATTTGGAAAATAGCAATTTTGAGTGATATCACACCCCGCTTTAGTGCCTTAGTATATTTTTCCCCCTTATAAATCAATATTAGCATTATTGTATCCATATTAGTCTCATTTTTGAGAAGTTCATTACATGCGTGGGGTATTCATTGTCCAGTGTCAACATGTCATATTAAGTATGATTAAATCCAAGAAGAAAACAAATAAAAGTTTGGAAAAGTCCTACTGTAAACAAATCTGAAAATTCTTTATTGTACTATCAATTTTAAGCAGGTCTTCTCATTGATTTCAGCATTGAGTTTGGCCTCCTGATTGTACAGTAAAATCTGAACAAAGACAGTAAAAGGATTTTATGTGAGGGAGGGACTTTCTTACTAGCACCATTAGTGTGAGAGTTGATAGGCTGCATTCTGATCACGGTCACTTCCGAGTAGGTTTCCCTTTGACACATCTTGCACATAGAGAACAGCTTTACACATGTAATCCATACCTTTCTTCACGCAGTAGTGAAGAGCTTTCCACATCTTCTTGGGAACGGGATTAACTTCTACATATGCAGGGACTCTTGGGAGAACTGGAAGGAAGTAAGTAGGAGAAGCAGGCACTCATTTAGCCTTCATTTTTTAACAAATTTGGAGATGCAGAACACCTAACACCCTTTAGCTATTGCCATGGATTTGTGTGATCTGCCACAGAAACTCTGGTCTGTCCTGTGAAGGTAAGCAGGTCGCTATCCCCAGTGGAAGGGACTATACTTTGCTGAATTCCTTGGTTCACAGAAAAATGTTCATTGACCTCTATGGAATCAAACTCGTGCATACTTTTTTTTGTGGTTGAAGTTTCCAATAAAGTTCTGAAGTGTGCTAAAAAATGTACAGAGCAGTTTTCCTGATTGCAAGCATACCTACCTCAGTCCCGTTCCTAGCAATGCTTCAAGTAACATGTATTTGCTATTGAAACGAGAAACTTGGTATAGTGCAAAAAATAAGTCCTGAGGATAAATGGACCTACAAACAAATTCTTAGACTAAAATTAAAGCTAATGAGCCAATAATCTCTGACTACTGTAATATGATAGAATGTGAAACAATCCTTTGAATATGCAATCTTATGGAGCTCAGGTTGTTATAATAAGCTTGACTGGCCAGGTTTTCTCATTACTTTTAATTCTGTGCTTTTCTTAGAAATTTCAGAGAGCTATTGTTAGATAGTTTTCTAATTTTTGATTCATTTAAAGATAAATAAACTCTGAGGTTCAATAATCGATATTGCTAATTATTGTGATTAACCTCATTTAAATATGCCTTGATTTAGATGTGGAAGGATTACAATTAGATGAAGACATTCAAATACTTTGCTCACTATAAGGAGTAGCAGATTTTTTTATAAAACGTGCAGTCTTTCTATGGGTTGGCTTTATTGTAAGCAATGACTTTTAAAAACTCAAGAGTTTTTTCTTTCTGGTATTTGTCTGTAAGATGCTAAAGGATAAATTCACTCTAGATAAAGATCTAGACCCCAGAGAAAGTCAGAAATTACTGTAAGAAAGTGAACTGTTTATGCATTTCAAGACCACTAGGTGCTGCCTATTCACTGCAGCAAATCTTACAGTCACTTTTATAGTGAGTTAGAGGAATTATGTGAATTATTCATAGTATCAAATAGAATTTGAGGCCTTTTGCTTCACACGGTAATCCGAATAACTGAGAATAAAGCTAAAAATATGGTAGAGATGTGTTGTGTAATTAGGAGAATAATTTCCTTGGCCACTTAGTTTTGAGCCCTCAATTACTGACATGGTGAATAAAAGGTATCAAGAAAATCCTGCAAAAAGCCTTCCCAGTGTTTTAAGAAAGGAGAACACAAAAAGGCCTCTCGTATTCTAGTCTGACTGGCATGGGAGGGATTTACTGTCAGGCAATTACTGAAAATTGAAAAATGTAATTAAGGTTCACTTATAAGTTTATAATCTCACTTTAGCTCTGATGCTCATTATCATCTTAAATGTGACAACTATTGTTTTATAAACAACGTGAGAAGAGCTGGATTCTTACGGTTAACACTCAGTCCTTCCTAATATATTTCATTACCTGCTAATTCTGTACATGCAACTGCAGATTAAGGATAGACAGGAACAGAACAATAAAGTTTTTTCTGCATGGTTATAATAGAAAAAAAATATTTCAAATCTCTAGCTTTAAACAAGCCTGTCCAGGATAGTTGTAAATAATGCTTAAGAATGAAATGCCACCAGCAATCACAAACCCATGTGAGTCACCTATCCACAGACAAATGGAAGCTCATGGCTGCATCAAATTTCATGGAAACAGTTGTGGTTTTTCTGTGCTTGACAAACCTGTATTTCTGTGTTCTACAAGATGGACTGCTGTATGAAATTTAACACCAACCATATGAAATTAAACAAGGACGAGTGCTGGATTCTGCACCTGGAGCAGGGCAACCCTGGATGAATATACAGCCTGGGGAATGAGAGGCTGAAGAGCAGTGCCATGGAAAGGAACTTCGAATTGTTGGTCTTTGGCAAGTTGAACATGAGCCAGCAGTGTCCTGGCAGCCAGGAGAGCCACCCGTGTCCTGGGGTGCATCAGGCACAGCATCACCAGCCGGGCAAGGGAGGGGATTGTCCTGCTCTGCTCTGCACTGGGGCAGCCTCACCTCGAGTGCTGAGGGCAGTTTGGGGGGCCACAATGTATGAAAGACATTGAACTCTTAGAGAGCATCCAAAGGAGGGTCACCAGGATGATGAAGGGCCTTGAGGGGAAGCCGTATGAGGAGCAGCTGAGGTCACTTGGTCTGTTCAGCCTGGAGAAGAGAAGACTGAGGGGAGACCTCATTGAAGTTATAACTTCCTTGTGAGAGGAAGAGGAGGGGCAGGCACTGATCTCTGCTCTGTGGTGACCAGTGACAGGACCCAAGGGAATGACCTGAAGTTGTGTCAGGGGAGGTTTAGGTTGGATATCAGGAAAAATTTCTTCACTGAGCAGGTGGCTGGGCGCTGAAACAGGCTCCCTGACAGAGTTCAAGAAGCATTTGGACAGTGCTCTCAGGCACATGGTGTGATTCTTGGGGTATCTTGTGCAGGGCCAGGAGCTGGACTTCGATGATCCCTGTGGGCCACTTCCAACTCAGGACATTCTGTGATTCTGTGACTTGTTTGGAAATAAATATGGGACAAGAAATAGAATTACAGGGATTGATGGTTTGTCTATATTAACAGATTAGGATAAATGAAACATTGAAATAAAATATGCAGTATGAGGAAAGCAGGATTATTGCTCCTATGTGTGTTTGATACCACTGTTCTCTTTTCTAATGAAGAAGAGATGAAATTTCATTTTTCCTTTGACTCAAGTAGACCATTTTTTTCCAGTAGGAAGAATAATAAAGATGTGAAGCTAATGTTGAAAAGCAGAACTGAGAATTATCAAAGGTTTTGGAAAGATTTAGATAAAAAATTGCAAGAGTACCATTGTTCTCTTCATGTCACTGAAATGACTCTAAGCGTTAAGCTGTACCCACATTATTTTCAAGGTCTGAAAAAATGGTAATGCTTGAGTAAACAGTGCAATATAGAAAATTAGTAGTCTAGGTGAAGAGATTCATCACTCCTGTAAAAAGCTCTCCATTAATAACTCATGTAAAGATTGTCATAAGAGACCATATATTTAGGTGACAGAAAGCCCAAGGGAGCAATGTCATGGTAAGAGCATGGGTAAGATTCTGAAGCAAAGTTTAGAAACCATAAGCCCCTCTGTGTTCAGCTTTTGCTTTCCCCTCTCTTTATTTGCAAGGTGCAAGTTATATATCCCAGAATGATGTTATGACCCAGAAAATTTAATGTGAATCAAAACACTCTCAATTTTCTATTTTTCAGTGGTATATCCCAAATCCATTTAAGCTAATGGGAGGTTAGTTTTTTACACTGGTAATTTCAGTATAGTGAAAATCCATCAGTGTTTCATTTTAACCACTGGCTAGGAAGTGCAGGTTGCTACCAGTTGTGTGGAACAGGCCTGATATTCCCATCCATGTTTCTGATACCCTTGTTTTTCACAGCCACTGCCAGGTTCAGGGCCATCTAGTCAGTCTTCTCTGCTGCAGATTTCCTCTCCTTTTTCAGAGCAAGAGACTTGGCATCAACTATTCATACTGGCAGCACTGTGTGATAGTCATTAAATACATTCAAAACAAAAATGTTATGTACTGGAGGTGGGAAGTGTCTAGTTCATCTGGTCCATGTCACTACTTTGTAGTGCACGTTTTGTTTCCCAGCAGTAAAAATGAGAATGATTTGGGGAACGCTCTAATGGCTTGCATCATTCCCTTCTCTAGAGGTCTGCCAGAAAAGCTTTCAATCATGTCTGGGGTATGGAAGAGGCACTGTGGCAGAGCCTGCTCCAGTGAACAGTGACCAGCTGTGCAGGGTGAAAACTTTAAATTCTAAATTCCTGAAAACCATCAGTTATTTAATGGTGATATTTTCAGCTATGCATGGCAAGCCTGACCAAAGGACCTGCTTAGTGAATGTCACTGTTCAGAAATTAGTGTGTAAATGGCAGATTTGTGTCTGATCACACAGTTGCCCAAGTTACAAGGTGGAGACCTTTGTAGGGAAGGTTTCTTCTTTACAACAATAATCACAAGATCACCAGAACAAACGTCTCATTTTCTGGATGGTACAGAACATTTACTCTTCCTAAGGAAGGTAGAAAGGAGAATATCTGGTTTTTAAAATTAAATATATTTATATCAATAATTCATGTGCTTTTAAAGTTATTTTTGAAATGATATTAAATAACACTAATTTTCAAATTAACTTGGAAATCTGAGGACATGCCAGTGAGAATTTCCAGCATTGTTTTAGAGAAAGGGAAGGAAACTTGGTGATCTACTTATTTGCTTAAACCCCATACGAAGTAAAAAAAAGTTGTTACCAATAACATCATAAACTGTCAATAAGCATAATTTCATGGATCTACATCTTTCCAAACAAACTGTTGTGTTTATTTCATAGTGAACTGTGGATCTGATGGAACAAGACAGTTGTATTGATATGGTAGTGTTGGATTTCTCCAGTGGGTTTGATATAATATATCACATTCTGAAAAAAAAGATATGATTCTCATGAGACAGCCATTGTGCACAGCATATAGAATTAAAGTTGGATTAAAGAGGTCTTGAAATGCAGATGATACCAGGCTCTCAGAGCTGGATACCTTGAGCAGGTTCCAAAGGGGTCATTAAAGCACTTCAATACTCTTTTTAAAATCAATTGTGTGGATGATGATACAGAATCTTCGCCTGGATGGTTTAAAGATGACATAAAGATCGACCAGGGAGTATAATGAATACAAGTTTCTTTACAGAGAGGACCTCATTACCTAATTAAATGCAATTACAGAGTTCAAAGAACTGTGATTCAGAAGAGACACATCTATAACTAGGAGTCATTACAGTTCACAGCACTGTCTTTGCCAGCACTGAGTATTCTTCAGCAGGGCTACATGGTCTTGGCATGTGGTTTTGGCTATGCTGTCCACTGTATTCTAATTAACTCTTTAGGGGCCATCTTGGGCATGTCTGAATTGGATTGGATCCAACTGGCTCCAATTGGATTGGATCTTGCTTACTCTCTGTCTTGGTAGATGAGTGACTCAAAGAATAGCTGAAAGTTCAGTGTAGGTGAAATGGAATTTTCGTCTCAAAATCAAACATTAAGGCTATGTTTTAGGAAAAAGGAGCAAAGGGAAACAGGGAAAAGTGACTTTGCCAGTACACACATCAATAGGAACAGCATTGCTAGAATACTGTTGTAATTTTTCATAGCTATCCTATGAAAAGCATGTGGAGATAAGATTGAAAGATGCAGAAAGGTACAGGGCAGTGTCATCATGAGGTCTGTAGATATCCCTGCTCAGTTTATTGACTCCTAACTCTTAGGGAATTTGAAAAAAAAACAGAATACCTTTCCAGAAGTGGCCTGTGTTCATAGCTTTGCTTCCATGGACTGTTCATTACTTGCTTAGAGAAAGTCTGAGCTAAAAGCACTCAACATTTTTCTGAGATTCACACCTCTCTCCAGTCTGTGCACTGAAGCAGTTTCTCTCTTCAGGCAGATGGACTAGGTGATCATTGTAGGTCCCTTCCAAAGGAAATATTCTAATATAGTACAGAGTATTCTGTTCTTCAGGGTTAACCCTATCATTGGTTCTTTTTCCTTGGGCTTTTCCTCCCGCAGTTGATTTTTAAGTGGTCCATATCCTGCGACTTTTTTTTAATGAAAGCATATTGGCTGCCTGGAACAAATATAAGACAAGATGAGCAAAGGAGATTAACCAAATATGTCCTGCAGAAGCAGTTGCATAATACTGTGGGGTTTTTTTAAAAGTTAAACCTGAATTATTTTAGAAAGGATGTTAATCATTATATACTACTCTAAAGACCCTCTATAATTACCTTTTCATTTTCACTGACTTCACTGATAGCAGAGGGTGGACCACTAATGATCTTTGGCTACATGGTGCTTTTTTCCTTTCAATGAAAGGACAATAGATAATTACAGCTTATTAATGGACAAGAGAACAGTTATATATGTACAGGAAAAAATGTTAGGGTCTCATTCAAAGCTGCAGGGGGGAATTTTCAATGCATAGAGGCATTCTGTTCTATCAAAGGATATGTTTTTTGTCTTTCCTCTAAACACTGATTCTGTGAAAGCTCAGCGACATTTTGGACGCTGCATTATTTTGTTATGTAGCAGTGTGCAAGGATTTGCATCTTATGGAAGGAGAAATCTGCCAAAATTCAAAGATGTTTCTGATTTGGTTTATTGACTCTAGGTGAATTGTGTTGATCTTTTTCGGTTAACTGCAGATTTGAAAACAGGAATTTGAAGTGGGATGTCAAATGTCCCGCCACTGGAAAACTCTTGTAATCTGTCAGCATCCTGGATGACATTTCAATGTGTACTTTTGCTATTTTTAAAGATAATTTTTGAATATAACTTCAGTAACAACAAATGTTATTTGAATTTAAATGGTTTCCAGAATATTTTATAAGTCTCATGGCTGCAAAAAATCATATATCTCATTAATAGAGCACGACCACCTGCCTCCTGCTTTGATCAGTTTATTGGGTGTTAGGAAGGGATAAAACTGTGCTGTAAATTGTAGCTATTTGTATGCACTAAAAACCCCTTTAATTCTTTTTTTTTTTTTTTTAAAGAAGGGAGATGTGTCCTTTTCTCCAGTCCCTAACAAATACT
The DNA here is from genome assembly GCF_000691975.1 of Corvus brachyrhynchos. NCBI lineage: Eukaryota > Metazoa > Chordata > Aves > Passeriformes > Corvidae > Corvus > Corvus brachyrhynchos. The sequence continues at coordinate 4,216 of NW_008237229.1, read as the reverse complement.
GCTATGACTCAGAAGTGCAATTTGAGATTAGGTTATTTCCATTTCAAAAGGAGCTTTGAGAAGAGTGGATACATGGAAGATGCAAAACCACCGGAGTCTTTATAGACAACTATTTCTGAACTGTAATACACCGGGTTTTAAAAAATTTTATTACTTATTATTAATAAGATGCACCACAAGATGGCTCTCAAACAACAAAAATAGTCACAAAATCCAGAGCTCGTTCTAAAAATAGTTATTGAACTCTGAGTAGGAGCATATTCACCAGCACAAACCTCTGTGTGGTGCTGTTGGAGCTAAGGAGAAACACTTTAACCACACGGACAATGCCACATGGATCCCTGTTCTTTTTCCTGCAGGTAGTTATTTGCTTACAGGAAGCAAGTAGAATATAATAGCACTCCCTTAAAAGTTCAACAGCAAATAGCCATGGCTACCTGTGAAAAGTCAACAGTGTAATTGTTACACAGCTGCTGGGTGCAACTGCAGAAGAACTCAATGGCATTTTTAGCTAAAGAATAATTTCAAAATAATTTATACCAAATTTTGTGTGAAAAAAAAAAGAAGCATTTGTTCTTAATTTGCAGAGTACTATTTTGTACTCTGCTATCCTATTGAAAGGAAGATAAACATGTTCCAAACTTCCATTTGTTTAAAAAAAAGTATGTGCAGAGCCATTATTTGACCGGCTTGCTTGCTGGAAACAAAATTAGTATGTATGCAAAAGTGAGGGGAGAAAATATGCATGTGGAGAATGAATAGCAAACAAATGTATATCAACAGCAACTTGTGTGCAGTAATAGTCTGAAGCAGGTAGAGTCAGAAGCGACTACTGAGGAGTCATCTCCCAGGAAGTATGCACTGACTTTGCTGAAAAGGAAGAACCAAACTTTTGTATTCTTGTCCTTTGTCTCATAGTTTACCATCAAAAAGCTGAGTTTTCCTGCCTGTAGCAAAGGCTTAAGCAGACTTCAGATTTTTTAAAGGCAGTGTCTGTTTTTGGAGAGCCATTGGGTAGGTGCAGACAGTCCCAGCATGGGATATTTCATGCCCCAGGCAACTAAAAGGCAAAGAGACTAGTCTAACCTGAGTAGTTTAGTCCAGTCAAACTCTCCCCAGAGCTTAAGTGAAAATTTCACAACCCAGTGGATGAAACAGGGTCAGCATCTTGCTGAGCAGATCAGAACACAAGGAACCAAGAAGAGAAAGTTGGAAGCTGTCCTTAGCTGGTCCTCATCTGTTAGTCATGGCTGACAGCTGCAATTCAGTAATTGCCCATGTGAGCACTTAGGAATTGTGTTAGGGCAAAAATCATCTTTAATTCACCTGTTTGAATTTTCCCACAGATGGAGAAGAAGATCCCCTGTAGTCAGTTACCAGCTCTCAGCCAGGAGTTATACATGATCCACTTCATAGAAGGCAAAATAATGGATTAGTTTGAACTATCTTCAGCAGCTTGTTCAGATAATGTGTCCTGAAATGAGGTGCTCCCATAGTCAGGCACAGCAGAGATGTGATGCTAGAATATCTTTTACCTTCCTTCTCAGCTGCTAGCTGCTGCCTCAGACCCATACCTTATTGTGGAAGGGCTTAGGGAGTACTAATAAATCAAAGACAGGCACAGATTTAATGTGTTAGCGGGTTTGCTGTGACTGAACTTGGGATAGAGAGCTTAGCCACAACCCAGTGTTATTATGGTTCTGATAGAGACCACTTCACAGAGGCTTGTGGTGCTAGTAATGAAATATAAGAGGATTACTGTTTTGGACAGAGATTTATATCTAGTCTTCCTAGCTCTAATAAGAAATGGTCCTAAGCCATATAAAATGGGATTTAAGACTTTCCTAAAGTTTAGTTGTGTTCTGAATGGGGACTTTGGTTCAGGGGAAGTATTTATAAACTTACGGATCCTGGAATGTCTACTGTCTGAGACTTCCTAGCTCTCTCTACAGCTCCCTGTAGAGCAGTCCAGCAAAATTACTGTGACAAAAGTTCTGCCTTGCAATTCCTCAGTCCTAACCCTATGTTTCTTATAAAGGACTCTTGCTGAGCTGGGCTCCTTGGTTACTGTTCAGATAACTTATCTTTCACAGGGGTGAGCTAAGGTCACAGAGAATACCAACAGAGTTCTCCTAATTTTTTATGATGTTTGATTGCCCTTGTGAAATCATGGGATAGACTCTGTCTGTTGACTGACACCAAGTGAGATGATGTATTAGACACTGAAATGGCTGGATTAAACTGGAAGTCATGGCTGATTCCTTACCTTATATCATCCTGATCACCCTCTTCATCCGAAGCAAAACCTCCAGTTACAATCTCTTGAAAAATCTAATCTGATGAAAACAACCCATTGTAGGTGGTAATGAAACAAAAAAGGATCCCTAAATCTGCAGAATGGACCAGCCAAATTATATCCATTGTTACAGAATGACAGAATGGTTGAGGTTAGAAGGTACCATCCCTGGAAGTGTTCAGAGCCAGGTTGAATGGGGCCCTGAGAAATCTGATCTCGTGAGTGACATCCCTGCCCATAATGGGGGAGTTGGAACTAGATGATACTTAAGGTCCCTTCAAACCCCAGCCACTCTATGATTCTATGACCTCTGGTCCAACCCCACTGCTCATGCATGTTTAGTCAGACCTTGAATTGCTCCACAGATGGAGTATCCATAACCTTTCGGGGCGACCTGATCTGGTGTTTGGACACCTTTGTGGTAAAAAAGTGTTTTATCATGTTCAGATGGAATTTCATGTGGTTTAATATGTCCTTTGACTCTTCTCTAGTCACTGGGCACCACTAACAGGAGCCAGGCCCTGTCTTTTTCACTCCTTCCCGTAAGATATTTATATAAATTGATAATTTACCCCTGAGACTTCTCCAGGCTGAGCAATCCCATCTCTCTCAGCCTTTCCTCATGTGAGAGAAGCCGCCATCCCTTCATCATCTTAGTGGCCCTTAGCTGGACATGCTCTAGCAAGTCAAAATCTGTCTCTTACTGGGGAGCCCAGAAGTGAACTCAGCACGCCAGGTGTGGTCTCACCAGTGCTGAATACACAGGAGGAGTCACTTACCTCCTGGCAACACTCCTCCTTATGCAGCCCAGGACACTGTGGGCCTTTTTATTGCCACAGGGGTGCGTTGCTGGCTCAGGGTCAGCTTCTTATCCACCAGGTATCCAAGGTCTTCCTTGGCAAAGCTGCTTTCCAGCTTCTTGCCCCCCAGTGTGTGCTGCTGCCTGGAATTATTCCTCTCTGTATGTGGGACTCTGTACTTTCCCTTGTTGAACTTCATGTGATTCCTCTCTGCCCTGTTTTTTGTCAAAGTCCCTCAACAGTGGCACAGCTATCTGGTGTATCAACCACTCCTCTCTTGTGTATAATCTGTGAACGTGCATTCTGCTCCATCGCTGAGGTCATTAATGAAGGTATTGGCCCCAGTACTGAGCCCCATGACTTGTGCCTCTAGGGATTTGCCTCCAACTGGATTTAGGCCCACAGACCACAAAGCTCTGGACCTGGTCATTCAGCTACCTTCTAATCCACATCACTGTCCATTTTTCTGACCTATATTTTATCAGCTTGTCCATGATGATGTTACAGGATTTGATCTTGAAGTCTTTATTTAGGGTAAACAGTGTCCACTGCTCTCCCCTTGTCCACTAAAGTAGTCATATCACTGCAGAAGGCTATCAGTTGGTCTAACATGTTCTTCCCATTGTAAATTCTTGTTGACTACTCCCCATAACCTTCTTGTCCTTCATATATTTGGAAATGCTTTCCAGGAAGATTTTCTCCTATACCTTCATAGAGACTAAGTGAGACTGACTGGCCTGTATTTCTCTGGATAGTTATTCTTGGCTTCTTGAAGACAGGAGTGAAATTTTCTCTCTTTCAGTCTTCAGTAATCTCTCGCAGTTGCTATGACCGTTCAAAGATAATCAAGAATGTCCTTGCAATATTAGCCAGCTCCCTCATCACGAGTGCAGGCTGTCAGGCCCCTGCAGTAATGTACTTCCACTTGGTTCTAGTGCTCTCTAAACTGCTCCTCTTCCACTAGGGTAAGTCTTCCTGGCCCCAGATCTTCCTCTGGTCTTAAGTGCCTGGGATTCCTGAAGGATGGTTTTCCTTGTAGAGACTTAGGCAAGAAAGGCACTGAGTACCTCAGCCTCTCCATATCATATGTCACCAGTTCCCTGGATGCGTTCAGCACTGG
>NW_008237228.1:0-533 GCF_000691975.1 Corvus brachyrhynchos | reverse complement strand
GGGACATTTGGGGACATTTGGGGACATTTCGGGGCAGTTTGGGACAGTTTGGGACATTTGGGGACATTTCAGGGCAGTTTGGGACATTTCGGGACAATTTTGGGGCAGTTTGGGACATTTCGGGGCAGTTTGGGACAGTTTGGGACATTTGGGGACAGTTCAGGGCAGTTTGGGACATTTCGGGGCAGTTCAGGACAGTTTGGGACATTTGGGGACATTTCGGGGCAGTTTGGGACATTTGGGGACAGTTTGGGACAGTTCAGGGCAGTTGGGGACATTTGGGGGCATTTCGGGGCACTTTGGGGACATTTTGGGACAATTTGGGGACATTTCAGGGCAGTTTGGGACATTTCAGGGCAGTTTGGGACATTTGGGGACATTTCAGGACAATTTGGGGACATTTCGGGGCAGTTTGGGGCATTTCAGGACAATTTTGGGACCTTTCGGGGCAGTTTGGGGACATTTCGGGGCAGTTTGGGGACATTTGGGGACATTTCAGGACAATTTCGGGACATTTGGGACAATTTGGGGCA
>NW_008237227.1:1810384-1813324 GCF_000691975.1 Corvus brachyrhynchos | reverse complement strand
GTGGCCATGACTGTTGATGCTCGCGTGGCTCACGTGGCTGGCGTGGCTTGTGCGGCTTGTGTGGCTCTGGGTCTGGCTGCAGGTTCCATTGTTGGCAAGGACAGACCTGGTGGCCATGACTGTTGATGCTCGCGTGGCTCACGTGGCTGGCGTGGCTTGAGTAGCTTCTGCAGCTCTGGGTCTGGCTGCGGGTTCCATTGTTGCCAAGGCCGAAGCACGTGGCCATGACTGTTGATGCTCGCGTGGCTCACGTGGCTGGCGTGGCTTGAGTAGCTTCTGCAGCTCTGGGTCTGGCTGCGGGTTCCATTGTTGCCAAGGCCGAAGCACGTGGCCATGACTGTTGATGCTCGCGTGGCTCACGTGGCTGGCGTGGCTTGAGTAGCTTCTGCAGCTCTGGGTCTGGCTGCGGGTTCCATTGTTGCCAAGGCCGAAGCACGTGGCCATGACTGTTGATGCTCGCGTGGCTCACGTGGCTGGCGTGGCTTGAGTAGCTTCTGCAGCTCTGGGTCTGGCTGCGGGTTCCATTGTTGCCAAGGCCGAAGCACGTGGCCATGACTGTTGATGCTCGCGTGGCTCACGTGGCTGGCGTGGCTTGAGTAGCTTCTGCAGCTCTGGGTCTGGCTGCGGGTTCCATTGTTGCCAAGGCCGAAGCACGTGGCCATGACTGTTGATGCTCGCGTGGCTCACGTGGCTGGCGTGGCTTGAGTAGCTTCTGCAGCTCTGGGTCTGGCTGCGGGTTCCATTGTTGCCAAGGCCGAAGCACGTGGCCATGACTGTTGATGCTCGCGTGGCTCACGTGGCTGGCGTGGCTTGAGTAGCTTCTGCAGCTCTGGGTCTGGCTGCGGGTTCCATTGTTGCCAAGGCCGAAGCACGTGGCCATGACTGTTGATGCTCGCGTGGCTCACGTGGCTGGCGTGGCTTGAGTAGCTTCTGCAGCTCTGGGTCTGGCTGCGGGTTCCATTGTTGCCAAGGCCGAAGCACGTGGCCATGACTGTTGATGCTCGCGTGGCTCACGTGGCTGGCGTGGCTTGAGTAGCTTCTGCAGCTCTGGGTCTGGCTGCGGGTTCCATTGTTGCCAAGGCCGAAGCACGTGGCCATGACTGTTGATGCTCGCGTGGCTCACGTGGCTGGCGTGGCTTGAGTAGCTTCTGCAGCTCTGGGTCTGGCTGCGGGTTCCATTGTTGCCAAGGCCGAAGCACGTGGCCATGACTGTTGATGCTCGCGTGGCTCACGTGGCTGGCGTGGCTTGAGTAGCTTCTGCAGCTCTGGGTCTGGCTGCGGGTTCCATTGTTGCCAAGGCCGAAGCACGTGGCCATGACTGTTGATGCTCGCGTGGCTCACGTGGCTGGCGTGGCTTGAGTAGCTTCTGCAGCTCTGGGTCTGGCTGCGGGTTCCATTGTTGCCAAGGCCGAAGCACGTGGCCATGACTGTTGATGCTCGCGTGGCTCACGTGGCTGGCGTGGCTTGAGTAGCTTCTGCAGCTCTGGGTCTGGCTGCGGGTTCCATTGTTGCCAAGGCCGAAGCACGTGGCCATGACTGTTGATGCTCGCGTGGCTCACGTGGCTGGCGTGGCTTGAGTAGCTTCTGCAGCTCTGGGTCTGGCTGCGGGTTCCATTGTTGCCAAGGCCGAAGCACGTGGCCATGACTGTTGATGCTCGCGTGGCTCACGTGGCTGGCGTGGCTTGAGTAGCTTCTGCAGCTCTGGGTCTGGCTGCGGGTTCCATTGTTGCCAAGGCCGAAGCACGTGGCCATGACTGTTGATGCTCGCGTGGCTCACGTGGCTGGCGTGGCTTGAGTAGCTTCTGCAGCTCTGGGTCTGGCTGCGGGTTCCATTGTTGCCAAGGCCGAAGCACGTGGCCATGACTGTTGATGCTCGCGTGGCTCACGTGGCTGGCGTGGCTTGAGTAGCTTCTGCAGCTCTGGGTCTGGCTGCGGGTTCCATTGTTGCCAAGGCCGAAGCACGTGGCCATGACTGTTGATGCTCGCGTGGCTCACGTGGCTGGCGTGGCTTGAGTAGCTTCTGCAGCTCTGGGTCTGGCTGCGGGTTCCATTGTTGCCAAGGCCGAAGCACGTGGCCATGACTGTTGATGCTCGCGTGGCTCACGTGGCTGGCGTGGCTTGAGTAGCTTCTGCAGCTCTGGGTCTGGCTGCGGGTTCCATTGTTGCCAAGGCCGAAGCACGTGGCCATGACTGTTGATGCTCGCGTGGCTCACGTGGCTGGCGTGGCTTGAGTAGCTTCTGCAGCTCTGGGTCTGGCTGCGGGTTCCATTGTTGCCAAGGCCGAAGCACGTGGCCATGACTGTTGATGCTCATCTAGCTGGCATGGTTTGAGTGGCTTGTGTGGCTTGTGTGGTGCTGGGTCTGGCTGCAGGTTCTGTGGTGCTGGGTCTGGCTGCAGGTTCTGTGGTGCTGGGTCTGGCTGCAGGTTCTGTGGTGCTGGGTCTGGCTGCAGGTTCTGTGGTGCTGGGTCTGGCTGCAGGTTCTGTGGTGCTGGGTCTGGCTGCAGGTTCTGTGGTGCTGGGTCTGGCTGCAGGTTCTGTGGTGCTGGGTCTGGCTGCAGGTTCTGTGGTGCTGGGTCTGGCTGCAGGTTCTGTGGTGCTGGGTCTGGCTGCAGGTTCTGTGGTGCTGGGTCTGGCTGCAGGTTCTGTGGTGCTGGGTCTGGCTGCAGGTTCTGTGGTGCTGGGTCTGGCTGCAGGTTCTGTGGTGCTGGGTCTGGCTGCAGGTTCTGTGGTGCTGGGTCTGGCTGCAGGTTCCATTGTTGCCAAGGGCGAAGCCAGTGGCCATGACTGTTGATGCTCGCATGGCTGGCGTGGTTTGAGTGGCTTGTGTGGCTTGTGTGGCTCTGGGTCTGGCTGCAGGTTCCATTGTTGCCAAGGGCAGACCCGGTGGCCATGACTGTTGATGCTCGCGTAGCTTGCGTGGGTGGGGGTGGCGGTGTGG
>NW_008237227.1:1807281-1808597 GCF_000691975.1 Corvus brachyrhynchos | reverse complement strand
GGGGCAGCGCTGGCGGCCGTGTGCCGGGTGCGGGGGGCATTGGGGCAGGGCAGGAAGGCGCTGGTGTGTGCTGGAGAGCGCTGCTGTGGGGCTGAGGGGTGCCTACGGCCATACCACCCTGAGAACGCCCGATCTCGTCTGATCTCGGAAGCTAAGCAGGATCCTGTCATGGCCGAATGACCTGTGGTAGAAGAGACGGAGAGAGTTCTTGGGGGGACAGTCTCTGGTGCCAAAGACTTATTGGTGATGGTGAGGGAAAGAAGCTTCTCCCAGGATGACTTTTTCGGTTATGGTAATGTACCCCAGTTCTCATTCCCCGCTTGGCTCCTGGTGTTAGCCGCACCCCTGTATTTAAGCTCCAGCTGTCACCTGTTCTGGGTCATTTGATTTTGGAATCCGTCATAAGTTCTAGCAATAAAGTGCTTTCTGTGGAACTCTAAGCAAGGACCCTTCTCAACTCCTTGCCGTTGGCTTAATATTAATTTCATTCATTCCATAATCATTCCAGCATCTGTGTGCTCCTGAACGTGAGCCGCAGACTTGTAGGGGATTCAGTAGTAAGTGGCGTCTCAGCGTGGATTTCCTCGGACCTCCTCGACAGCGTCTCCAGAAGTCTCTGGGTTCAAGCCACATTTACAACAGCCACTTCCCTCGAGGAAGCCTTTGACTTATATCAGGAGGTTCCAGAGAGGAAGACCTATAACTTCCTTAGAAGAGGAGACCGGTCTGCAGTCGACTGGACCACCCTGAGAGTATTATTTGATCCTCTGGTGAGATACGGCACCTTTTATCCTTTTCATTTTTCTCTTTTGTCTCGGGGCTGGGAGGAGAGGGAGATGGACGGTGAGATAATCCGTCTCCTACGGGAAGTCTTTCCCCAAGTTCTAAAAGCCCTCATTTGTGGGAACTTGCATTTTTCAAGGGAAGATTTAATGCATTTTCTAACTTCGTTGCTTAACAACTTTAAAGGGAATTTAAAACGTCTCATCCCTTGGCTGTTTCTGTTGGGAAAAATTTCTTTGTTCTACCAACTAGTTAGAAAGCTGTTAAAAATGTTGAGAACAGTTAAAAAAACCCCAAAACCTGCCTCCTTCCCTATCCCTGCTTCAAGGGAAACCGGGAGATCGATTCTGCCCGACAGCCCAGGGCTGCTCCCGTCTCCCCGGCTGCCTCCTGATCTCCCTCGTTCCCTGCCCACGGTGGTGCTGGCCAGGCCACGCCGGGTTCTGCCCCAAACCCCTTCCCTGTACCCATTTCCCCGGTTTTTTCCACTTTAAATTTGCTCCAAGACGGTGGCAGCTTGGCCGGTCCTGCTC
>NW_008237227.1:1804552-1806189 GCF_000691975.1 Corvus brachyrhynchos | reverse complement strand
AGCGAAAACACACGACAAAAGAAACAAAACAGTGACTTCTCAGATTCTGATGCCGAGTGTGAAGATCAAAGGACTGGGGTGAAGAAGCCAAAGGCCACAGATGATACCTGGAAACTGCCAGAGGAAAACAAGCCCTGCACCAGCCCAGCAAACACCGTTGCTGCAGACACAGCGCCGACCAAGATGAACAGGGCGCAGTCAAAAGACCAGACCACCGCTGCTTCAAAACAGAGACGACTCAAAACAGCACCGATGTTCACCACAGAAACAGACTCACCGTCCTGTCACCAGAACTGTAAACAAGACTTTGAACGGATGAGTCAAGACACCTGTGGTGTCTCCCCAGATCCTACCCCATTCTGTTGCTTTCCCATCAGTTAATATTCCCTACCACCACCCCTGCTTTGCCTTTTTCCCACAGCCATACCTCCCAATACTCCTATTGAGATGTTTTCTGTTAACTTGCACTCCTCTCTTTATTTACTGCTTGTTATACCATTCCCCTTTCCCCAGACCTTGAAGTAAAAGAAAGGGGGAAGAAAAAGGCCCCCCCACTTGAAATCGCAAAATTTTTAACTTTGTTTAAAACCCCAACAGAAGCAATTGCAAATTTTTAACTTTTTTTAAAACTGCAACAACTGGCAGAGCAACTGCCAGAGCCGGTGCCCACATTCATGATGATGCCCAGCACCCAACACCTATTACCCTGCCGTCCTCTGGATGCTCCTGGTACCACCAGCAGTGAATGCTTGGACTGTGCCACAGCCCAAAGAGAACTGTGCTGCTTCAACCTCACCTCTGCCCATGAGAGTATCCATTGCAGCATCCAGAGAGAAAAATCCTCTAAAAGATTTGAGGACTTGTTGGAACACTGGGTTGTGGGTACTTCTGATCATTTTTGTTGTCTTGTGTATGTTTGGTTTTTTGGGACATTGGGTGTTGGGATCTCTGAGGGAGGCCTTTTTGCTTAATACAGAAAAGAGGAATTGTGGTGGCCGGTGAACATACATTACAAGGGACAGAGAGTTGTCAGTAAGACAGGTCCCTAGTACCACAGGAGCCACTTTATGTTAGGGTGACCAGAAAGGCTTCTCCAAGGATGCTTGTTAAATCAATCCATCCAAGTTTGAATTCCCCGGTTGTCTGTTAGCCTCTACCCCTTGTCACTCCCCCAGAGCTCCCCATTGGTCCCCGTTCCCTAGTCCCACCTTTTCCCCACCCCCGGATAAAACTGTGAGCTTCGGCATCATGTTCATATTTGCTTCTGCAACCTTCGGTAGCGTAGAAGCAATAAATGCTCCTGCTGGAACGCATGCAAACGCCCTTCTCAACTCTTTGCCACTGACTATAATATTGAACCTACCCGTGCTTCTGTGGGAGCTCGCAGGACCCCACGGAGCCGGGCAGGGACGATATTAGGGTCGGGCCCGGTTAGTACTTGGATGGGAATACCGGGTGCTGTAGGCTTCTTTTGCTGTGTCCTGGGGACTGGGCCAGAGGTGCCTTGTTTTGCTTGGGCAGCCGTGCCAAGGGGCACGAGGGCGAGGGTGGCCGTGGCTCATGGGGCTTGCGTGGCACTCGGTCTGGCTGCAGGTTCCGTTGCTGCCGAGGGCGGCGCTGGCGGGGCGGTGCGGGGG
>NW_008237227.1:1802214-1804486 GCF_000691975.1 Corvus brachyrhynchos | reverse complement strand
GGCTGAGGGGTGCCTACAGCCATACCACCCTGAGAACGCCCGATCTCGTCTGATCTCGGAAGCTAAGCAGGGTCGGGCCCGGTTAGTACTTGGATGGGAGACCGCCTGGGAATACCGGGTGCTGTAGGCTTCTTTTGCCCCCCTCTGGTGGAGATTTCACAGTTCACTTCCCTTTTGGTTTTGGAGTTGTTTAAACGTCTAACTTTATCTTTTAATCATTTGTTTGGATAACAGGGGTTTTTTTTCTCATTTCTTTGTATTGTTTTTTTTTCAATCACCTTTTTGATTTCGTCTTTCATGTTGTTTATTCACCTTTTCACTGTTCATTTTCTCTGTTGAGTGTCACTGGTTGGGACCTTCCATTTTCCTCTGACTGTGTCAGTCTGTTGACCGTCACTGGTTTATTGTGTGATGTTTTTTGTGCTGCCGTGATGCCTGTGAGCGTCTTGTTTCACATCTGGCTCAGAGGCTGTTTCGTCATGGCTTGGGATGGTAGGTCTGCTGCTGGGTCTGTGCACTAAGCGAGGAGCCCATGCGTGTCTGCGAGCGGTTGTGCCATGCTCTGGAACGCCCACTGCAAGATCCCATCCCACGTGCTCTGTGGGACAGCCCCATGTGTTCATTTTCTTTTCCCATCCCACATCCTGCCCCCCCTGGGGTCTCCAGGCACACCGTGCCTGACACACAGCCCCATGTCACCCTGTGGGCCACACCAGAGACACGGTCCCCCTTGGATGGAGTCTGCCTGTTGGTGTCACACAGAGTCTTACCTCACCCAGCAGCGCATCGAGCTCATCCCGACTCAGCACAGGTTCACTGCCGAGGGCTCCGTCCTCTGCCTGTGTGTGGAGAGATGTCCTGCCAGCTCCCCCGCTGCCCTCAGCCTGCTCTCCGTTTGTTCAGGGCTGCTGCCCATGTTCAGTCCCTCACCTGGTGCAGTCCCAGCTCATGCTCCCCCAGTACAGCTTCACTAACTTGCCTCCATGTGGTGTCCTTCACCCTGCCTGATCCACCTCCACCTTCCTGCTCCCCAGAGCCCCTGCTCCGCCTCTCCCACCCCGTGTGCGGCACTGCTGGTGCTGACCTTGGCTGCCGGAAGCAGTTGGTCTCCAGCTGCTGCAGTGGTGCCCAGGCTGCCTGTGTCCAGGGTGCCTGTGCAGGATGTGCACAGCAGCAGCCCCCTACACCATCGGGGTGACACAGACCGTCAGGGCAGAACCCTCCAGGGAAGAACTGAGGCTGGGATGTGGGGAGTGATGGGGGACTCACCTGGGGTCCCCACTGGGAGCAGGACAGTGTCGGGGAGTGGGGATCCGGCTGCAGCAGTGGCTGCAGACACTCCCCTTAGCTCCACCCGGCTGGGTGTCCCGTGCTGCCTCCCCCAGGATCTCGGGGGGTCTCTCCACAGCCAAGTCTGCCTCCAGCAGCCGGCCTGGCTCAGCCACACTCTCCACACAGGAGCCGCATCGCCATGTCCCGCTGCACAGCAGGAGCAGAGCAGTGAGGGATGGCGGAGGGCACTGGCATCCCTGTGTGCCCTGGGACTCACCTGGGGACGTGGGGCAGTGGGGGCACCAGGCAGGCGAGGTGGAAGGCCCTGGGGCAGCCATCACAGCAGATGAGCTCACCACCATCACCGCATGCTGCACACTCATCCTCGTTCTCCTGTCCCCGGGGGAGTGGGCAGGGGGTCACTGCCACCCCCACAGGCTGAAGCCATGGCTGTCATTCCCCTTGCCCTCTCCCCCTGCATCACCCACCCTGCAGCAAACATACCAATCCTTTCAGGGTGGTAAAACTGCCTGTCTCTTGGGGGTCATAACCTGGTGAACCCCCAGCAGCTGAGCCCTGGGTTTCCTTCTCTAGGCCAGGCCAAATGGACATGCCAGGGACACCCCAACAGTTCCTCCTGGGGGTGCACCAGGTGTCACATCTGGAGCTCACCTGGTGGGGCACAGGGTCCTGACTGTACACAGTGGCAGCTGGCAGCTGGCCCTGGGGGTGCAGCTGGGGTTCCCTGTTCTGTTGGCAAGACAAGAAGGGGTTTGGAGAGGCATGGCTGGCACTGGGGGACACTCCCAGGCCATGGCCACGATGCCATGCAGGAACAACCCCCCGCCACAGCCTTGGCAGCTGCACAAGATGGGGGTGAAAACATAGGAGGGGGTTGTCTGTACACTTCGGGATGCCTTGGGCTGGGCAGGGGCCTTCAGGCTGTGGCTTCTGCTCCTGGCCTCTGGCTCCTCAGAGGCAGCTGGGGTATATGGCTCGT
>NW_008237227.1:1796978-1801972 GCF_000691975.1 Corvus brachyrhynchos | reverse complement strand
TGCACCGAGGCAGCCACAGCCTGGAGGGCTGCCAGCAGGGGAGCGGCTCAGTGAGGTGGGCAGCCCCCTTCCCCACAGCTGTGGGCAAACAGGGCTCACAGGCAGAAGCTGCCCTGGGGGTTTTGGCACTCACCGCTGGCACGAGAGGTGCGGGGGGTATCTGTGCCCTCCGACCTCTTCACAGCCTTTGCCTTCACCAGGGGCCCTGCAGCATTGTGAGGATGGGCGTCAGGGGGCACAGCACCCCACGACACCTCGGGGGCAGCCCCCCGCCCCATCTCCAGCCTGCTCTGGGTCTCCGTACCAGGACTGGCGCTGTGCCGTGCAGCGGGCTGTGCCGCCCGGGCCTTGTCCCGCTCCTCGGGGGCTTTCCTCTTGCCTTGGGGTCTGTGTGGGGCCGGTGCTGTGGGGCTCGGGGAGAGACGCCTTCCACGGCGCTGCCGCCCCAGCTCCACCTCTGCAAGAGGAACAGGGACCGGGACAGGCAGCAGCACCCTGCATGTCACCCCTGCCCACTGTCAGCCCCCGGGGGTGCCAGTCCCACCTGGCCATTAATACCTCTGGGGAAGGCGCCGCGGAGAGGCCGGAGCCGGGAGTACCGCTCCAGATTGTAGTCCTTGAAGAGGACGGCCCAGAAGTCGCGGACGGCGGCGGCGTCGCGGCCCAGCAGCCAGGTGAGCAGCGCGTGGAAGGCGCGGTGGGAGCCCTCCCGCTCCGTCCGGCTCAGCGTCTCCTGCCGGGCACACCACGGCCCACGGGCTGCCCTCCGGCCCCAGCCCCCACAGCATGACCGTCCTGTCCTGCTCCGCAGGCTCACCTTGAAGATGTGCTCAGGGACGACGTCGTGGTCAGCCAGGCCGTGCAGCAGCGGGAAGACGTCGTCCACCGCCATGGCGATCTCGGTGCGGTGCAGCTTCAGCAGGCGCCGCAGGTCCCCGTCGCTGCCCGGCCCCGCCATGCCCGGGGACACCGCCGGAGCCTGCACTGCCCCGTCCCCGGGCACTCCCCTTTAATACACCTTGGCCGCGGCACCAGAAACCTCACTGGGCTCCCGCAGCCCCAGTCATTTCTGTCCGAGGCCGTAACCTGAACCCGTCCCTCCCGCGCGGCGGGGCTGGGCTGGGCTTGTCCCCGCGCCGCCACCGCACCCCCGGCCCCGGGCTTGAGGTCAGGCACCTCCCCAGCTCCGGGCAGCGGCAGCCGGCGTGGGGTCGGCTGTGCCGCTGGTGAAGGACACCCAACCCGCGGGGAACACCGCGGGGTGTCCAGGGAGAGGGGGTCTGTGAGGTCTTGGGGAGGGGCTCCCATCTCTCATCTCTGCGGTCACCCAAGTGTCTCCCAAAATTTCTGGACTTTCCACAGGACCTGCTTCTCTCATCCAGAAACTCGGCTGCAGGAGCACGTGGGAAGTAAGGGCCCAAGAGCTGGGAGTGTGATGGCAACAAAAGAGCGTGGGGAGAGGGGGGTGTGGGTGTCTTTGAGTGTGTCCTCCCCCCACACTCTCCACTTCCCTTCCCAACATCTCTCACGGACAATGTGCTTTGTCTCAAGATAGAAAGACAAGGTACTGCAGGAGGAACTGTCTGGGTGCTCACATAATGAATGCATTCCAGACACGGGGGAGACAAGATGTGAGTGATTTTGGAGCACATCGGCCTGCAAAGGGATATAAAATGCTGCTGGAGGCTGGGGCAATTAAGCGAACTGGTCTCCTGAGGTTGCTTCTGTGGGGCAGTAGGAAGCACTGACACACAAAGAAACTCCATAAAAGGTGTGTTGGGTTTGAATTGAAGATGCTGAACAAGCAAACATCTTGCCAGAGCCATGGCAGTGCCACGAATGTGCCCAGGGAATACCTGGTCAGGTGCAGCCCACAGCTCTGTCAATACCCACTTCCCAAAACTGGGGATATGGAGCTGCAAAAAGCTTAGAGCCAGGGGGAAGCTGGCTCCTTGAAAACATCTGGCATAGGAAAGGCTGGGGGCCTGGCTGCTCTGTACCAGGTAGTTGGGAAAGAGAAAGCTCAAAAGCTCCTACCCCAATTCCCAGGCGTTTGGATTTCCCCAGGATCAATTTCTAGCTTCCCTCCCTCTGGAGGTGTGTCTGGGCTGCCCGGCAGGCTCCGCCGGGGGTGCTGTGGCTGTGCACAGCTGTCCCCAGGCCGCAGGGCAAACCCCGACCCGAGCAGGACCAGAGCATGGTGCAAGAGGGGACTCTGCTGAGCGGCGCCAGGGGATACCGGGAGGAACTTTCATTGCTGAGTCTTAAAAGACTGCAGCAGTATCTGCTGGCTCGAAAGCTGTGCTAGGAGGAAGCATCTGCTGTCAAGAAAGTCAGGAAGAATAACACCACCACACCCTTGGTGAGAGCAGGAAATACCCTTGCACGTGTCTGGTTAATAAATTAATGTGGTTGCCCATGGAAAGGCTCGCCCTGCAGCTCCTTTCAGTATTCAGGGGGATTTTTCCTGTGGAGGCAGTGAGAGCCATCGGATGGAGGTCGGGCAGGTGGTGTACTGGGTTCCTGTGCCCCACACCAGGATTTCTGTGCCCAGCTCTGCCACAGTGGGGATGGCTTCACCACCACCTGTGCCATGCATCCCCCCAGGGGACAAAACGTGGATGTTAGGTGACACAGGAGGTTCATCTCCCCTCCTTGAGCTCTGCCCAAGTCCGGCCACAGGTGCTGAGCACAAGCACACTCGTGACACAGCCTCACAGGTCTGCTCCACTCTTCCTGGGAACACTGTTTTCCCCAGTATCCCACCTACAGTGCCACAATTTGTCACTGTCACCCTGTGTTAAGCTGTCTGGCACGTCTAGGATAGGCACTTCCCCCTGCCCATCCAGCTGCCTCGTGGGCAGGCACTGCCCAACACTCTACAAGCCATATGCCCACAGTGCTGGGCTTGGACTTGTTTTAAATTCCAACTTTGTGACTCTTTCTGTGCTGAGTCACAGACATTGTTTTCCACATCCAGCCCACTCAGTAGTGCCATGATTTGCATTTTGGGTTGGTTTTTTTTGTGTTCCTTCCCTTTTCTGAGAGGGGCAGCAGGCAGAGCAGTGGCCATGTGAAGAGGCACGTCCATGCTGGGAAATCAGGCGAGTCTTTCTGCACAACCTCACTCACAGCCAGCCTGGGCAGCTCTAAGGAACTTGTAAGGGCTGCAAAAAGGCAGCTTTTGCCTGGGGCTGGCATGTGCCCTGCCTGGCTGCCAGGGGCCCAGGCTGGGGTGTAGGGCTTTCTGGATGCCTTCTCCTTTCTACTGCCCCCCCTGCAGAAACCAGGACTCAAGGGGTGGAGGTTGACAGTGTTTCTCCCCAAATGCCCAGTAAAATCAGTGATTCAGCATGCAGCAAAAGTATTTATAGCCCCTGGGATGCACCTCGATTCCCTCCTGCAAAAGCCATTGACACAAACACGCCCCTTCCAGCATTTCCTCCTTTCCAATTTCCCTTCCTTACTCAAGTCCCGTGGTGCAAACCCTTGTTGCGTCTCTCTTGGACACGACTGCCCCTCACTCATCTCAAACATCATCCCTGAAACCAGTCAGGAGAGAACAGGCAGCAGTGGAATACCATGCATGGGACCACTCCAGGAAGGCAGGGAGTCCCCACCTTTGTCTCTGATGCCAATCCCACCAGGCCTGAGGCACACTGAGAGCCCACATGAAACGCTGCCACCAGGTGCAGAGATTTTATTCCTCTCCCCTTACCTTTGGCTGCTCCAGGCTCCAGCATCTTTGAAAAAAGGGGCTCCATGTGGGCCCCTGTGGCAGATTCCCATCTCTGACCATGCTGTCTGGATGGGAGCAGCTCCACCTGCACGCAGCCCAGCTGCTCCTGCAAGGGCCCAGGAAGGAGAGCTGAAGCAGAGATTTATTTTAGCCTCAGTTTCATCTTTCCTCCCCCTTTAGAAAGAAGAAACAAAAGCCCAGAGATATGTTATATTAATTTATTTGGGACACACCAAAAAGGAAAGTCAACAACTGTTAACGTACAAAAGTACAGAATCCTGGGACAAGATTTACTGTCCTGATTAAAAAGGCACCATGGTCCCAAAGAAGAGTAATCAGGATACATGATTTAGAAATTTTCCCCCTGTTGCAGCAGAAACAGAGCCAGGCTTTGGCTCTATCCACAGTCAAACCCAGTTAAAAAAACCCAAATATGATTTCAATGTGATAAACTCTGCTCAGCCTGTACAGGATGTCATGAAAAGAATCACAGCCTAGAAGTTGGTCGATTTTTTTTTTGTCTTTTTTTGAAACAGTGAAGGTGACTAATCACTAAGTAGGTAACAAGGAAGACAGCAGAGTGCTGACACCTTCAGCTCGACTTTCTGTCAGACACATCAGTTCAACTGAGACCAGCAGGCTGAGTGTGGGGCTTCTGAATGAAATGTAATTCCCTGTGGTAGACAGGAAGTCAGATTTGACAACCTTAAATTCCCTGAATCCCTGAAAATCATAAAGCACTATACAGCTGTGTTCCATATCCGAGCCAACCCCGGTGGATTTGCTTTACACACTAGCATTTATACTGTCAGCTATATCTGTAATAAAAAGGGGGGTTACAGCAGTTGTTATTAAAAAACTTCTACTTCGGCGAGGTCCGAGCTTGGCTATATTCCCTGCTGATACAGAGCTGCTGGTGTAGAGACCCAGTGAGAGGCTCAATCCAGCACCTCAGGGCTGGAAGGCAAATAGTTTAAACGTGACATAATTTGCATGGGGAGGTCAGTGAAGCATGTCAGAGAGGAGATGGAGGGAGGCTGTGAAGCCTCAGGCAGCAGAGGCTCGAGGGTGCTGCTAGCAAACCTGTAAAACTACGAGTGGTGCAGAGCACGCAGTGGGCACTAAATACTTTGGAGCGACTTACCATGGAGAGAGAGCTTGTCAGAGACACAGAGCAAGGACTCCAGCACTAAGGAGCAGGGTCCCTGGAAGGGACACGCAGCTCGCAGCCGGGCGGAGCCGTGCCCGATCGGAA
>NW_008237227.1:1794362-1796937 GCF_000691975.1 Corvus brachyrhynchos | reverse complement strand
GGGACCAGCAGCTGCTCTGCATTTCATTCCTCCTTTGGCATAGGACTTCAAAGCAGTCCAAGGACTGATTCATCAAAAGTAAATGAACTGTCAAAATTATTCGTACATGCATTTATTGTTAAAGGGAGCAAAAGCCAAAGAATGAAAGAGCACGAGTAAATGTCAGTAAATGATGTGCAGGACGGAGAGGAAAGAAACGGGGAGAAGCTGAGATACTGGAGTGGGGAAACCAACATTCACACTGGAAGGTAAATTTTAAAACCAGGCAAGTTTGCGCTCTTTCTACCACAGATCTTTTGTGGACAAATAGAGACTTGGGGGTTTTCCATTTTCAGTGTGGTCTGGCAAGGTTTGGGAATCTCACCAGAGAGATCTCCAGCACTGGGTTTCACTGGAAGGTCAAGTCTCTCATCTTTAAAAACCAGTAAAGCAACTCTAACTAAAAAAGTCACAGATACGTCACTGCTCAGGATGTACGTGGGCAAGAGGGTCACGCTTTGTTCAAACAACCTCTGGGTGGAAAACTACCATCATCCCCCCGCTGGCCTGCACCACCTCGGGGGTGGAAGAGCAAGCCCAGATCTGGGTGCCTGCTGCTGTGAACACCACAGCTACACCTGGGAAGGCTTTTTCTTCCCTATGTCCTAAAAAGGCAGGATACCAGTTTATAAAATTACTCTCATCTTAAAACTAAATAATGCAATTTGCATTTTCCCCTATGTTACCCCCCTCCCCCCAAAGATAAAACATTACCACTTCATTTAGGATTCACCCCAGATCCTAGATTAGGGACTTTGTTATAAAACTCATCCAGTTATGGGAAGGTTTATCCTGATCAAGGAAACGTCGGTAAAATAGAATCTAGAATAAAACATTCAGAATCACCAATGCTTTAACAGCCAAAGCACTCCACTGTCTACTGCTCTCTGCCCGCTCCTCGAGCAGGAGAGTAGTCCCTTCCCAAAAGCACAGCGTGCCTCTCCGGGGCTGGAGACACACACTGCAAACCCACTTCCTTCCTGGCAGAAACGCCAGCTCCTGCAGGAAGGGGCAGAGCACCTTTCACCCCCACTGCAGCCAGGGGAGCCAGGGCTCTTCAGCACACGGATTTTCTGTTAGCAACAAGTCCAAGTTATTACCCTGCAGTAAATCTGAGTCCTGATTCATGCTGTTAGGCCACCGCTGGCTCAGAGATGTTGAGAGACTTCCAAACCCCACGGATGCAGACAGGACCTTGGAAGAAGAGGCTTATATGCTACGTAACCTTGGATCATCCGCTGCATTTGAGCCTTGGCATCGCTGGCCGCTGACAGCTCATCCTTCCAAATCCATGTGGTTTAGTCCTTGCTGCCGTTGTCATCATCCCAGCCCTCTTCCCTGGAGGCAGCATGTTCCTGAGCTCTGGCTTGAGGATCTGCAACAATCACTTCCAATGGATGGTGGGATTTCAAACTTGCCTAACGTGTGCATTGCCACCTTGTACTCCAGCAGCTCTGCCCGCTCTCTGCGGCGGGCGCTAGCAGTTTTTCACCTTTTCCACAGTCTCGTAGAAGCCAGGCCTGACCCTGCGGATGCTCATCCGTATGTGCTCGCCCTCCAGGGGCAGGTCGGTGCCGGCAGCGGCTGTGGTGCAGCGGCGCTTCCGCCGGCCCCGCAGCGAGAAGGCCGGGGCACCACCGTTCTCCTCCTCCGTGGGGTACAGCTCATCCACACTGGTGCCCTCATCCGACTGCTCCTCGCCCTTGTACTTCATCTCCTTCGCCTTGCTGCCCTCCTTCTCTTCCCTGGCGAGCTTCCTGAAGTGCTCCAGACACTGTATTTTCTGCCTTCTCTCCATCATCTTCAGCTCCTGCTTCTCTGTGAAATCTTCATAGTACATTTTTCTCTCACTCCTCTGATCTTCCAGAAACTTCCACTCGATGCTAGTCATTTTTATCCCACTGTACTCCTCCAGTTTATCCCTCATCTGTGTGTCTGTACAAAACACGTCAAAGAGCTTCTCCGAACTCTCGTTGAATCTGTCGGCTCGCTCAGAAAAAGCCTGGTTCTGTCTCTGCTTCCTGGTCTGGTACAACCGGGTGAATTCCTCGTACATTTTGAGGATGAGTTTCTTTATGTTCTGAGTGGCGATGGTGTGCAGGTTGCAGACCAGCCAGTGCTCCTGCAGGTGCTCTGCGAGCAGCTGGGCCGCGTCCTCCTTGGAGCGCTGGGCCTGGCCGGCCCTCTTGGGCTGCAGCAGGTACAGCATGTTCTGCACCACATCCTTCTTGGTGGGAAGCACCCCCTGGGCAAAGCCCGAAGACTCCACGTACTCCACAGTCCCCAGGGTCTTCCGTGCCCTCACCTCAGTATCCAGTGATTCCATCACTGCTCGGCGGTTCTGTGGTTACGACATAACCTGAAAGACAGGAGGAAAACAGAGAAGTGTGTCAAACGAGGCAGTTTTTCCCCGCAGCAGAAACAAGGCGATGTAAGCCGTGCCGAGGCCAATGGGACGCGGGGCTTTGCGGCGCTCCGCCGCTGTTGGACGCCTGCGTTAGCCCAGCCCATCCCAGCCCCTGCTCTCCGAGCCTAT
>NW_008237227.1:1788377-1793037 GCF_000691975.1 Corvus brachyrhynchos | reverse complement strand
GGGTGAGGCCCTGCCCTACTCCCTGCTCCCCTGTGTGCCCCCCAGCACCCCTTATCTGCCCCTGCCCTACAGGAAGGTGTACCTGGACCACAACGCCACCACCCCGCTGGCCCCCGAGGTGGCCCAGGCCGTATGGGATGCCATGTGCCAGGCCTGGGGCAACCCCAGCAGCTCCCACCCCACAGGTAGGGACCAGGACGGGCTGGGCTCTGTGGTGATGGGAGCCCGCGGGAGCTGCCAGGTCTGGTCTTGCAGGCAGGAAGGCGAAGGAGCTCATCGGCAGCGCACGGGAGAGCCTGGCCAGGATGCTGGGAGGCCGCCCCGAGGACATCGTCTTCACCTCAGGGGGCACGGAGGTGGGAGCAGGGGGGACCCCCTTCCTGGGAATCCCTGCCCACCACCCCCTCTCCAGCAAGCAGCGATTAGGAGGGTGGGAATGAATGGCACTGTGCTCCTTCTGAGCCTCCATTTTCCCTCTCCTTCTTCCCTTCAGGCGAACAACATGGTGATCCACACTGCCTGCAGGCACTTCCACGAGAGCCAATGTGGGAGAGGGGACAGCCGGGGAACACCACATATCGTGACATCGAGCGTGGAGCATGACTCCATCCGCCTGCCGCTGGAGCAGCTAGGGAGGGAGGGCCTGGCAGGTGAGTGGCACAGGCACAGATGGGGTTTGAATGGGGGGTCTCTGCTGGTGTTTTTGGAGGAGGGCAAGATCCTGCATGCTCTGTGATGTTCCACTTTCTCCCGCTGGAGAAGGGCACCATTTTCCCCTTTGGTGCCCGCGTTCCCCCAAGCTGCATGTGACACCTCCCTGCTCTGTGCCTGTGCTCCATACACTCCTGCCCTGCCCAGCGGGGCACAGGCCAGCCCCGAGCACTTTCAACCTACCCAGCCAACCTCAGGGCTTGTCTCCTGGCCTGCAGAAGCCACTTTTGTGCCTGTGTCCCCACGGAGCGGGCAGGCAGAGGTGGACGATGTCCTGGCTGCCATCCGGCCAAACACCTGCCTGGTCTCTCTCATGTTGGCCAATAATGAGACAGGGGTCATCATGGTGAGTGTGGGCAGTGAGGGGGATGGGGTGGGGACACCCTCGCAAAGAGGCGGTGACAGGAGGTAGCAGAATGGGATGCAGACCCTCCTCCCTGCCACCAGCCCGTCGCGGAGCTGAGCCAGCGCGTCTGTGCCCTCAACCAGCGCAGAGCAGCGGAGGGGCTGCCCAGGGTCCTGGTGCACACGGATGCAGCACAGATGATTGGCAAGGGGCGCGTGGACGTGCAGGAGCTGGGCGTGGACTACCTGACCATCGTGGGACACAAGGTGTGGCCCTGCTTGCGTGGCCCTGCTGCTAGTCACCCCGTGTGACATCTCTGCTGGGCTGCCAGGGGGACACACAGCTTGGTACCTCGTGGTGGCCAGAGTTCTCCTGCTGGGTGGGGCTCTGCAGACAGACTTCGCTCCTGCGGAACCTGTCTGGGCTGGGGGGCAGGAGACTGAGGATGGGGAAGAGCTCTGCAGCAGCCTGCGCCTGTGCGATGGGCAGGGGCCAGCCCTGGAGGGCACTCAGATCTGGGCAGGAGGGCAGGAAGCACTGTCAGTACTGTCGGTGTGTCAGTGTCCCCAGGGTCACCGTGGCTGTCCCCGCAGTTCCACGGCCCGCGGATCGGAGCACTGTACGCCCGCGGCCTCGGCACCACCACCCCGCTGCACCCCATGCTCTTCGGAGGGGGACAGGAGAGGAGTTTCCGGCCAGGGTAAG
Source organism: Corvus brachyrhynchos (assembly GCF_000691975.1). Taxonomy (NCBI): domain Eukaryota; kingdom Metazoa; phylum Chordata; class Aves; order Passeriformes; family Corvidae; genus Corvus; species Corvus brachyrhynchos. The sequence goes on along the minus strand of NW_008237227.1, from coordinate 1,791,275 downwards.
GGGGCAGGTGGTTACCTGGAGAGCTGGGCCTCTGGCTGGTGGCCAAGCCACATGGGCTGCCTTGTCCAAGCTGAGCTGGCACTTTGTCACCTGCCAGCCCTGGGCAAGCAGCCCAGCACGGCAGGGAAATGGATCCACGCATGGAAACTCCCTGGAGCTCAGGCTTTACCAAGGGTGGAACCTTAGGGTGGAACCACCTCCTTCTCAACCACCTCAGAGAGGTGTCCAGGACCCCCTGCCACCAGTGAGGGGTCCCATGAGGGAATGTCTGTGTCTCAAGGTTGGGTTTCTGGTCTTGAGAAATAACTCACTGGTCCCTGTTCCCTTCCAGCACTGAGAACACCCCGATGATCGCCGGCCTTGGCCAGGTTAGTCGGGATGGGGTGAGCAGTGCAAACCTAGCACAGAGACTGCCACTTGTGCTCCCTGGTCATCAGAAGGGACAAACTTGGGATGTGGGAGGGAGGGTGAACTGGGAAAGGCGGTGGGGCTTTCTGGTGCCAGTTGAAGGAGGTGCTTTGGGGCGCTTGCTGTGGGTTTGCAGCCCTGGCAGTCACACAGCTCACATGGCACAGGGCACTGAGAGGGGACACAGGGGACCTGGCACTGCAGAGGCTGTTCCAGGCTGGGCTCACATCCCGGGGACCACGCACAGAGGGAGGTGTCCAAGGGTCACTGGTGGAGCCTGTCTGGGTGTTCTCAGGCTGCAGAGTTAGTGAGCAAGAACTGGGAGGCCTATGAGGCTCATATGCGGGATGTCCGGGATTACCTGGAGGCCACGCTGGAGGTGAGCAAATCTGGTCCCTTCCCGCAGTCTCAGGCTGCAGGATGTGTGGCCTGGAGCAGGGTGAGTATGTCCCTCTGGCCATGCCCACCCCCTCATAAGGACGTTCCTCTTGGGAACCCAGAGAGGTTCACAGCCCTCTGATTTCTCCAGGCCTCCTTTGGGAAGCAGAGGATTTGCTTCAACAGTCACTTTAAGGGCTCCAAGCGACTCTGCAACACCTGTAACTTCTCCATCCTGGGCCCAGGCCTTCAAGGTAGCTCTTACCCTACTGCTGTCCCGCGATGGTTACGCACAGCCAAGCACCTGCCCCTCACCAGCACCTGTGGCTGAGACTAGTGGGTGCTTGGCTGGTGGGCAGGGAGGTGAGGCAGGAGTAGTCCCTGGAGAGAGCCTTGACATTGGGAAAGCTGTGCTTGTGTTGCTTGTGCTGCAGGACGAAGGGTGCTGGCCCACTGCAAGGTGCTCCTTGCCAGCGTCGGGGCTGCCTGCCACTCTGAGAAGGGGGATCGGTGAGCAGACAGCTTTTCCAGCCCTTGGGTGTCTTCCCAGAGGACAGCAGGAGGGAGGGATGGAAACAGGCAGGGAAAGGGACAGTGGGTAGCTTGGGCAGCATCACCTGGAACAAAGAGGGTACAGAGTTTTCCAGAGGGGCTGAAGGGCTGTTAAGGAGATTACTGCAGGAGACACAGCTGGAACGCTCGATTGCTGCTCGGAAGGAGTTTGTCCCTCCCAGCTTTGGTGATCCAGCTGAGCTTGGAAGTACTTTTGAACTGCTGGCACTACCAGAAGAGAGCTTGCCTTGTGTCTGTGCCTGGCTCTCCTGCTCCAGCCCATCTTGGCCCTCCAGATGGCTCCTTTAGGGGATATGGGGATAGGGGTGCTTTTGGCCTGGTCTAGAGTAATGCCCTGTGGACCTGGCAGAGCTGCCAACCCACAGGGACATGGAACAGGTTCTTCTTAGAAGAGCCAGATTCCCCATAGGGCAACAAACCCAGTGGGATTGGGTGCCCCTGGAAAGCAAGCGGTGCGCTGTGCAGGGGACAGGTTTGCCTGGAGTGCATCTGCAGATGTGCTTCCTCACGCAGCTCAGTGAGGCTCCCTGCTGATGTGTGGGGCTTCCTCAGCTTCGTGTCCATCCTCTGCCCCCTGGCTGTGTTCCAGGCCCTCCCCGGTGCTGCTGAGCTGCGGGATTCCCCTGGAGGTGGCGCGGAACGCGCTGCGGCTGAGCGTGGGGCGCAGCACGGCACGGGCAGACGTGGACAGAGCTGTGCAAGATCTCGTGCAGGCTGTGGAGCAGCTGGAGCGGGACCCGGCCCCATAGACCCTGGAACTGCTCCCCAGACACCACTCAGGTTCTTGGGGTGGGCCCCTGGGTGCGAGCTGCCCATACCAGCCTGGGCTCAGGGGTGGCAGGGGGAGGTTCTGAGGAGGGGGCTTGGCTGCCTTGGGGCTGGAGTAGCTCCAGGGCTTGCCCAGGATTCAGCCCCACTGCACAGTGGAGGCTTTTGGGGAGTCGTGCTGTGCAGTGCCCCTGGCTTGCCAGATGTACCCAGCTGGGTGCCTGCACATGCACGTGTTGACACAGCTGAGCCTCAGAGCTCGAGTCCCTGTAGAGGGACAGGCATGGAAGCCATGGGAGGAGGAGCCTCATGCCCTGGTTGCTTCCCACAAAGGAAGCTTTCCTGCTGCTTGAGCAGCCAGAGGAAGAAAGACTATCTGCCCCAGAGCGAAATAAGGAGCTGATAGAAGCACAGGAAGATTCTGGGCTGGGAACTGCTCTGCCCTAAGCTGCCAAAGGGATTTCTGGCAGGGCACAGCTTTCCCAGCACTGCTTCATTTTACCTGCTCCCCTTTTCTTCTGTCTTTCCTACAGTGGGCAGAGCTCCTGTTGCCAGCTTCACCTGCTCCTCAAGGAAACAGTTGTAGGGGTGGCTGTGACTGTGCCAGCACTCGAGGGAACCCTGTGTGGCCCAGGGGGTCTCTGGTCTCTGGCATCACCAGCACTGAAGGACACAAGTGTCACATGGATCAGGAGCGTTGCCAGCTGGGCTGGCTGATGTCAGGGAACTTGGTCTCCCTGGCTATTCATAGGAATAAAAGTAATTCCTGCT
>NW_008237227.1:1781240-1788356 GCF_000691975.1 Corvus brachyrhynchos | reverse complement strand
CTGCTTTTCACAAGTAAAATGTATTTTCTGTGGGGGAAGCTGGACTGGTTGGAGCCATCTGAGTGGTGCCTTTTCTCTCAGAAAACGCTCATGTCCCAGAACACAGGCACAGGCAGCTGCAGTGGGAGGTGCCTGCAGGGCCTGGTTGGCACAGAGCCCATTGGACACAGATGCTGGCCTTTCTCTTTACGGCTACACATTAGCGTGGCCAGGAATACTATTTGGACCCATAAAGCCCTGGGACTCTTTGCAAATCCCATGTCTCACTGGAGTTTCGGTACCCAAGCACCCTGTCAGTCACTGATTCTGCCAGGCTGGTCGGTTTTACCATGCTGCTCACACCTCCATCTCAAATGCATTCTTTTATTTCTCCCTTTTTTCCCCTCCCCTGGATAATAGTAAAAAACTCCTCTAGAAAAAGTGGTTCCATAGAAGAGATTTTGGTCTGCTTCAGGGCTAGATCTTTAATCTGTCATGGACCTTACAGTTCCTGGGGACCTTTCACAGTTGTGGCACAACTGGAGATTCAGCTTTTGGTGCTCTCTTTCCCCCACAGGACATCTGGGATTCCTACATTGTTTCAGACAGAAATTTAACCACAAAGCACAAAAAGCTTTACTGACTTCTTCTTTATACGTGCAGGAAATGCAAGTTCTAGCCACAGAAATTTAGCATTGCTCCATTTAGAATATGACAGCCAAAGCTTAAGAAGCATTACAGAGGAAATGACAATTCGGGTGACTGTTTTAGTGTTTTGCTGCTCATCTTCCTACTACCACAGAGCACATGAACGAGAGTCACTTTTGAGTCCCTCTGTATTGCTTTATCCAGAGAAGGTCAGGAAGAGCTTGGCCCGCATTTCAGTGGGCCAGCCTGTGCTGGCCGTGCACCCTGTGTGCTACTCTTTTGGGTATGACAAAATGTCAGTGGTTGTGTGCAGCAGAACAAATCCACCTGGCACGGGAGCCTGGAAATACCAACATTGCTATATCAGCTGAGAAGTGAAATGGCAGAGAGAGGGCCTGGCCACTACGCTCGGACACAGGAGTTGAAAGGAGTTACTTTCACATGGTCACAGCCAGAATCAGACATTCAAAACTGACATTCATTTAATGGACGAATCCACAATCTCCTGATAATCTTGCCTTCTTAAATCCTTCCAGGAGAGCTTATAACACGCAAGGAAAAAAACACTCACCAAAATAAGCACTGCCCCAACCAGATCACAAGTGCCTGGGAAGATGCGCAGCACAAGGAGCTGCAGGACCATGGCGATGACGATCTCCAGGTGCTGCACAGTGCTCACCAGAGCGGGGTGGAACTTGCCCAGGGCGTGGTAGACCCCCAGGAAGGCTGCAGTGGAGCACAGGCAGATGGCAAGGAGATAGCTCCAGGTTTCCCCGTCCAGCGGGACGATTGGCTCTTGGAGCAGGAACATGGTGGACGCTCCCCACACTGTTCCCGTCCAGCTGAAGGTGAACAGCGCTGTCCACATGCTGATGCTGTCTTTGATGGACCTGTAGACTATCATGGAGAGGGCAGTGGTCAGACCAGCCATGACAGTCATGGTATAGCCAAAAGCTTCCTTCCAGGTGCTCAGCAAAGAGTTCTCCTCCTTAACAATGTTGGGGATCATGACCAGACAAACGCCGAACACACTGCCAACAACAGTGACCATGTCTATATAAGCCATTCCTTCATCTATGAGTAAAAAAGCCAGAATGGCACTGAACACTGTGGTGGTGGCCCTCCACATGATGGTCCCATTGCTGGGGGGCACTATGGAGAAGGATGTGTAGGCACAGGTGATGGAGATGACATTGCAGACCCCATAGAGGAACAGCCGGAGCCTGTAGCCTTTGGGGCCGAAGGGAGGCTCGTGGTGGTAGCACACAGCAGAGAGGGACAGCACCTGCAGGACCGAGCGGATGAAAATCAGCTCCAGAGATGGCACTTTGGAACGGTCAGAAATTAATCTCGTGATCAGAGCCACGCATCCGTGAGCCACGGCAGACCCAAAAAGGACTGCCCATGTTCTCCTGGACTGCAGTACATTTCCTTCAGGAAAGTGCTGAGATTCTCCAACCTCATCAGGTTTTGGCAGTTGTGCTGGCTTGGTGTCTATTGTACCGAAAAAAGTCTTTTCTCTCTTTTTCCCATCATTCAGTAGTCTTCTCTTAGGATTATCCTCCATAAATACTCCAGTATCTTCATTAACATCCTCACATCCCTCTTCTCCTGGCTGTGGATAATGAGAGGTGTATTTCACTGTTACTGTGTTGGGATGAATTTTCACTCGCTTTTTGACTGGGTATTTTTGGGAAGACGTATCCATTTCCTTAGAGAAATGCCCTGCTCTTAAGGAAAAAAAAATGGAGATACACTGTTATTTAATGAATAGTGAGAGATTCATTAGGATGTAAGTGCTTTTAGTGTTTACAAGCTGTTTTTGTCAACCAAATCCAAGTACTAGTAGCCTCTTCTTGGTTTTGCTTTAATTTTCCACTGAGTTACTGCTAAATACCTTTGATGGCTGGGCCATTTGGATCTCCTTAAAAGTCAACCATGGCACTTCACCTTAGTCACTAATTTTTGAAAATAACATGTTTTGTCATTATGTATGGTATGCATCATGAATCCTAGTGTATTCTAATGAGAAAGTTCTCTTGCTAAGCTTTTTACCCTGTAATTATGCATTATTGTTAATTGCTTGCCAGTGTTACAAGATTACAGGAGAAATTTGGCTGGAGGAGGTGTCAGTAACACAGGGAAATAGGGAGCACCCCCGGGCAAGTCAGCAGTTTGCATATGGATGGCAACACATCTTTGAACCCCGCTGTGACAGTGTTAAACCCTTCTGTCTCCTCGGCCAAAACAGTGCCTGTGATTCGTGCGGGGTGGGGCAGATGTTTAATTCGGGCAGGGGTAGTCACTGAATGACTGTTTTCACACCATCGGTGCAGAGCCTTCCAAGTGAAGAGGCAGCAGGAGCAATGAAACCTTCCCTGCCTTCTCTTCACCCCAGCAAATAAAACCTGTGCAGACCTTACCTGTGACAGAGACATTCGATCCCAAGGCAGAGGGGGAAAACACCTCTTCATCATCTACATCTTCGATGGGCTGTCTAGATAGAAAGAGCAGGTGCTCTCAGGTACCAGCAGGGAAGGTTACAACCATCTCGGCACAGAAAGTAAAACCCAAGGAAGGCTCAAACCCTTTAGATGGAGAGAAAGCAATCAGTGGCATCTTGTCAAACCCACTCCCCAGCCATCTCCCAGCATTACTGAGGGAACTGATCCAAAGAACAAGTGGTGGTTTGCGAGCATAAGGTTCCTACAGCTCGACAACAAGCCAATCCACCCTGCCGTGCCTGCTGTGCTGCCCCACGGGCTGCAGAGGAGAGGGAGCCCGGGAGGACCCATCCTCCCGGCCCGGAGATCCCTCCCCCGGAGCCGGGCTCTGCCAGCAGCAGCAGCTTGGCCCCTGCGGTGGCACCGCGGGATGGGTACAGACAGTCCTTGTCCCCAGGGAGGACCGCAGCGTTCCTGGGGGTCCTGGCGGTGCAAGACTGCTGGACAATGGGCTGGATGCCAGGACAGCGGGTTGTCAGGGAGAACACGGGTCCAAAGGCAATGGTAAAGTGCGGGCAATAGTTCCTCACAGAAACACTGAAAATACCGTGGCCAGGTTCAGCCGTGCTGTTTTCTGTGCCTGTGATCTGTGACAGCCAAGCGCTGCCGGTGTTTCTGGCAAATTAATTTACATGAGAATGGGACAGTCTGCCTTTTTCCTCACAGGCTGAGTGTTCATTAACCCCCTGCTACACCCCAACTGAGCTGCAGCCGAGTCCCTGCTCTCCTCGTAGGGATGGACGGGAGTGGGGACACGGGCGGGGACCAGTCCCAGCTCTGGAGGAAGGAGCAGCAGCACCCGCACAAGTACCAGGGGCTGAGGACCCTCTCGAGTCCCCCCTGTCTCTCAGCAGGCCTTGCCCAGCACTGCTGTTCACGTTTTTCTGCTGCCGTCCCAGCGCCAGAGCACGCCCAGCACCCCCTGCATGGTGGAGAACATTCCAGGGTGTCCACGGGCAGCTTACTGGGCAAGGAACTTGAGAACGAGCAGCTGAACGCCAGGGAGAGTAAATAGAGCTGAGTATCAACTGTGCTAGCGGGCACTTCAAACAACCCATCAAACATTTACCAACACCTGCCAGAAATCTGCCCCGGGCTCACCTGCTACCTTCACTTTTCCTCCAGTTAAATTGTTCATTTCCGAATCTTTTAACGTGCAAATGCAAACCGCAACTGAGTGAGTCCAGGAAGGCAGTGATTTTCACCTGCACAGCTTTTCCTAACTAGCGTTTTCATTGTGTTACAATCCACAGTTCTGCCTTGCAGCCTTAAAAAAATTAGGACCTTCTTGCTTTAAGGCACAACATACTGGATCATGAATAAAGTAGGAGGAAAAGACGACAAAAGTGGACGATAGGAATTATTATTAGAGTGTCAGTAGAGCACTGGGTAACCTCATTCATTTCGTTAAGAAACAGCTGAGTAAACGCTGCAACTGTTCTGAAAACAAAACCGAAATAGCTCATTTGTTACCATGAGCATACAACGGTAATTTTTTTGCTTCCCGGCATTAGATTACATTTTCTTTCAACGGGTAGTTGCAAATTCAACACAACAGTTGCAAATGTAGCACTGGACCTGTGCAATGTGTTCAGGGATCTCTCTGGAGGAAAACAATAGATGGTGAGCACGTAGCTCAAAATGGCTGTTCTGCACAGAGCTGCTCCCTCAGGACTGACTGCTCAGCTCGGAACCTGAACAGCCAGGAGTCTGGAAAGTGGAAGGGCAAACACGTGTGAAAGGCAGGAGATGGGAAGTAATAAAGAACAACAACAACAAAGAAAACCCCAAACCAGGAATGCTTACCCGAAAATTTCATTTTCCCAACTAAATACTGAGTGTATGACAAATGCGATGCCAACCCTCCCACAGTACATTTGTTTGTAGTCTTTGGTGACCTTGCTTTTCTTAACCAGTGAGATTTTCCATAGAGATTGAGATTAGGACATATCCCAGATCCATTATGTGTGCCCCTGACACAAATTTAAAATAGACAGAAATCAGCACAGCCTATACAGACAACTTGCTACTTCTCTTTCTGCCCGTGCCTTTTGTGGAGGTGACATGAAGCTTTTATTTTTCCTTCATATCTGGAAACAACGTGGCTTATTTGCATTTTCTATTAAAACACAAGTTGATTTTGAATGAAGTTTAATACAAGGCTGAAGATGAAGCACTATGCAAAATTGTCAAGTTATATAACAGAACAAACATTCCCAATTCAGCCTGGGACACCCATTTAAATTACGAGCTCATTGAAATCACTGACTGCCAAGTGTGAACCCTGTTTTCCCTTGGGGGAACAAATAATCACTGTATATTCAATAAATGGCACAGATCATCGATAGAATACAAAGCACGAGTCTTTTAAAAGAAAAAAACCTCAAATACTCCCCTCCTTTCCTGCCTCAATCACTGCAATCTACCTGGTTAGTCAGGTAGAAATAGGTGATTATCTGCCCCCAGACTGCTGGGGGTCAGAGCCTGACCTCTCCTGTGCCTGAAGGAATGATGGCTTTGAAGTCTGGTGATTCTAACCACCAATCTTCAATAAACTCACAGAAAAATACTCTCATTTTCTGCCAGATTGGTTAAAATCAGTCAGGCTACTGAGGTGTTATTCTGAAAGACGCACAGACATGGCAATTCCAGCCATGGATACGGAGTCAGGAATAAGTCAGCTACCCCTGCGCTCTGAAAGACAGGCCCCACAGGAATGCTCCTTTGCCTTTTCTGTGGAAAATCCCCCAATCCTGACTGGATCAGGCTGAGATTACCAGAGGGCTGTGAGCAGTCTCTCCAGGGTAACTACAGACTGACAATTCTCCCTGAATATCACACGTAGGAAAGACCCACCCACCCCGGAAACCCACAGGACTGACTGAACTCATGCCACCTTCACTAAGCACTCGTGTGCACTGACTTCTCAGCATAAGCGGTATTCTTTTGATTCCTTATCAGGTGCAGGAAAATCTCCTAAAGCCCTGTTTCAGCACCATTAAACCACCTGGAGGTCCTTAGGTGCTTCATACTTCATGCAACTGCACATCCCAAGGGATCTACACTCATGTGGTGTATGAGTACCTTCTCTTTCTAGCCAGATTGACATAAATCAATTTGATTAAAAATACATGCAAAGAAAACTCAAGTCTTTATTAAAATTTAATGAATAGCAAAAGGTATTTAAGAAAATGAAGGAGCAATTACATGAAAGGAGTTTTTAGCACTTAGGCACAAGAGGAAACATTATGTACAAACCAACAAACCAGTATCCCGTGTCTTCAAATTAATTGAGTCACGTCCAGCAGCCTGAAGGAAGAGCCAGTACAACCTTCACTGAATACAAACCCTACACTAAAGTCCGACCAGTTGTCAGTGCACTCCTGATAATATTTTGCTACCCAAAAAACAACCTCTGTTTGTGCTAGCTCACTGAAGCAATCACATTTAATGGGATATACGTTTAATTCCCCTTGCTTTCTTTATTCTCTTGCTGAATACGGGCTCCATATGCGTCCGTTTCCATGAAAAAATACTATTTTCTAATTTCTCCATTCATGCCTGTTGTCTGCTACAGCTCCCACCTCTGCAGCAGCAACACTTGCATTAAGTGTTTTTGTGAATGATTTTGGGAGAAGAGCCACTTTGCCTGCAAACTTCCCATTCCAAAACCCCTTATCTGAACAAACCCCTTCAGATCGCAATTCCAGGCACGGGGGAAAGAACAGAGCACACATTAACACTGAAATATAGTCCCCTATAGCACAGGAAACGAGGAAAACAGCTCAGTTAGATGTAAGAAAGGTTTTAAGAGGTACATTACAATGGGGTGAAGCACGAGACAGCACCTTCGGGTCCACGACAGCAGATGACAGGTCGAGATTAGAGATACCTCGCTCACTGCTTTGGATCCTCTCCCAACAATCTGCAACCCCTGGCAGCCAGCGGTGCGTGCGGGCTGTGCAGGAGGGGGCAGCCGGCTGCG
>NW_008237227.1:1774654-1778152 GCF_000691975.1 Corvus brachyrhynchos | reverse complement strand
ACCCGGCCCACTGGAGCACCCGGGCCGCCCGAGCGCCTGGCCCGAATCCAGGGGGGCCAGGCCGGGGTGCAGCCCCGGGGCCGGGGACCCCCGCCCGCCGCTACTGTTGCTCATCCCCGAGTTCCCAGTGCGGTGGCACCGGGGCGAGCGGCCGCCCCTTGGCTGGCCCGGGGCACAGAGCCGTGTCACGCAGTCGTGGGGCTGCCCCGAGCTTTGAGTGGGAGAAGCAGCGCGATGAGCCCCGGGGGCAGCACGACCGGAGCCGGGATCCAGGGATCCATGGCTCCGGGAGCGGCCAAGTGCAGGCGGTGCCCTCTGACCGGTGCTGGGCGGGGGGGAGAGGCACAAAACCAGGTTGGGGTCCTGCGCTGCTCGGCTCAGACATAGCAAAGGTTGTGCTTGGAGGAGTGGAAGGCTTCGGTGGTGGGTGCTGGTCACTGGGTACCTGGCCCATGCTGGGAAGTGGTGGACAGCCGCACTCTGCTTTCCCTGTGTTCCTGGGATGGAGCAGGGAGTGTGAGCAGTGGTTGGGACGAAGTGTGACTTGGGAGAAAGAAAATAGTTGTAGTGTCCATAGAGCAACTTAAAGGGACATGACTGCCAATACCAGTGTCAAAAAACTTAGTTTCTGGGAAGACACTGTGAGTTTAATTAAACTAAATTGAGCTTCTTTGTAAGTATTGATTATTTCAGTTGTGTTCCACATAGTTCTGTAGCTGCACAGAGTTAGTCTAGTGATAGCATCTATTGTTGAGGTTGTTAAGGAATGAAAAACCTTCTCCAGGTCACACGACCGATGCAACTGTTCTTAAACGGTGTCCTGCGTTTGGTGGGATGGATGACATTAATGTCTGGGTTCAGTAACTTTTCCATGTTATTACACTAGTGAAGAAGGAGTGGTGTGAGAGAAGGATCAATGCAGATTCTCTGGATCCAAAGCAGTTTGGTCTTGTCTAGTGCTATAGCGAGGTTATTTGATGGGTGTTTCTACAGTATAACCCATCCAGCCATGAAGAAGTCACTGGGCCACAAGGCAGTGTGCAGGTTGTCTGTCAAAAGGTGTTCTGACCCTGTGAAGAAGTTTTTCCTCTTACAGAATTAGAAGCCAGTTTATTCTTTCTTTATGGTTTTTTTTTGTTTTCTTTCTGACTCAACTCTGATGACTTTTTGTTGGAAAGCCTGAGAAAATACACATAAGGGTGCAGAGAGTTTTGAAATGAAACGCCAACCCGTGATGCAGCAGGATTTCCTGGTGAGCTGGAGCAGGGCGGCTGACTTCAGGGTTGTGATTAATCTGAGAGGATGTAATTTTTACTGGCTGCTCAATAGAGAGTGTGCAGCTGGAATTCTATGTTGGTGCTGCTGATGGATGTGGATTTACAACAGTGGGAGTGGGTAGTGGCAACAAAGCTTTTCTGAAGCTGGGTGAACAGTTAGTGCCAGTTCTGGAGGTTCAGAGCACCTCATCTCTAGCCCCTGTGTCCAGAGGACTGCAGCCCACGGTCTCTGGTGCTTCCTGACATTTTACAGAGTGCTAGAGTTGACTAGTTGACTGAGGGACAGCACTTCTGGCCAAATGTCCACACCCAGTATGCTGTGGTCTGAAGCTGTGAGGGCAGCTGAAACCCTGGTACTTGGATCCGTGGCTGGGTGCTCTGAGCTTGTCAGCTCCTGTCCCTGTCCTTAGCCTGCCCTTCATGTTGTGCAGACTTGTATGTGACTTCTGCAACTGCAGTGCACCTTTTGAGAGTTGAGAAGGTGAGAAGGTTTGTGAACATTATTATAGCTCATATTTGGATGCGTTGACAAAATTTTTTCCTTGGGGTAGTCAGAAACTCAACAAGTGAATATTTTTGATTTGAAAGAACAACACGTACCTCGAGTTTGTGCTGGTGACTGTGGAATCTCTTGTTTCTTTCCCTTGGTTGCAAAGACATGCTCTGGTACAAGCTGGCTAAATACTGGTAATTTAAATAACATTCTACTAGGCAAGTGAGCCCATAGAAGTGTAAGGATTCAGTGAGAGAAACGCTGAATTGTGATGACTTTCTAAGAAGAGTCCTTTTACTGGGATGAGCCCATGCCTTTACGGTAACATTGTGGTTTGTTTTCTGGTGACATGCACAAAAAAAAGCCTCTCACACCCTGCTGAGAATTGCAGCGTTCCAGATCTGTAGTTACCACAAGACATACTGAAAGAGGCAAACTCTACTGAAGCTGTGGAGGAATGTTAAAGCCAGAATTCAGATGCAGCACTGCTGAATGGCTGACTGGCCTCTCTGGGATCTCTCCGTGCTGCACCTTGGAGTTTTGGGATGAGGCTCGGGCTTCCAGTGCTTGGAGTCAAACCCAGAAGGTGATGCTGAATCTGGTGCCAAGATAAGGAAGTGCCTTATCTAAAGCTGCTGTATTGACTTCAGGACTTAAAATGCCAGCCCACGACTGCAAGATACTTCCTGCTTTCTGTACACTTTTGGGGATTTACTTGTAGTCACTCTCATTTATCAGTGGAGCTCTGAAACTCCAATTGCACGTTGTCATCTCTTGCTTGCAGTGCCACTGTGTCTGCTCATTTGGTTAAAAACAGGAGTAGAGTTGGTTTTTGTTCTTGGAGAAGAAAGGGAAATCCTACAAAGTTTGAGTTCATCAGCAGATAATTGTTTTGTTGTTTCTACCCAGGGCATCTGGGGATATGCAGTATTTTGCTTTTCTGTGCTGATGTAGTTTTGTTGGTGTGGGTGTTCAATATGTGATCAGAACACAGAAACCTATTTCTTTGTTCCCTTAGAAAATAAGTGGTTTAGAGAGCGTTGCTATGACCCTCTGCAACTTCTCAGTCTGAAAATACACTTTCAAAAATAAGTGTTGTTTTGTGAAGGTGCACTGTGATTTTTCTTTTTAAAGGCAGAACTCACCTTCAGCTTGCTGAAGGGAAGGAACTGCAGAGGGAATCTTGTCCTTAGTTGGGATTTTGTAGCAACTTGCTGATTTAATTTCTGACATGTCCCGTTGAAAGTCTGACTGTAGGCAATGGTTGCAGCACTTGACAGCTTGTGTGTCACTGTGAGAGAACACCCAGGAACTCGGGTGCTCTCCCTGTGGTTTGAAGGAACTGTGCTCCTGGCTTCGCCACATTTCCTTGTTTGCATCCCTGCAGGCATTTTATAGTTTGGAAAATGCTTTTTAATGATAACAGTGCGCTTGAGATAGCAGCATGCCTCGGACAAGAGATCCATCAGGGCCCAAACAGTGTCACCTGTGTCCTGTTCTGAACTGTAGGTTCAACATGAACTTGGTAAATTTGGTAACTCTGCCTTAATTGGAATATGTGAGGAGAAAATGCCTATTTATAAATGCAGATAATTCCATATGCAGTACAAGTGGTGCAGATACAAGGCTTTTCATGCCTTCAGGCCTGTGACTTTGGTGGGTGCTGCTCTCTGTACCCAGAGCTGGGAGCACTGGCTGGGGGAGGGGGCCCTGTGCCCCCCCCCCCCA
>NW_008237227.1:1752693-1774440 GCF_000691975.1 Corvus brachyrhynchos | reverse complement strand
GCTCATCCTGCCCTGCTGCTCATCCTGCCCTGCTGCTCATCCTGCCCTGCGGGGAATTGGATCTTTAGAGACACAAAAAGGTGTGGTGGGACAGGCTCTCAGCCACAGTTGTAAGCATTATTAGACATGAGCGCTTGATGTGGGAGTGTATTGTGAGCTCCAGTCACGCAGTTCTTAATCATTTATTAATCATTTCTTTCAGAATTAGGAGCAGGAGGTGGAATTCTTCAGCCTGTCCCCCTTCGGCTGGCGGGCAGGTTGTTTCAGGTGGTTCCCAAAAGTAACGTTTTACTAGAAAGCAACATCCAGCCAACTGTGTTCTTTGCTGTGCAAGGTTTCAGCAGCAGCTATGTTATTTATTCTATAAATAAATCTAGTGAGTTTATATTCTGTAACTCTACAAATAGCAGGCTTGTATTATATTGGCAGGTTAGCTGAATGAAAACAGCGTTGACAGATTGTTCAGCTCATAGGAAAAAGATATTTCTTTGTAGAGTTACACAGGGATTATCCTGTGTGTCAGAAATGTTCCTAAATGTCAAATGTTTTTCTACAATAAAATAACAAAAATCAAAACAATTAATCTTGGATACATTTTTACATACTAGAGCATAGCATGTGGTGGTGTTTTTTGAAACCAAATCAAATAACAAGCTGAGTATCTATTTGCTCTCCCCCACATAAGGGTTTCTCTCTCTGCTTTTAGGGTTATAATCCCCAAGGACCTGGAAGATACCAACATGTTTGTGTTTATAAGTGGGAAATGAAACGTCGTTTGCAAATGGGTAATGAATTCCACCTTAAACGCATGCTCAGTGTGCCAGTTTTGCATTGTTAATTTCTAGATCTGTTCATTAAGACCACATGAGCTGGTTGCTGCTAGTGGAATTGCACAAGATGGTTGAGCTGCTCTGCCAGCCTGCCTCAGCTGAGAGAGATCTGTGTCTCCACAGCTGCACAGCTCTCCTTTCCCTTTGTGCTGCTGCTGGCTTGACCTTCCCTGGAGCTGAATTCCCTACCTGGCAAACTCCTCTGCTTGGGAGGGAGGTTTTTCTGCCCAGTGAGTGAATCAAGTCAGGCTGTCAGAGTCAGGAGTTGACAGAGGTGATGCAAGGTCAGTGGCAGGAATACTTTTGGAGAAAAATGGTCCTGGAGATGGGGATCCTTCAGGTGGGAGGTTCAGGTTGACTCAGCTGTGCGTGCCTGTGCTCTGGGTGTGGATGTTCAGCAGTTTTTGCTCTGTGTGAAGTTGGGGTTCTGTGGGTAACTCTAAGCTTCACTGAATGCTCCCTGCCAGCTCTGCTGTCTGCAGCTTGTGTTTGTTCTTCCCTTCTTTGGGGCTGGTCCTGCCTTACTAGAGTAGCCTGGTGCCATCAGCACAGTGTTGGCATTCTCCTTCTCTAGATGGAAGAGCTCACACTTGCAGTATCACGGCGTTGTTTGGCTTGGAAGGGACCTTACAGATCATCTTGTTCCACCCCCTTGGGGACACCTTCTGCTCCAAGCCCTGTGTTCCTGTGGTGGCCTTCCTGTGTGGTCAGAGATGACCGCTTGGTCTGCTCTTTGTCTCCTCTCTCTTCCCCAGGTAACCTGTCCATGCAAGGCCTGTTGTTGCCATGGCAGCTGAATTTCTTTAAGGACCTTTTCTGAAGAATCTTGTTAAATGTCTTTTGGAAATTAAATCAAGTGCCGTCCACTGGTGTAAGGGAGGGCCTTGAGAGAACTCCTGTGTGGAACTTGGCTTTCCTGTACAAAAGTAAGGTTGATTTCCCTGTCTAAATGCTGTAGTTTATTTAGTTGCCTGCAGATCTATTTTCTAGAATAGTTTCTACTAAATTAGGCTCACTAGACTGTAACATCAGAGTGTTAGGTGAGAAAGTAAACATAACTGTAAATTGTGTTCAAGAGTAAGCACTGCTTCAAGCAGTAGAATTTTATTTTGAAGGCTGTTTCTTTTCTGGTTCACTTACATGGCTTCTTTGGTGTCTGATAGTTTTGTTTTTCCCATATCCTTACTTTAACAGGACATTGCTTGTGGGAGGGGAATTAAAAATCTGTCTTCTAAGAAATGAATATTTTTAACAATAGAGGGGTACTTACATATTTTGGGATCTCTGTTTTCCTGAGTTCAGTGGAAATTGGTCCGTGCACTGATAATTATTGATAGTGGAGATGGAGACAAGGACAGAGAGAAGGATGTATACACAGAGTACACTCCTGTAGGCCTGTTCCTGTTGGATACTGGGCTTAAAGGAACCCAAACAAATGGTTGCAGTGTTACTGTAAAACAAACAATGTAGCACAGGGAGTGCAAATCAGCACTGCACAGATCATTCTTGCACACAGAGCTGAGCTTGGAGGGACTCCTGCCTTTGGCTGCCTCCAAACTGTGCTCAGCCATCTGTAACCTTTGTGCCCGGCTGTACAAAGTGCTCTGGGAATGGCAGTGAGAGTGGAGAAGGAGAGCTCCAGTGGTAAGGGAAGCTCTTCCCCAGGCTTGGCCGCAGTTTCGGGTACTCTGCCCTTTGAGTCTCAGATCATGGCTTGTTTATTCTTCACCTCCTTTCAGTTCCACCATCCCAGTGTTTCCCTTAAGCTCTTTGAGGCTTTTTCTGTTTTAGCACCAGCTGATTGTTCTGTTTGTATTCACATAAATCAAATAGAATTCACCTATAATATGTCCTTTCTCATCCCTCTGAAAAGGGTCAGTGGAGCTGGTCAGAAGAAATGGCATAATTTCTGTGGGTTTGTGCATCTCTTTTGCTTCCCTAGTCAGAGGAATTTTTTTTTAATACCTTTTGTTTCTGTAGGCTCCCTTTGGAGCAGTTTTCTGTGCCAAAGCAGTACGATTGGGCTGAAATTTAATTCCTGTTTCAAAATGGTCTAGGGAAGTTTTGAATACTAATTATTGTGCTGCTGTACAAGATACTGGACACACTCAGAACCTGGAGAGGTGTGTTTCAGAATTCAACTGTTACACTTAGTTTTCTTCCCAAAAGGAACCAGAGAAGCTGCTTGGTTTTGCTTTGCAAAGGAAAGTTTTTACACACTCGAGTTCATGTTGGTGGAACTATAAAGCACCAGCATCAGGGACAGAAAGCACTGGTGTGGGGGCTTATGTAAATCCTATTGCCTGATGTGGGTATCAGTCGGGAGTTCCTTGTCTTGGGGGCAAATGTTTGTGAATGCCAGAGCCATTACAGCTGGGAGGACAAGCCTTTTCCATCGGTATGCCTTACTTTTCTGATTTCTCATTGCTGGTTGTTGATTCAGAGCTGTTGGTGTCCTGGTAGAAAGCTGAGAAGGAAAGACAAGGGCTAAGAGAGAAGGCTGAGGGATGACAATCAAGGGAAGCAGAGTGTCACGTTTGAGGGGTGGAGGGAGGAGTTGTCACTTGCAGCTGCCATTATTTCCTGGACATTTCGTTTCCCCTAGGCAAATGTGTTTTTACAAAACTGCTAAGACTTGAATGTTACCCTTTTCTAAACTTCCAGAATATTTTCTTGGCGATCTCTGCCAGTGAGGATTGCCAGGCCTTTTGCAAGACTGTGTCATTCATCAGCATCGTCCATAGCATTCGTGCAGGACTTGGAGCCCCTGTGAAATGCCAGGAGGTACCACCAGCATTTTCTGCCGTAAATTCTGAGCTGTTGGCAGGGTATGTCACTGATGGAGTTTTATTGTGAAGTACACAGCTGAGAATAACCTTTCACATCTTCCTTGCCCATAAATTTTTGGCAGTCAGCTCCTTTGTTGTCTGTCCCTCAAACAACTTCCTTGACCTAAAGTAATGCTTTGATAACACCCACATCCAGAGTTGAGCTATTGTGTCTGCCTCTGTCCTGAAGGCCACGTGTTGTTCCTCTTTGTAACTCGTGCTTGTATTCAGGCCGATGTCAAAAGATAATGACTTTGTGTGGCAGTGGTCACAAAAAGCATTCAGCATGTGGGACAGTCAGCTCTGATTTGTAGTTCCCCAGTTCTGATCTCTTCACCCACAGGCCTGGTAAATGACAAGTAGCACCACTGTGAAGTGTCACAGAGGGCCACTGGAGATATTTGTCCTGCCAATCTCGAGCCTGTGTGCAGGTTTGCTGGTACTGGCCGATGTGAGCCTGACGCAGGGAAGAGCTTGTGGAACTAAGCTGTCATGGAACAATTACGTAATTAAAGAGCATGGGAATGTACAAAACCAGTGACTTGCAGCTCTCCAGAAGAAATAAGTTCATGGTGAGCTCTCTTTGCACCAAACAAGGTGTCAGGGGTGAGGGGAACAGGCTGTTCCCGGCACATGATGGGGGCAGCTGGTAGAGAAAGTGGTGTTGTGCAAAGTAACTGCAGCTCCTGCAGCTCCTCAAGTAGCTTGTTTTATATACATATGTAAGAAAGAGGTGTCCTTTTTAATTTCTGGTCTAGCTATTGCTGGTGTTGGTGGCATGCCAGGTTCTTTGAGGGAAGACCCAAGAGCAGCACGAGTGTCTCGAAGCAGTGTAGGAACCGTCCTGCCCTTCCTGCGGCTCCTGCATCTGACATCGCTGTCAGAGCTCCCTGAAATGGGGCCTCAGTTGGGAAGACAAAAAGCTGTGGGGAAGGAAGGGAAGAACATGCTGGTGGAAGGCTAGAAATGATCTGAATATCATCTTACATTCACCACACTTGCCTATTAATAGCCAACAAAGAACAAAAATTTAACACACAGGGCAGCCTCATTTGTATTATTTTTCCTCAGCTGTAAGCTCAGGCAGTTTGGGACTTGGTTGCTGGGGATTCTTTTTAATCCTCAAGGGGAACGTTGGTTTTTGCATTGTTATAGATGGCTCAGATGAGCACGCCTGTGGTTGAGATGGGTATTGTTAGGCAGTTACTCCCATCTTGTTCCAAATAACACATGCCTCTGACAAACCAACTGTCCGGACTGGAAATTCCTGTGTTAAGTTTTTAGCTGCAGATTGGTTATGTTTGTGGTGTTCCAACAAAACTTATGCAAATTGATTTTTGAATATGAGATTAAGGATTTTTTTTTTTCTTTTAGGTGTGGTAAATAAGCATTTATTTTTTTCTAAGGATTTAAGTGGGAAATTCCTGCTTAGTTTTCATGCTTTAGGGTAAAGGCCTCTGGCTTTAATGAGATCGTTGTTACTTAGTTGTTAAAAAAAATTCCACATATCGTGGCCATTTTATAATTGTCTGCAAAATAGTAAGTGGTAGTAGCTTGGTTGGACTTGGAGATCTCTTTCTTGCAGATTTTGTGGTTGTGCATAGGAGCAGGTTGTGTGTGCCACACGGACAGCAACCTTCACTGCATCCTTCCAGCTCTGTGGGAAGGACAGCAGTTTGACAGGCATCAGTCTGCTACTTGTGAACAGAAGCCATTCCTGAACACCAGGCTGTGTGAGGCATAACTCCCTCCCCAGGTTTGGAAACCAGGCTTTGATTTATTGGTCTCTTGCCATGGAAGTTGCCAAAAGCTGGATCTTGTCAGTCGGGTGTCTTTTGTGCTGTATCCTTGTTTCCTCCAAAGCAGGCAATTTACTGAGGGCTCAGATAAGGAACAAATGTTTTTCCTAACTTTGTTTAGGAGAGAACATTTATTTTGGATGAAATCTCCCAGAAGAGCTTGAACAGACACCGGATGGGAAGATCAGTAAACTCAGCAGGATATAACAACATCGTGTGCTTGGGCAGTTGAGAATGTCACCGTGGAATATGAGCTAAAGGAGCAAAGTCATGTGCCCCTAACGTGGCTGAGAGCTGACTGATGGTGTTGAGATCAGAGCTGTTGGTGCTCAGTCTGGGGGTGCACAGAAGGGTGCACGTACAGAATGTCTCCGTTTGGCTGCGATCCCAGGTGGAAGATTCCTCTCTTTGGGGCTCTTTGGTCACTTTGTCATGTGAGTGTTCATGCTCTCACCACTCAGTGGCTCTAATACCATTTTCCCCCTTAGTTTTAAATGTCCTGATCATACATGATGAGAAAAATTGACACCACCCTGCCCCCATCACGTTCTTTTCCTTGCTATATTTTTTCCTTACCCTGCAGCTGATAAGAATTTTCCTGTATTAGCAGCAGAGATTTAATCTTGCAGTATGATTTCTTGAGGACCACTACCCAAAGTGTTGCAGTGGTTAATAGTTTCATATAATATCTGCTCTGCAGTCTTCTACTCCTGGCTTTCAAGTAGAAGTATTCTATTATTTAGTCCTGTAATTACTTTCCTTTAAGAGCAGTAGTTCATTTTTGAAAAATTGCAAAGCATTTATCACTTACACGTCTCCATCCTCCAACTGAGATGTGCTGTGTTGTGAGAATAGATGCTAGAAAGACTTTACTGTTGGGGTTTTATTTAATGAAAGAACTGGTATTGGAGTGTGTTTTTCTTTAATTCTTTTATTTGAATTTTTTTCACTGATTTGTTTTGTACATTGCTGGAATCTCTAGGGACACAACTCTTAAGTCCAAACTCATCTTGCTTTTACAGCCATTAAGGGATATTAAAATTGTAGACCTCTGTCCAGTCTTGTGTTTTACTGGAACAATGGACTTGTACTAGGATGGTTATTTATTTACTCTTACTTTTGTCACTCTTCCTGGGCTTTCTTTGTTCCTGGAAGAATACAGAACAAAAAAAACAATGGAGAGAGAGCTTGAGTTAATCCCTTTGTTTTGGGGTGAGACAATTTACAATATTCTTGACAGCTGCTTGTCTAATCTCTTAATTGCTGGAAATTTCACTGCATTTCCTAAGCAGCTTATTCCAGTGCTGTATATTCTTACTGACTGGTTTGTTTCCAATGTTTAACTGACACATTTTGCAGTTAACTTTTGGGGTTTATTTTGTCATAGTGAGCTATTTCTGGTGTACCTGAATGTCCATAAGCTGTTCTTTTTTTTTCTCCTTGAGTTCTAACACAAACTGTGTCTTTGAGTTTCTCACTGTTTCCTCCTACCTCTGGTTTTCTTGTCCTCTGACCCAGCTTATTGCTTTGTAGACTCACTCCTGTCAGTTCATATCCTGAAGCCTGGGCCCCCAAACTGGGCACTCTGCTCTGATGCTGATGATTTAGTAGTGCAAGGTGGATTGTTCTTCATTTATTTATTTATTGTGATGAGCTCTTCACAAGAGTCCCTTGCTCTTCCCTCATCCTTTTGTTTGTCATTCAAGGAAGGCTTTGCAGGCCATCCCAGGGGGTGAGAATCTGCCTTAGCCTGTGCTTGGGTATCTGGAGTCACTCTGGATTTCCGTCACCGAGAGGCACGGTCACCCTTGTCACAAAGGGAGGGATGGAACCCGCATGGGAAGGGATTTTCACTGGTGAAACAAACGGGTACTGGCCCACGACAGGGGCAGCTTGCCCTTTGTGGCTAGCACGGGCTACAGCACAAACACTGGGTCCTTGGCTGGGATGGCATCAGACAGGAGCCCAGGCTCTCCCCTTGCTGCTGGCGAGGAGCGTGATGACGCTGCTGGCTGATGCAGCTGCCTGATGCAGTTGTCTGTGCTGTCATTTGATTAGCTGCAGTCTTCAATATTCATGAAGAGCACTGAAGAAAGAGGCTGCCTTGTTTGTTCAGCATCAAGCTGTTGAAAGCATACATGGAACATCGGTTTCTCCACATCCTTTGATTTCAAATGCTGCTTTTTTGTTATTATAAAATGGTACAAGTCTTCATGATGACTTTGACAATACGGAAAGAGGATTTGTTTTTTTGTGGTATAATAGCAGCTGTAAGAGAAAAAACTGGGAAAGAAAATTAAAAGATGCTAAAAAAGTGAAAAAGGGATGCATTTAATGTGAGTGTAATATGTGTGTTTCACAGACTTGCCCTAAAATTTTCCTAGGAAGCAGCTGTCTTCCAGCATGGACAGCATTTGGAGCTTTTGTTTCTTCCAAACAGTAGGTACATTCTTGTACCAAGCAGAGATGTTTTGAGCCTTGAAACCAGTCTTCTAGTTATGACATCATTAGCAACATTTATTTATTGTCTGTTTGGATCCTGGATTCTTCTTATCAAAGCATTTGTTCCCTATCAGTTTATAATCTTCAGGGAATAACTCCAGACAGATCTGCTTTGCTGCTCTGCTGTTTTAAGTGCATGATTATTTAAAACTTGGATTTCACTTCTTGTTTGCTTATTTTGAAACTGCCTTTTGCTGTGTTTTACAAGCTAATTTGTCATGGGACTACATTGGTAGAGGTGGGATGAAAATTTAAAGTTGATTAATTTATAAGTAAATTAATGGAACTAGATTGTACTTTCTAGGCTTTACTGGATTTTGTTCACTTAGGAGCTTTATATTGATAAACATATCTAACCTTTTTTTTTTTTTTTAATTGCTTTTTTGTCCTCCGTGCTTTCCCACCTCTTGTTTTTTAGGTGGCAGTCAGGGCTATCACCTTTGCTGCCCTCCTGTCACCCCCAAGTGTCTCCTTTTGACTGATAAGCCTCTCTCCCCTCCACCCTTGTCGCTGCTTCCTCTCGGAGCAGTTTGGCTCCTGCTTGGAGCACAAGGTCGTGTGCCTGGCAGGGCTGGAGATTGTCCCAGGCCGTGCCTCGGGGAGGGGGCAAGTGCTCCACGCAGGTCTGGGATAAACCGGGGCTGTTGTGAGTGTCCCTTAGCAGCCACGGTGCCACCTGCCTGTGCCAGCTCAGCAGCAGCCGCTGTGCTTGTTCAGGTGTTCTGGGAGCACCCTCAGGGAATTTGACAGCTTTTAGTAGCTGGTTTGTCAGAGATGAACGGGACCTTGAGTAGCATAACAGCGCAGGGGACAGTGAGTGGACAGCCTTCCTTTGGTGCCCCGTGCCCTCCCTGTGCAGCTGCAGCTCCCTGGCGCTGGTCCTGCTCTGCTGGGAGACAGGGATCTGCCTCTGCGGGTTAGAGAGGCTCTGTGGTGGGATGGTTGGGAATTGGGCTACTGAGGGGTGGGCTGGAGATGCAGTTGGTGATTTGGTTCTGTACTTCTGTGGCTCCCAGCCTGATGGAGCACGCTTTGTTGTGTAGTTGGGCATTTTGGTGAGTGGGGCAGCACAGAGTACAGCAGGAAATGAGTGACTGCTCAAGGAACCTGGCTAGTTCTCTGGGAATATGGCTTTCTTCCCTATCATTGCAGCTGGGAGGCCATCAGGACTTTATTCTTCCCGTGTACCTCCCAGGGAAACTCATCTCCATGATTACATCACTTATCTTACCAATACATCTCCCTTTTTAATAGACTAGGAAGAGCCTTGTCGTCAATCTCTTACTTTCCCTTCTAATAGCCCTCAAATATCCAAGGAAAAGAAAAGTCAATTGCTGTCGGATCTCTTGAGAGTTTGGCACTGCATGTGTATGAGGTGCTTGAGCTTTAAATGTTTTAATCAAAATCCAGTCAGTCTTAGGATATCTTTCTCTCTGGTTTCATCCTTGTAGTGCACAATTCTGCCAGTTTCTCTTCTGCTCTGTTCTCTGTAGACTGCAATATTTTGAAGAATCCTTTCCTTGATCAAGCTCCAAAACTGTTTTCCTGCCCTTCCTTTTCTCAGTGGCTGTATATAAGTTCTTTGTTAACAGACTTGACAGTTTAGTGTTAAAACAAGAAAAAGTTTGTGTTGTTTTATCACAAACTTGTAACTCTTTCTTATCTGAAACTAAAGTAAGAAATTTAAGAAAAAGAAACACTACAACAGAGCCAAACAACAGCCAGTGGGAAGGGGAAGCTAAAAGACTAAATATGGGGAATAACAACTCAAGGCAGAATTTCTTGCTTCTCACAGCCAAGAACTGGATGTGGTGTCAGGAATCTCACCAGCTACCTGACAGTGGTTTGTCCCTGAAATCATCTTTGCTTAGGAACTTTTAGACCTTAAGGATTCATTTTCCCCTGTAACTTGGGGGCTCTGCTCAGAAAATGGGTGACTGACTTTAAAATGTTCATTTCAGTCTTACCTTGCTCTAGTAATGTCAATTGTTTGTTGACTTAAGGAAACTGTCTTATGTTTGCAAGTCAGTATTTAATGACTGTGCTAATTGTTTTCTCTTCATTTCCCTGTAATGGGGTTTAATTTGATCCAAGTCTTCATCAGTCTGGGAGCTTGCAAGCAGATTAGAAATTAAACTGTACGGTAGAGAACAAGCAATAATAAATATCCTTTTAAATACTCATTTTTAAATAATAAAAAGAATTGTAAAACCTCTCCTGTTAAAAATGATACTTTGAAATGTATTCTGGGTACCATTTTTCTAGTGAGCTAAAACCTCATTATGTTTTCTTTTTTTTCCTTTGGCAATTAATCTCATAACTCATTCTCCCAGATCATTCTTCTGGTGTTTTAGTAAGCTCAGCAGCTACTCTAAACTACAACCTTTTTTCAAATATGGCTGCCAAATTGTGTTTTCATGTCGGAGAAATATCTTCTGTCTGCAAAGAGCACACGGACATTCCTGTTACAGAAACATTAGCTGTTCCATCTCTGCTCACTGTGTTCAAGTACCAGTGCCCCCCTCCTTTGAGGAGTAATTGAAAACTTGTGGAAGAGGCTTTTGTACCTATTGGTAAGGAGCTCATGAAACTTTTCATAGCTTAAAAGACAAAATTTTCACAGCATTGCCCTAGGAATTCTGGAGAGATGTTTTTAGCTTCAGTGTGGGAAATTTTGCTGAAACTAATAGCTGTCTTATTTTGCATTCTGTTAATCTGCCCAGTGTGTCTGGAACTGCAAGACGGCTGCGTTGAGTGCAGTTAATATGTGAATAAACACAATATTCTTTATAATATCTGTACAGTATATAAAATGAATAAAACATGGAAATGTTAAGAGTTCCCTGAATTCTGACTGCAAAGAAAGGTTCAAGCTTTGGGAGTGCTCCGGGCTGGGTTTCACTGGTGCTGTAGGTTCAGAGGGCTGGCATGGAAACGGGCTGGGCTTTAAAAGTGCAGTCCCCACAGGTTCTATTAGATGTGATGTTCAGGCTCTGTGTTGTCTCACATCTGCTCATGGTGCTCTGTCTGCAAGGTCACATCCTTCTTACAGTTCTGGTTTTGAATGGTATCTACAGAAATAAGAAGTTGTGGACAGGATTTGGCTTTACTTTTTTTTTTAATTGAAGAATATAAGAGGAAAAAACCCACAGGCATAAACTCCTCAAACACATTCAAGGGTGGTTTTTGCTCCAGGTAGTGATTGGGAATTACCTGTGAATTCTCTGGGAGTTCTATATTCAGGACTTTCTGTACTTAGGAAGCATGTGTGATTTTCAGCATGTGTATTTTAGGATGCTGAATGCTGGCTCTAAGTGCACGGTGAAGTCCAAGTTTCAGCCTGCAGGTAAGACAGGTGCCTTCCATAGGAAATGCACAAGTAATTCCCAGCGCTCCTGCAAAAGAGGAATAAGCCTAAAAGCATTAGTTTAAAAAGGTAGTCGGTTCCCTTTTCTCTCCTTGGCAGTATTAAGACCAGAGCATTTTTGATACAGAAATGTAAAAATCAGTGCTGGGAATCTCACTAGACTTGCACAGCTTTTGGAGCTCCCACTTGTCTCGTGTTCCCTCTTCCAGCCAGGTGCAGGAAGGCCAGTTAGCAATCCTGCAGGGACGTGCTGCTTCCCAAGTGCCTGGGGCCTGGGATAGGCTGATAATGTGTTTTGCCATAGATTTTACAAATGCACTTTAAAGCAGCGTCTCCTGCTTGAAACCCATTATTTAGGAAGCAAAGTGTGACAGAGACAGGAGAACATGGTAATCACAGCAGAACAGGCCAGGCTGAGGTAAAGAATAAGAGGTGGGATTGCTCTTTTCTGCTGGTCATGGGCTGGAAATCAATTAGTGTTGGACTTGAAATATGTAATTAATGATGAAAAGATCCACTGGCAATTTGGAGTGTATTGAACATGAGCTGTGTAATGAAGTAGGAAGGTGAGCTCAACCACTTTAAATGGGAGAGCCTGTCATATCTGTAATATTAAAAAGCTGTCTTAGTATTAGAAAACTGAAGTGTTAGAGTACTCAGTAATTTATAGTATTTAGCATTAAAAATCTGAACGAGCTAATTATGGCTATTAAAATGGCTGCATTAAAATTTGAACACTGAAAGTTTATAGAAGCTCTAAGCAGTAATTAAGGATGCTATTTTAATATATAAAATTTACTAAAGTTGAGCAAAGAAAAATCCTCATGCAGCTCACAAGGGAAAGTGTAGAAAGAAAAATCGGCTTTTAAATTCTTGTCTCTTACTGTTTAGTTGAATAACTAAGAAATATGGAGCTAGACTATCCTCATCTCATACATAGTATAATTTGAGATATTCCCATGTCTTTACTAAAATTGGAGAAGGTAGTCCTTTGCATGCTTATCTAATTTTATACTTCAATTGATAGGGGATTAGAGGCTAGGTTGTGAATTTTTTGTCTACTCTGTATTTTCTGGGATTTTTCTATTTTAGAGCTCCTGAGATCACAGTTGAAATAAAAGCTATACTTGTATGCCTAATCAAGCAGCTTCCTCATTTTTAGCTGGCGAAATATTTTTGGCACCCTGTTCTCAATCTGACCTTGCTGGGCTACAGCTGCTGGGAGAATGGCAGCTCCCTGAAGAAATGGAGGAAAGCTCTGCTTTCAGCTGGCTCTGGATGACCCTTTTGGTGCTGGAACCTCCTCATGGAGCAGTCAGAGAAAATCCAGGTGAACTCCTCATCAACCTACAGGCCTCTGGCTACCTGCAGTAGCCAAGAAGCTCCTGGGAAAGGGGAGAAAGCTCTTTGGCAAGAAGTTGCAAAGTCTCAACAATTTCTTCAGAAGCTCAGCAGAGGCTTAATGGATTATCTGAATATTGAGTTGTCACCTGGAAAGGCATTTTTCCAAAAGAGGTTTATGTTACCTGTGTTCTTGAGCCATCCACCCTCTCCCCTTCCAGACAGGTAATGGTTCATCAGTGACACTGAGTTGGATTAAGTATGTTATTCAGTTAGACTGAGTAAGATTAAGTCAATACAACGGGGCCTTTCAGTTTGCCACCAGCTTCTTTTTTAACTGCTTTCCACTGGGGATAATCAGGATTTTTCCTTCTTACCAAGATGTGCCCCTTTCTGCTAAAATTTTGCTGGTGTTTCTTTAGCACATGCTTTTGCCATTCATAGTTTGGGCCATGGCAGGTTCGAAGGTTCTGGCTAAATCCTTTGGGACAGGGGGACATGCACAGCTCGCTTTTAAACTGTGTTTATTGATGAGTAATCTTTGTTCATTGATACCTGTGTTTATTGATGAGTGATCTTTGATTAGTACCAGCATCATTGACTCCTAATGAACATCATTGCCTTTCTCTAGGAATACCAGTGCAGGAGGATTTGTGTTGAATTCTAGCTGTTCTAGCCTCTGTATCTCCCCTAAATGGTGTTTGAGCATGTCCAGTCACTCTTTTTGAAACCCAAAATAGGAGAATTATTATCTTGTGTGTCACTGAACAAATAATTCTGGAAACGTTTTCATTTGCTCTTTTGCTCTAAGTTTTACACTCAGTGCATTTTCCTTGGGAAGTATTTCTGAAAAATTAAGCTTTTAGTTGGCTTTTCCTCAAATCAGAAAGTGCTTGTTCTTGTTACATCTAGCTGTTCAGGTGGATGGATATTACCTTGACCACTGGACTGAATTCTCCACAAAACAGTGGCAGGGCTCTGAGAGCACTCTTTGAGCACTGCTATTATGTGCTCTTCAGCACTTCTCTTAGCAAGACCCTGATCAATACAGTACTTAATAATTTCTCGGGTTCAACTCAGATTTAGAAAGGATGTCAGTATTAATGAGTTTGAATTATTCTCTGGAAGTGATCATGCTGTTAGTTCATTCAGCAGACAAAATCAACTTGACCTGGACCAGGAAGCTGCCTCTCATCCTAAACCCTTATCATAATTTATTAAACCCTCTGCATTCACTGATGTTGCCTGTTCATACTACTGCTTTTCATATTATCAGAGAAAGCATTAACAGCTTCCTCTTCTCTGAGCTTATGTTATGGTTTCTTAGAGGCCATGTATCAGTCTAAGCTTTTTTGCTTGTATCACCTCCATTCCCTAATTCTTGAGCCTTTCTTTCCCTCACTAAAAAATAAATAAGTAAAAAGACCATCAACTCAGAAGGGCAAAATGCTGAGCATTAAATCTTTTGCTACTAAAGCTCTGGGATTAAGAGTTTTTTAACTGCTGAATTCTGGAAGATTTTTGAAACAAACCTTTGAAGTAAGGAATGTGTATTAATTTGGAAACAGAGAAATCAATCCTTTAAAACAGTTCTGCAGTACACATTTAATTGTGTTTATTCCAAATGCTTTTAAGGTAGAAAAGAAGCTTAAAGATTTTTGGCAAATCCGTGCTGCTTGGATAGAAACCCAAGAATTTTAACAGCTGTTTTCTGGAGAACGTCTTGGCTTTTCTTGTTCTTGATGATTTATATCTATATGGGCAGTTTGATGTCACCTTTTGCAGATTCGTGGTTTTCAGTTTGGTTCTCTAAGGCAGTGTGGCTTTGCAAGTGTTTGTGTCACTCCTGTCACTGCCAGGACAGTGGGACAGAGGAGGGGACAAGGGAAACAAGATTGGGGTACTTTAATATTGCTGATTTTTGGTCTTTTGAATAGGGTTCAGATTTTTTATGGTTCAACATAACATGTTATTTAAATGCATTAGAAGGATTGAGTTGCTGCATGTCTCTTAAGAGCACAACCACTAATTCCAATTAAATTTGGAGGGGGTGGGAGGTATCCAAAAGAGAAATTCCTGCAGTTTTTGTGAAGGTAGACAACTGGCCAAAGTTACTCTCTTAACATCTCTTTCCCATCCCACCTCTACACACTCTTCTAAATAAAAGCAAGAGTAGGATTTAAATTGTTGTTAGAAAATTCACACGGAGTTACAGAACCGTAATCCATGGAGAACCAAGCTTCATTGTTTCCACAGCTTGTGGAACTGCTGGAAATGACAAACAGAAGGAAAGAGTAAGTGTGCAGCAGTCTCAGCTGGCCAAACCCTACAAAGAGAGCTTTTATCAGTGTATCAGCATGGTAGCAAAGACTTCTGATTCTGTGGTTCCTGAAAATGGAAATAATGTTCTGGTTCTGGAAGAAAAATCTTTATCACAGTTTAAACTGGAGCAATTACATTCCCAGGAAAGGCAGCAGGAGGGACAGAAAAATGTGTTGTACCTTCTCAGAAGTCCCCACAAAGCAGCTGATCAGATTTAGGACCTCGCTTGATGGCTCGTGATGTGTTCTTGCAAATTCATTATTTTTAAAGTGGGATTGTGCCTGACTCTTCCAAAGCCACATAATCCATTTACTGCATTGACAGAGAGAAGTCTGTGTAGCAATCACTGTTAGGTGAGGAGGTAGTTCCACTGTTGGCTGCTTTTGCACTCCTTGTTTCTCTGGTTGGGGAGGGCAGAGGGCTTTGTGCACTCAGCCTCTCACCCTCGGGCAGCCCAGATGCAGAACGGGAATGCACATTGATCATAAGAGGGAATATGGTTTTATTCTACTTTATGCATATTGTATAAATTGTTATGGATTAGTATTTTACTTCTAAAAAGCAGTTTGTTTGTATTAATTACATTTTGAAATTTGACAGCTAGTTGGGAGCAATGATCCATTTACTGGGGAAAAATTCAGCTCGTTTGAGGTTTCAGCTTAAATTTGACACCTTCAAATCTGACCCTTCAGTGCAAACTGAGTTTTATGCAGTGCTGATGGCAAATGGGAAATTATTTCTAGTTACCTAATAAATATAACCCTAGACAGTTTAAAAACAGAAGGGAAACCCAGCCTTTAAATAAAAGGAAATCCTGGTGAGTCCTACAGCCTTATTAGAAGTGTCTTGAAGAATTAAAATGTGGAAATTACCTTAATGACAAGCAGATTATTGGAAAAAAGCCAGGTATAATTCATTTAAACCATCAATTTTTCATGTTAGTGCTAATGTATTAATTTAGTAAGAAATTATTATGTTCATGGGATCCTGGTAGCAAAGCTGGCATTATTGTGGCCTTTTGACTTCCATCTGAAGAAAAAGTGGGAGTCAAAAGACCACATGAATTTTCAATAAGTGTGAGAGTTCCAGTGTTTAATTACAATGGCAAATTATGCAGAAAAGGACAGTGGGATTTTGTAAAACATGTTGTTTATGTGAAGGCCAGGGCTGTATCTCCTCCTAACAGTGAGACAGCAGCAGTGTACAGGATAAAATGTAAAAGGTGCATCTTTGGGATCAGAACCCCAGAAATGCTGGATCTAAAGGTTTGGTAGTCAGCAAGTTATTTGTGGGGGGATGTTCTGGGGGGAAGGTAAGAACACAGTTAAACAGCGAACTCAGAACTCACCGTGGGCTGCTGCTGGAAGGCATATCCAGCTTCCCTCCACCCTTCTGCCCTTGTTTGCCACACTTTGTGCTCTTGCCAACATAGTCTGCAGCACTTTTCAGAGGACTGTATTCTAAAATTGTGAATGTTTTATTTTTCAACTGGAAATGTTTCTTAGAAGAGGAGGTCTGGGAAAAGATATCAAGTGTCTGAGCCCCAAGTAGAGATGTATTTAGAGCGGGTTTGCTGGTACACTCGACCTTGGTGACAGGAATGTAAAGGGGGGCACAGACTCAAGAGCAAGGGATGGTTGGGACAGGACAGGATGGGACTTTCATTTGGGTCAGTGAAGGAAAAGAAGCAGAGAGGGAAGGTGATCCCTGACAGGGAGGTGTCCCAGCTCTGGCTGAATCCGCAGTCCTTGAGCCGCAGTCATGGAAGGAGGAGGAGAGGAAACTGCTTGAGTCACATTCCGCATGATCAGGGTTCTCACACTGGGGCTGTGGGAGAAACCAGCCTCCTGAAAATGCAAAGGAGAAGCAGGAAAGCTGGTTCCAGCACAGCCTGGTTGTGTGGATGGAGAGGTGGGCATGGCCATGGCATTGCGACTGCTGAGGAGCGACTGCTCTGTGAGCTTCACCTGGTGCCTCGAGATACCAAGGTGGATGTCAAGACAAGTAGGGATTTTGTCCTGAATAAAGGGAAGGGTCCAGAGGGGAGAGGTAGATTTGGAAAGACATGAGAGCAACTGTAGTACTGAATTTAGCTGGTAGTGAAAGCTGACCTACATTGTTTATTCCCAGAGGGGTTTGTTGGGGTGGGATATAACTATGTTTTTGAGTAAGAAAGACCCCCACATATATACATATAATATTAGGGAATGAAACGTATCACCTAGAAAGACAATACTGATGCAAAATCTGATGTGTGTAAATACAAGCAGTTGGGAAGGTCTGGATGTTGGGAGTGTTCTGGGGGGTATGGCTACACACATGCATTTGTCTTGTGACTGGGCTTTTGGCCTCAGTAGAAGTACAGGTCTTTACATGTGTTTCTTCTGCCCCACATGGTGTTTTTATTATTGTAGATGTGTTTAAAAAAAATGAGCCAGAAAATGGCACCACTTTTTAAATAACTTGGAAGATTAGGGTATCTTGCCTTTCTCAATTATTTAAAAGTTTGATTCATGAAACTGCAATCACCCAAATTCTGGATTAAAAAAAAAAAAAAAAAGTTAATTACACTTTAAGGGTCCTGTTCTAAAACCTGGAGAGCAGTGTCTGTTGGTATCTCACTGGAAAGATTAAGGGAAACTGGACTGTCATATTTAAACAATATTTTTTAACTAGCTCTCTGCCTCATGACTGCTGCCAGCTGTCCACAGGTCAGAGGAAAAAAGTTCTTCCATCTTCATGTGAAAAAGGAGATTTTGAGGCAGTGCTTTTCTTGCTGTTCAGAGACTTTTCAGAGTGTTCCATTAACTAGAAATGAAACACTGGTTGGTTGTGCCTCTGCCTGCTTTGCTCCTGTGAGCTGTCAGCCAGATGCAGTGCGACAGAACTGCCCCTGTACCCCTGGCTCTGGGCCTCGTTGCCTTGGGGAGGTGTGTATCCCACAGCTCTCTCACACAATATATTTTATATATGTATAAGAATCAGACTTTCAAACGTGGTCTTTGTTATCCAAGCTAAAAGGATTGGTTGTGATTCAGTTTTTAGAAAATCCTCCATGCGAAGTCCAGGGCAAGTGGAAAGTCCCTATGGGAATTGTTGCACACACATAGCCAGGCTGAGGTTCTTGGTGGAGCTCACTCAGACTGAGCTGCTCACTGAGGTCATGCAGAAGTTTGGGCAGGATTTCTGTCCTGGTTTAACCCCATCCAGCCACTTGCTTGTTCCCCCACCAGCAGGATCGGAGAGAGAAACAGAAGGGTAAAAGCTGGACGACTTGTGGGTTGAGAGAAGGACAGTTTAACAGGGAAAGCAAAAGCTGCACACACAAGCAAAGGAAGCCAAGGAATTCCTTCAGCTTTCCCACAGGCAGGCAGGTGTTCAGCACCTCCAGGAGAGCAGGGCTCCAGTACAGGTAACCATGGGAAGACAAATGCCATCACTCGAAATGTCCCCCCTTCCTCCCTCTTCCCCATGACTTTATGTACTGTGTGTGATGTCATGAGGTCTGGAATATCCCTTGGGTTGGTTTGGGTCACCTGTGTCTCCTCCCAACCTCCCAGGCACCCCCAGCCCCTCCCTGGTGTTGCCATAGGAGGGGCAGGAAAGGCCTTGGTTCTGTGTGAGCTCAGCAAGAACAGAACCATCTTGCTATTATCAACCTGTGTTCAGCACAAAACCTAACACAGCCCCGCACCAGCCCCTGTGAAGGAAATTAACTCTACCCCAGCTGAAACCAGCACGGTATTATCTTACTTTATTTTCTGATACCCAGAGTGTTTTCCAGAAGCATTTCAGCTGCCATCAATACCAGTATATTGTCAAACGCTGGCTGCTGTGAGAGCTTGATGTTTATCTCAAACAAGAAGATATAACAGGAAAGCGGTTTTTGTCTTTGTCATGTGAGAGAATGATTTGAGCTGGATTTAGAGGATGTGAGAAAGGAAATTGAAACACTTTTCAAGGTCACACTGGAACTCAGAAGCTCTGCAGGCTCTCTCACCGTGTCATTGACGCAGACAGCCCTTGGTGATCCAGGGTTTCTGCAAAGCTCATGGATCAGCCTTTATGTTCTGTACAGAGAATATTGTGCAATTAGCAGTGCAGTGAGCTTCCAGTGGTCAGAGGGACAGTCCATGGACAGCACATGTGCCATAGCTGAGATGGGCAAAGAACTGGAACTTAGGACATGCACTTGACTGAAAATCACCTGCTGGTGTAAGGCAGGGCTGTGAGAGGAAACAAGAGCTGCTGTGGGTAGTACTGGAGTACTCTCAAGTTTCTAATTGTGCTAGTTGAATTTTCTCGAAGTTTTCTCTCTGAGAATAACTAATTGTCATTTTAGATGTTTCGTTCTTTCCTGTGATTATGCTTTGTATCTAATCACCAAAACCAGGTGGACACCTGCATCCAGAGAAAGGGACAGTGGCACAGGCTTAGTCTGATGGCTAATTAGAAATAACATGACCACAGGATTTCATTAGGTCTACTGAGGCTGACAGTGGATACTCATTTTTTTGTTTACTCAACATATTTTAAAATCCATTGTTTCTTATTAGAGATTTCACCCAAAACATGAACAGAAACCTAAATTAAATTGTTTTCTGTATGTTCCTATAGATGATTTTACAACTAAGCTGTATTTGCTTAAATTAGACACTTAACGATATTTACGAGTTATTTCCCCCTTTAAGACCAAAGCGAAGTTTTTTCATACTTCATGAATTTTGTGCACTTAAACAGGAATATGAGAGTTACATCTTGGTGCTAGATACGTGTCATTTGTTTTTTTTTTTTCCATTGGTAGTGAGTCTAAGCCTGCACTGGGTTTCCCAGTACTTCCTTTTGTGGACAAAAAGCCTCTGTGTTTATTTGTTAATTTTTTTTTTTGGAGTATGTGGTGTGTTCCTGTGAGCCATGGTTATTAATTGACAGATGAGTTACACTATGATGGCACTTAAAATGCACAACGTGTATTTCTGAAAGCAGTCGTTGCTATAGCAACTTTCTAGTAGGTCACTGGCAGTGTTGTGTGTGTGTGTGTATGATTTGGCTGTTAATGCAGACTAATACTGATAGAAAAATGAGAAATGGGAGAGTCAGAAAGAAGGTAGCCCTTCCCCCCTCCGTGTCCTCTCCCCTCAAAACAGCGTAAGAGAATTTTGCAGAGAAAATGCTTACTTAGGGTATTGCATGTATTGGCAAGAAACTGGCTATCATCTGCTGTAATTAGATGCTTTCTTTCTATTTATGCAAAGATTATTAAAAAACCTCCAAATGGCCTTAATCTGACTTTGCTTTTTCTTCGACATCTTTAGAGTTTGGTTAGGAAAGGAATCCATACTCAGTTGATCCAAAAGTCATGTGTTGTATTTATTGAGCATTAACACCTATTTTTGAAGTCCATCTGTAGTATACACTGGAATTTTGAGAAATTGGGGAGGTTTCCCTCATTTGTAAGATCTTTCAGCAAGGTACAATGCATTTCTGTAGCAATTTAGATCTCCTGGTCCTGTTCTCCCCTGGTTGTTCTCGTCTCTCCCTAGTCCTGGTCCTATGCTCATGCAAACGAGGGATGAGCCAGTTCAGGGAGCTGATCCAAATACAAACAACTGGACAAGAGTTCTTAAAATTGCTAAACAATTTCCTGGACTGTACAAATGGGCAGAAAGCCACGTGCCAGTACAGCCATAGGAGGGCAGAGCCACGGTGCCTGATGTTCAGGGCAGTGCACATGGCTGGTGGTGACTGGCATTCCCAGATATTCATTCAGATGTTACTTCCCACTGACTCTGCTTTTGGTTTTGCTCTGAAACTTAGTTAAGAGTGCTGTGCAGAGGACTCTATCCCAAATTCTTAGCATTTTTATTTTTCTCTGAAATAGTTCTCTAATAGTGT
Source organism: Corvus brachyrhynchos (assembly GCF_000691975.1). Lineage (NCBI taxonomy): Eukaryota > Metazoa > Chordata > Aves > Passeriformes > Corvidae > Corvus > Corvus brachyrhynchos. Next base: position 1,753,556 of record NW_008237227.1, on the reverse strand, counting down.
CTCCTGGGTTTTTCTTTATTTTTTAATTTTTTCTGCTCTTATTAGAGAGCATTCATATATCTCTTGTGAAGTGATCAACCTATAGATAGGCCATTATTTTGAGTCTTGAATTTCTATTAAGATAGTAGAAAATGAATGACTTAGGGGAGCACATTCTAGATTGTGATAAATGAAAATATCACATGTCACATGTAGGAAGTGTTCTGTGATACTTTAATCTAATAGATTTTTCTCAAGTTATAGTGTGGGGTATTTAATGTGGACTTTGTTTTGTGTTGCCTCTTTTGTTCTGCAAAAGCCATGAAGAAGCTGTGCTGCATTTGCAATTGAATCAATATGGTAGAATTGCTGTGCCCCTGGATGGGAGCAGGGAGGAGGGATTGTGGTAGGGAGGGCAGGAGGACTGGATCTGCTTGCTCCCTTCTTTTCCAGTGTCCCCTGTGTCTCCATTCACTGGTTTGTTGGGAGTATCCAAGCTGCTGTAGAAAAAAAGGAGTAGGAACGTTGGTCAGGAGCAGGAGGAAAGAGCAGGGACTGCATTTTAGACAACACAACCCATCAGATTGGTTGAACCATTGTATGAAACCTCATCCCAAAACCCTATTGAAAAAGAAAATATCTATTCCATGTTGGTTTGTTGTTGGTTTTTTTATTATTATTCTCTTGATATGTAGTCATGTTGTCTGTGTTTTGAGAACTTGATTTGTGGAAGTGCTAAGTGTTGATGTAACGCCTGGAAAAAAAACTTCCTTGGTACTTTTGAAGTATTCAAATGCTTGCTGAATGCTTTATTAAATATACTTGTGTAGACTATGTGCTCTGGAAAAGCTTGCTCTAACTTTGCCTCAAGGGTGAAGGCAATG
>NW_008237227.1:1735383-1752642 GCF_000691975.1 Corvus brachyrhynchos | reverse complement strand
GGTACAAGAAAAATGAAAACTTGTGTCTTCCTTGTATTTTCTGTAAGGATTGTTCCTAGAGGAAATGTTCCCTTAGTTAACTCCTGGGGTTACAATTTTTAGCTAGAATTTGCTCTTGAGAATCTCATGGGAGTTGAGATCTGCTTTAAGGAAATGCTTCAAAATATTCTCACTCTTGTTCTTACAGCCTGACAGTTTCAAATATCAGTTACTGGATGTATTTTCATTTTATGTAACTGTGTAAGATACTGAAAATCCTCTGCCTTGTCTTTCCGAAGGGCTAAAGAAAGTATTTGCAAATTCTTCAATGTTTAAAGCTGTGTGGTCTGTTCTCTGCAAAAACAAAGGCCAAGGAGTCTTACGGGGGAAATATCCTCTTGTGCAGATCAGCTGCTGGAATTTTCCCCCTCACTGGAGAGAGCTTCTCTTTTCTGGAGCTTCTGTTAAGTTTCACTCAGTCTTACCAGCAGTGCTGAGAGAACTGTGATGGTAGAAGATGATTCTCTTCTCTTCTAGGCACAAGGTTTTCTTTTCTCACCTGTTAATTTTTCTTTTTTTCTTAGTCTGTCATTCCCAGGGAAGAGATTAGTAAGGCTCTGTGTGTGTGTAAGCAGAAGGTTGGTGCTGTTGGAGACCATCACTGTAGCTTAGCAGAGAATTCTGTGAGTAGCAGTTCTTAAGTTCCAGATGTTGAAGACTGTGCTCTGAACACTGACCTTAACTTCACCACTCCATCCTGAATGGAGCTTTGACCTTGCACAGACACAAACCAGGCAGATGCCTCTAAACCTCCAGCACATTTCTAAACAAGTTTTGGTTGTATCAGGACAGCCTCAGGATCCCACATTGTTTCTGTTCTTGGGTCCCTTGGAGATGTTGGTTTGTGGCTCTTGATTTAGTCTGTTAGCCTGCTACCTGTGAGGCAGCTCACTCTAGCTACTCTGCATTTCTTCTGGTGATTAATGCTTGGATTCTTTCCTCAATTCACAGTCAAGGTCAGCTATCTTTGGGGATCAGGTGGGAAAGAGGTTTGGTGCCTTATTTATTTCCCATGGGAGGGTAATGGCTTTAGGTTGCGGGCAAAGCCCATGTTCCAGTTTTCCAGTACCACAGGGTTTCTTCTCTGTTTGGGTATCTTTAGAAAAATAAAGCACTCTGGCAGTTCATGCTGGAACTGTTGATAGCTTCATTACCAACATCATGGAGCAGCCTTCATCTGATGGCAGCCTTTCCAAGGGAGGCAAGATCCATTCTTCTGTCTCTTTTTAAGTGGCTAAGCTTTAGCTAAGCTATTTCATTAGGCTGAAAACTGCTGCATTAGTCCAATGAATTGTTTTAGTAAATATTTCCCAGATCAAAAAATTCTTCCTTGTCTAGGGGGAAGGACTGCTGTCAGTGTTACTGGGAGAAAGTATTTTTGGCTAGGCTTTAAAGTTGGGAGCACAAAAATGAATGATGCTCGCTCAGACACTGTCACACTAATTCTGATTTTGTCATCTGCTTGTTTAAGTAACTCTTCAGAAATAAAAAAAGGTGTTCCTGTATTTCTGTAAGCAATGCAAGAGTTATAAAAGAAATCATCAGTGTTTGCAGTTTAGAGTATCCACGTAAATTAGTGATGACTTTGAAGTTTGAGCTGTCACTATGCCTTCAAGGTAAAGTATTTCTATTGAGTCAGGAGGGAAAACACTCAAAGGGCAGTGAGGAAGAAAATCAGCTGTTGTGTGCCCAGTGGAGTTAGCAAAGCACGTTTTGGTGATCCTGCTCTGTGCTGCACTGCGGTAAATCCACAGTTCACCTGTGTCCTTGTGCTCTACACCTCTGTTACAGCATCACCTCAGCACCTTCCCTGGGCTGGGCAGGGCACGTGGGCTCCAAGCTGTGTGTCTGATAGCAGGAGAAATCTGTGTGTCTGATAGCAGGAGAAATCTGTCTGATAAACAGGACAAAACTGTGTGTCTGATAGCAGGACAAAACTGTGTGTCTGATAGCAGGACAAAACTGTGTGTCTGATAGAAGGACAAAACTGTGTCTGATAACAGGACAAATCTGTGTCTGATAGCAGGACAAAAGCAGCTCTGTAGATCCTGGCCCCCACCTCCGCCCGTGCCAGAGCACTGGGCTCAGCCAGTGCCTCCGTTCAAAAATCCCCTTTTGAGGTACCTGTGCTTCTGTCAGGCCTGTTGGTGTTTGGCAGCATGGCCAGAAATTGTCAGGAGATGGAGGGCAAACAGCCTGGTTGGATGTGAAGTCCTTAAGAAAGGAAACTGAATCAGCTTCTTGTCCAGGTCATGTGCTGGTTTCTGTGCTCTTGCCTCGCCTCCTTGTATTTCTGATAACGCTTGTTTGGTTTGTCAGTTTGTCCAGTTTGGAACTGGTCTCTCAACTGGTTCCACACAGTGTGATAATTGTCTTCCATCTGTACACTCATCATTCCTGTACCTGGAAAAATAAAAAAGCAATGGAAGAGATATTGAGGGTTTTTTCAAACATTTTTTCCTTGAGAAAGTTTCCCTTTTAATGGGTTTATTGTGCTGCACAAGACATTTTTAAATAGCAAAGAGCAAGCAGTTTCACCCCTTACCTGGTCTTCCTAGGGTTTTTGACTAACCAAAATTAATTTCTGAATGATAAAAGCTTTTCTTCAGGATTATTTACTGAGCTAAAATAAATCTTTTTCCCAGGTGCTAATTTGTATTTTCCCTTTTGATATTTGCTTTTTGGACTATTGCAGAACTGTTGCCAGTTGTACATACTACTTGATAATAACTTAGTTCCTACTTCTTATTGTTTCATTGATTTCTTGTGATTTCTGTGTTGGGGAGGTCATTAGGAAATGCTGGTGGGTAGCCATCCCTATTTTAGCTTATATTTTATTTCTTGAGTCCTTGGGTTCTTTTTTTCCCCTCATGTCTCAGTCTCAATCAGGAAAGGCTTGTAGGTACAGGTAATGTATTTTTTAGGTCAGTTGACATTGCTGTAAAAAACTAGGCAGGCTCCTGGATCACACTGCTTTAGACTGAAATAAAACCACGATCCTCAAGCTCAGTACATGTAGAAAGCAATTAATTGTTGTGAGCTCTGCTGAGGTGTGGGGAGGCATTGCCTGTGGGGCAGAGAGATAAGTTATAGGGATGGAGGAAACTAACATGGGATAAAGCCAGTTTCCCTTATGAGTCAATTATTTAAAATGATTGTAAATCTTTATTTTCCAGCTGTGCACCTTCCTAAGTGTTTCGGATCAGGAGTGAGAACTTAGGAGTGGAATGGTTTTGTTCTGGGAAGTGTTCTGCTGGCAAATCATCATTTCCTTGTTTGCTGCTCATCCTGTTGCTGTTCACCTGTGTAGTTTAGGGGAAGCCATGGGGCTTTGGGGAATTGTGTTAGCCTGTGGATTTAGGTTTGAATTTTGATTGCAGTATGAGGTCACCTGGGAAACATCCTTGCAAGGCTTTTTATTTCTAGCTCCAGCATGGTTGTGTGTGTCCAGCGAAAAAATGTGCTTTTCCTCATGACTGTTGTGGTGGTCGGATTGTTTTAAGACAGATGAGAAGAAAGTTTTTAATGTATGCTTTTGCAGTGAAGGATTTGACTGTATAGCTGCTGCAGGTGAAAAGCTGTGCCCTGTGTACTAACAGAGGATGTCCTGTTGGTGAGGTGTTGGTAGGTTTTTGTGTGAGGGAGTCTTTGGGAAGGTTCTCTTGGCTCAGTGCAGGTGCTGAGTGCTCACTGCACACGCCCAGGCTCCTGGGGCACTGCCTCTGCTGTATGGTGTGTTTGAGTTTCACCTTGTTGGCTTCCTGACAGGAGCCTGTGTTGGCCTGGTGGACAGGAAACCAGTCTCATTGCAGGCTTTGGGAACGGTCTGATAGAGGTGTTTGTTTGGTGTCACACCTTGGATGGCTTTGAAGGTGTATGAGTTTTCAGAGGAAAAATACATGTCATCTGGATGTTTCAGAAGAAAGGGAGGCTTGGTTGTACAGTACTGGAGGTTTGCAGTGTCAGGTTAGGATGGATTAGAGCTATTTAGCAGCATGTGGACTCTGGAGTTATTGTTCTTATAAGTTCTTGAGGCGAAATGTGGTCAATGGGAAGCTCAGTGTGTGTGATGATGTTTGATGGTTTGATGGAGGGATGATTTAAATTGCGTAGGTTATAGATGCAGTGTAGTTTGTCTTGTAACCAGCTCACCGAGTGCTGAAGAGGGAATACTCTAATGTGTTCTGATGAGGTTTTTTTCCATCTGGTCTCCTTGGATTAAGGACCTGCACAGCCTCTTGGTCTTGGGGAACGCATAAAAAAGTTCCTGGTAGAAGAGAATAGTGTTGATTGATTTACTGGGAGGAGAATTTGAAGCAAATTTTAATGAAGAAGAACCAAGACAGAGTTGCCTGCTTGTTTTGCTGATTGTCAGGGTTTGGTGTTACTCACAGCTTCTTCTTTGGTGTCTGGGACATGGTGGGATTTCCCTGCAAGGCTGCAAGTTGTGGATTGGTTCAGAAGAGGGATTGTTGTGGCACAAGATGTAGGTGGAGGGTGTCTGGTTTGATTATCAGGTTGAATTTTATCAATAAGTTGTTGGGGTTGGGAAGTTGAGTTTGATTCTGTAATTTTTATATCTGTATCTATAATGACCTTTTATTGATAGCTTAATCTTTTATGGTCTACCTCTACTCCTTTGGCTCTTGTTCAGTTTTCACAAACTCTTTTTTAGGAGCTTTTCAGGTGTTTATAATTTAGGTTCTCTGGCCTAGTGGGTATGGGAAGGATATGGAAATTACTCCCTCTCCATTGTACATCCATATGTTCTGTCAATAGCCCCACAGAATGTCAAGAATCAAGAGTCAAAAAGTCTGTGCAACCACAACCTCTTTGGAGAACTCTCTTTTATGCTAAAGCAAATGGTATTTTTTAAAAAGCATTTACAGAGTTACTTGGGCTAAAAATAATTAACAATGGAAGAAAAACAACTTTCTTATATTTCTTGTTGAAATTTATTCCTGCTTTAATGAAAAGCATCAGTGGAACCCCTGTCCTCTTCATGCTAGTAAAAATGGTTACTAAAAGCAAGGGTATTTAGTCTGCTTCACTGCAGAGAGATAGCATTATGCTCCTTATAAAATGCTTATTGGATATTTACTAATCCCCTTTTTAAATGCAACATCACTTCTGAGGAGCTCGAAACATGAAGTATTTAATAATTTAAAAATATCCACATGCCCTCATGTACACAAAAAGATGGTATTTGAGTGAATAAGGAGCTGTAGTGGAACAGATGCCAATTAGCTGCATCAGGCTGAGGGTTAAGCTGAGCCTCCAAGCTGTTGTTAGACAGGCTCTAGTACATTCAGGAATCCATGGGGTTTTGTCATTGGAGCATTGCTGAATTCCCTGGACTTGGAAAAACTGGTACTCCAGGATCTTCCAGTTCCTGAACTGATAGCATTGAAAGACTCTCAGTCTAAAACTTTGTGAGGCTTATCTCTGGAGGAGATGTGGATACTGAAGAGAGGCTTTCAGTGCCTCAGTCACTCTGAGGTAATGCCCAGAAATCTTTGCTGTTTGAGGGACTTAGATCGGGATATCTTTGCAAGGCTGTGGATCTTGACAGGTCTGGCAACAAATGAAGTGATGGAGCTGCTCCTGCAAGCTCAGAGTCCGAGATGTGGCTTCCTGAAGGATCAGTTCTCAGAGGTGGGAATGCTTTAACAAAGTCCTCAGTTCCGCCTCCTTCCTCTGAAGAGCCATTATGCCTTTGTGTTCTTTTGAGGAGAGTATTAAAGTATTTACCTATCAGCAAATTGGGGGAATATTACACATTAGAGTCATCCTGCATTTTCTTCTATTTGATACATGCAAGTCTCTATATGAAACATTAAATATCCCTTCTGTTAGCAGCTGAGTTAGTATTTTAGTGACCTTATTTTCATCTGACCTTCGTGCACTTCCCCCATAAGTTCAAATGAGTACCAGAATCAGTCATTTCCCAGAGTTTTTAATTTATATGTGACTTCAAAATGCATGTTTTCTTTTATAATCTGGAAAAAATGTTCTGCAGTTCCTTTTGGCTTTTCTCCTCAGAGTCCCCCATATGAGGAGAAAAGAAAAGACAAAGAGAACAAAAACTTGAACCATTCTGAGAGTTTTTTCCTTTATTCCAGCATTCTGCATGTCAGGCTTTGCTTCCTTTTTGTGAAAATTGGTTTTATTGTTGGCAATTTTCCAGATGCAATGAATAATGGAACACCAGATGTCCACTGCTGAGAAAAATTACAGATGAGTAAACACTTTTCTGAGGTAGCATAAAAATCTATTAACAGTGCTTCTGGTGTGCCTGCAGACAGTGTGAGCTCCTGGCCTGCTGTGCTTTGTGCTGCACAGAGATGAATATCCAAAGCCTCTGCAGCCCTCTACATGCCTGGCTCTGCCAGGGATTCCTCTAGATGTAGATTATTTTCTAGGAATGAGCACTTACTACAGTGCTTGAGTGTGAATTCAATCACTGGATTTAGTTTTAATTATTGTCACACATGGGTTTGATTGAGGGTAAAAGTCCCAGAAATATTAGAAGAGATGGGGGTAAGGAAGGGTATGGAGAGTTGGCCTAGTCCCCAGCCTTTCCCCTCCAGCAGGCACAGTTCTGGTTGTGCCATGTTTTCAGACCCAAAGCAGGCTGTGTCCCAAAAGCCTTGTCTGGTTTTTCCCAGCTGTTTCAATCTCCTTGGAATAAGCTTTCACCACAGACTTTGCCTGTTGTACCTGACAAACATGACCCATCTACTTGGGAAAAGCAAAAGTATTCAGTGGTGGGTAATCCACATTTGATTGAGCAAACTTGGAGAGCTTCACTAGTCCTTACCTGATTTGTATGTGTCTCACCTGAATTTTCCTTGCTGCAGTAAAACCCATTGCTTGTGTGTTCTCACTGGGAAAGACTCTTTATTCTCCCTCTCCATTGCCTTTGCAGCAGTTTTACACATGGGAAAAGAAGTCATCCTCCTTCAGTCTGCTCTGTGTCCAGCTGTACTCTCCTGTTGCTGTCCTGTGCACAGGTGTGTTGGAGCCTCCTGGAACACTGGCTTGGTCCACTAAAATGAACTGTGGAAAACCTCAAAAAGCTTTAGGTCATTTCAGTGAGCTGAGTGAGCATCAGCTAAGCAGGATGGTCCTTTTTGGGGGAAGCATTTAATTACCTTGATAACTTTAATTGTTTTGATAACTCACACTTATGCTGTCCCTTTCATTCTTCAGTCTTTAGGAAGTTTTTATTGATTGCTCAGTCTTCTGTTTGGAGGATGACTCCGCAGTTTCTACAATAAACAAAATCTCTCTCAACTTAAAATTTGTTCCATGGGCTTTTTTTAATGATTCTCAATGCTCCTGCATCATCTTAAAAAGACAATTGAGTTTATCTTCTCAAGACTCCTCTAAGTTTTGGAAATAGGATTGCAGAGAAGCAGAAGGCTTCAGGGGTCCATCTATTCATTCTCACAGCTTGAGGACAGTAGAAGTAACTTTGTAGAGCCCTTTTCCCTTTGTGTATTTTATGTTCAGAGCAGGTAGGCATGAGGCTGGTAGATAGCTGATGTTATCCTAATGGAGAGATGGGAAGGAGCAAGTTGTTAATTTAGACCTTAATCATCTGGATACTGGACTAACATTAGAACTCAGTGCCTTAACTCTTAGTCTTGTGCAATCAGCCCATAATTATTTGCCTTATGAGTGACGGAGTGCCCGTAGCCCCTGGTGATCTCAGTCACAGTTGTGAATGCTCAGTGCTGCAGAAAATCAGGTCAAGTGTCTCACGGAGTGTCCACAGAGGAAGGAGCAGTTATGTCTGAAGAGTCTGTAAGAATAACAAAGGGAAAGCAAGCTTGTTTACATATGCTCAGTCCATCAAATTTACATTTATTTAAAAAAAAATTAGAATTACAAATTGAAATGATAACATTTCTGTTCTTGAGCAAGCCAGATCTACAGGCAATTGTTTTCATGAAGCATTGATTAGTATTTTTAGTATTAGCCATCCTAGGCATTAGAAGAAAGCAGTATATAATAATATATTTAAAAGCTGTTGGACTAAACACTGGAGATCAAGCTGAATTGTCTGAGTGCTGTGTGACACATAAATTAACTATGCTATTATAGCCATGGTTGAAAGATTGCACCAGCTTTCCTGTGTGATCTTGGTGTCGGTGCCTTGGCACTGACCTGCGCAGTACAGGAATTAGCTGCTACCTTCTGGAAATGGTAGCAGAATATACAGAAAAACTGATTGGTTTTGGCAATTCACACATTTTTAGAGAGAGAAAACTAAGTATAGAAATGTGGTAGTATGACTCGGAGGTTTTTGTCACGTAAGGAATTTATTCCCAGCTTGGAAGAAGTGGTTTGTGTAGCCTTTCAGCGCAAGGTTTTGCGCTGGGACTGTCGAAGAGCACAGAATAATATTGCATGCTACGATGTGACACTTCAGATGATTTTTCTGACTAACTGGGCAGGACCTGTCGAGGCTAAAAGCATTTGGTGAGAGGAAGCAGCAACAGCTGTTTTGCCTGTAGAGTCAGTTCTGTGTGTTGGTGCAACTGAGGAGACACCTGCAATTGAAGGCAATTTAAATGGACAGCTAGGGGTTGCCACGAGATAGTTCTTGATCCCACAGGTATGGGTAAAATGTCTGGTGATACCTGTAAAGAACAGAAGAAAAGAAAGAAACTTTAGTCAATGGTACTAAACATCTGCTAAATACCCCACTTTTGTGTGCAGTCTCGCTGTGTGGTTTTTGGCCGTACATTTCATGGAACTTCACGTGATTCCTGTGTGTCCAGTGCTCCAGCCTGCCCACGTTCCTCTGCACGGCAGCACAAACATCTGGTGTGTCAAACAGCTCTCCCAGGGTCTGGGGTTTGACACTGACGTGCCTTTGCAGACTGGGAACTGGAGGTTTTACTGGAGTGGATAACAAGAACAGCAGAGACATGCTGGAGAGGGATGTGGGCTACTACTAATAATATATCCAGGATGATTTTGATGGGTGTAGGAAGTGAAGCATTGCCATGCTGTGCTGGCCTAGTTGTTGCTGGTATTTCTGCCTTCTGTCATGGTTTGACTGGATTAGAAATGCTGCAGACCACATAGAGAGCTTGCTATGCACCACAAGTAGTGAGGAACTCACTAGTGCTCAGTGATAATTTTTCTATACTTGGACTTTCAATTTTACTTTAAGTACTTACTATAATGTGATAAAGTGAAATATGTATTGTGTACAGAACTTCAATGAAATTATTTTAAAGATGGGCTGAATGAGCATTATGCATTGTTTGGCCTTAAATGATGCTCTGTGCTTTCAAAATCAGAGCTGGGAGTGGTGATCTAATTTGGCTTTATATCAAGTGGCTGTAGGGTCAACATGAGTAATTTGGTTCAAGTTCCAAACCTGTACCAGAAATAAAGCTTATGCTTATAGATATATTTAATTGAGAGCAAACAAAAACTCCTCAGTGATGCAGAACGCATCACGGCATTTGGTAAATTTGTTACCAGGTTAGTTCCCGATGATTGTTTTTCTATTTCTGCAGGATTTAGAATTCACATTTGAAGTTTCTAGATACTATTTTCACTTTGCAGATGGGTAGCTGGGCAGGAAGGGCTTCTGTGGTGTGCCCAAGGCCGCGGATAAAGCAGTGAAGGCTAGAATTGATCTGCCTGCATCTGATCCTCTCTTCTCTCTCACCCTCTTGATGGAAGCTCTGCCTGGGTGTGCAGTGCAGGATTGTTGTTTGTGCTGATGCTGATGCCTTTTCCTAGTGGTCCGATGTGGGTTTTGGGCAAGAATATTGAGGGGACAAGTCTTGTCTCTGAACTATGAAAAACTAGAGTTTTCTGTGTCTTGTTTTCTGGTGCTGTGCCGGGGCATGACACACCATCAGGTACTCCAGCAGGGAGCACCGAGGGAGAGAGCAGAGTCCTTAGAAATGGGAAATGAAGGAAGGGGGGTAAAGGCATTACCAGTTAATTGTAGAAGACTTTGCTTCATTTGTGTGAGCCGTTGTTTGAATATATTTTGCACTTGGATGGGATAAGGTGCCTTGGTCAACAAGGAAAGGATGCTGTATTAGAAGTCTGTCTAATGCCTGTTACCTTTTGTTTTGGGTATCTTTTAGGCAATGGAATTGATAATGTAGTAACTGCTAGATTTAGTAGTTGGTTTTCTTTGTTATTTAAGTTTTGGGTTCAACTTTATAAAGTGTAGGTACCTAGTCCATAATAGAGTTAATTGAGCTTGATTTAGTTTTGTTGGTGTCAGAGAGTTGCTTGGAAGGACTCCATCAGGGTGTTGTCAGTCTTTTAATTTGTTTGGGTTTTGGCTAAAATGGGTCGATTACTTCAGCACCAGAGAGGCAAACAACCTAAAGACTGCAAAAAATGTGGGTAGCTTTGTGCGTTAGTAAAAACGACAGGAAATATTGATGGAATGTGTGTATTGGATTCATTGTTGTAAAATCCTAGAGCCTTTCTAAAACTGAGCTCATTATGAGATACTTATTGAAGAAAAACTATAATAAACCAAACAGTCTACTAGAAAATACATTTTTTATAGAGGCAGTTTTATATAATGGTCATTATGTCTGCCCTGATTATTGTGCATGCTTGCAGAACAGGCAAAAAGGGAAACATTTACTTGTTTACCATTGGATGTTTGAACTAAATGGTGTCTTCTACTGTCTGCTTTATATTCCTCTATAGGTAGTTTTAACCGGACCAGCATAAATTTATGTAGTCTTAAAATATAGAGGTGTGGGTTCAAAAAGCTGCAAGGGTACAAAGATCATTATAATTGGGATTGAATGAAAACATCAGACTTTTTTTCTAAACTAGAAGAGAAGCAGTTGACTGCATGTTAAAGGACTGTGTTGTGTTTATTATAGTTAAAATATCCCCAAATGCCAAAGTATGAAGTACGTCTCCCCCTGTTCTCCAGGACAGGTGATAAAATGGTTATGTGTCTCAAGCTTTCAGGATTTTTTTATCAATGACTTTATTCTCAGGCTGAAGGAGAGAAAGAGGGAGAGTTTGATTTTCCTGGTTACGAGACCATCATCTTTCAGACACAGATATTTTCTTCTATTAAAACCAGAAAACCACAAAGGTTCATATTTGTATAGTCCATAAGGATCAATGAATTTTCCAGTTGTCAAACCATTCTTGTATTTTGTCACACACTGGCTTTATTAATACAAGAGTGTAGAAGGGCAACTTTGTTGTCTTCTGATGGTCCAGTCTGAACCTTACCACAGAGGGGTGGGTTTTTGCAGCCCTGTTTTGCAGTTTCCTGTTTAGCTAAGGACAAGGAGAAAACACCCCAGGCCTTTGCAGTTCCCTGGTGTCAGGTTGTCTGCCCTTAGCACCGTGGGTTCAGCTGCCTTGTCCTCTCTTCTGCTTCTGGCTCTTGATACCCTTCACTCCATACTTCTAAATCAGGGTTTTGCTTTTCAAATAAGCTATCTCTGAGCAAGTATCCTTTTCCTTGTGTGTGAGAGCACTTTCCTAGAGCAGTTGAATGCTGCTGATTGCTACATCTGGGCATGCAGAGCCAACAGTTGGGAACGGTGATTAGGTTAAAAAGGAAAATTAAAAAAAGAAATCCCACATAGCAGTTGTGCAGGATGCCTTAAATGTCTGTGGAAGGTACCTCACACGGAGCACACATAAATTTTCTTGAACTACTTTAGGAAGCTTTTCTGAAAAGTAAGATTGCCACGAATCCTGCTGGAAGTAGATAATCTGAAGATCTAAGATGGATAGGTTTCCTTTGAGGTCCAGCTAGCAAAAGCACACGTGTGTGTGTGTGTGTGTGTGGCTGTTGTCCACAGGGATGGCGTGAGGAACCACACAGAATCCAAGTGCAGGATAAAATGGGATTATTTAATTAATTACAGACTTGTTTATATAGCTTTGTTCACAAGAGTGGTATAACATCATTGGGTGCTTGACTATCCACCTCCCAGAGTGATTGGCTGAACGGTATAACACCCATTTCCAAAATATTTTTCCCAGTGTAAAAAACAAGACACAAACAGCTTGCACCTGTAGTATAGTTTACAAAACAGCAAACTGTTTCCCCAGCTAGTTTGTGTGAGAAAGGAGACTTTCACAAGAGGCTGTAAAAACTGGAAAAATTTCTCTGCCAGCTTTTTTAGCATCCATATGTGTCTGCTTGTGTGGGTACAAAAAAATACTTCTTTCTTCAGTCTTGTTCCAGTTGTAGTGAACTTCTCCATTTCAGAGATCTGGACATTACCTTTATTTTTTCATATAGGAAGTCAACTCAGAACTTAATTCAGTCTCATGCTGTGTATGATAAATTCTTACCAGTGTCTGAAGTGGTTGTTTTACACTGTCAACTGGAGCCCTGTTAGGAGCAATCACATCCTTTGAAACACAGTCATGAGCAGTGTCTCTAATGAAGAAATGCTTATGGAAATAGCACAAACAGCATATATGACATTTTTGTTCAAGGAGAGCTCAGACTAACTTCTGTCTCATAGTGAAACTGGAGAGCTTTTACACCAGCCTGGTGTATTGGCCCCTTTAAACCAGTAATGCTAGAGTGATGCTTTTAGCTCCAAACAAACGTTTTGTTTGTTGACATGTGTTTTGCAACAAAGTGGCTTGCTAATTATATGGTATAAAAAATGTAAATTTCATGACTTACACTGTAAGTAAAATTGTTGGTAGCCCAAAGTAGTAAGTACTGGAAGAACTAGTTGTATGCAACTGTCAGTCTAACTGGAACTGTAATATGAAGAGGCAAAAAAGTCTGTTCATTGTGTACAGTTTGGTAAATAAACACTGATGTATGTGTACGAGGGTGGAAATTATACTTTATATGCTGTACTGTTTTGTTTAGAAGGATACAGTTTCATTTAGATTCTCCATTTGATGCAGGTCACATTACCTCTTCCTGGCTGGATTTTCTTCTTGCCTTGTGCAAAGGTACTAGAGCACAGGAAAAAAATGCCCATCAAGAGGAAATTAAGTATTTAAATAAAAGAGTTTGAACATATCCCATGTTTTAAAAACACACAGTTAAGTCCTTGATATTCATTGCCCTTGCTGAACTGCAGTGCTCCATGCAGCTCTTCATAATACCCCAGGACCTGTAAAAGGGGAGACTGGAACAAATCTGTTTAGTTTCTCCAGAACTTGCATTTTCTGGAAGAATAGGATGGCAGTTCTGTGTTTTATTCCAGTGAAGATTATTGAATCTTTCACACTGTGCCATTATTTAATGGTAAAGTCACATCTGCTGCCATTAGTTAACTCCCTCGTTAGTCTTTTGGGTAGAGAAATGTTACTAGTGGATGTAGTGACACTACAGATGCAGTCTACTTTATTATTAAAACTTACAACTTCAGTTTCATCAAGTTAAAATACCTTCTGCTGCAATTAGACACTTGCACAGCTTCTGATTATTCTGTGAAATTCAGTCACACAAAGCTGTGAGCCAGAGGGTCTGGTTGAATAGGTGTAGTGCCATTTGAACACACATGTATGGTGGTAAACAAATATGGGAAGTAATGCAGAACATTTATTTTTTAATTTTTATTTAATTGCACAAAGTCAGCTAAACAGAAATGTAAAATCTGAATGCAAGAATATGATGAAGCTGTTTCAGGGTCATCCATTCTAAATTTCTTGTGGTTTAGTAGTGATGCTACTTCAGAATTGACCTTTATTGTTGACAGCATATTTTATTCAATGTATTACTATTTTGGAGTCACATCTAACAGTTTTTTTCTCTCTCTTACAGACTGGACTTTGACATTCATTTCATGAAAGAGGTTTCCAAGTAGTTGTCTTATAATAACTTTGAGAAGAAGTTCTATGTAGCTCTTACTTTCAAGAGTGCTGCAAAAATGATTACTTCAGATTTGCCAGTACTACAGTGAGTATATGCTTCTCTCTACATTTGAAATCTTCACTTTTATAAAGGTTGAAGTAAACAGAGAGGTGATTGTGAGGATAAAGCACAAGCTTGAGAGAAGTGTATGTTAGTGTGACTGTTCCAGGCCTCCTGTGTTTTCATATGCTGAGAAACTGTGTAAAAAAAGCTGCAAAACACTTAATCTAAAAAATATTTCTTTCTATGTATAGAGATTTAACTTTGCCGTGAAAATGTCTTTAATGCTTGAGGGAGATTTCAGCAGCATGGATTGGTTTTGGTCATAATTGACCATATTGTGTATTCCAGTTGTGTACTGTCTCACACCATATTGTGTATTCCAGTTGTGTACTTTCTTACAATGAGCTGAATTTATTGTGCAAAAAGCCTTTGCCTACTGCAGTTGAAGACAGCAAGTGGCATGGATATGTTTTGGTCCTGCTAGGAAATAGGAGTGGCTAATGCTCATGGGAACATGAGTTTGCTTGGATAAAGTGAGCTACTGGGAAGAACAGAGTGGAAGTCTGTAGTAGGAGGAGCTGGAGAGTAAATCAAGTAGAGTTAAGAAGGAATTTTAGAGACAGGAACCTGCTCCCCTCTTCACAGGGCAGGGAGAGAACACAAAGTGAAGAAGCTCATGCGGTGAGTTAATGACAAGAGAAATAACAACAGACCAAATGGGCTTGGCTTGGAGAAAATTAATTTACTGCTAATGAAAAAAGATTTGGATGATGGTGAGAAACAAAGACAAAACCCACCAGGTGTTCCTTCTACCCCTGCCCTTACCTCAGTTCACCTTCAACCTTTCGTCCCACCCCATCCCCTCATGCCCCCAGCATGGGTGCCCAGCCCAGCCCACTCCAGCATGGGCTCCTCTCACAAAACCCCCTCCAAAAGCGCCCCACCATCCCCTCCCAGAGCCCCCTCTGTGACCACCCTGCTGCCAGTGCCAGGCACCTGCACCAGGTACATTTGGTAACTATCTAATGTTAATTTATTTTTGCTTGGAATGTTTTCTAATTTATATTTTTTACCTCAGGGTGTGAAGGAGCCTCAGTTTATCAGGGTTGAGTGGAGTTCTAAGCTAAGATTTCAAGTCCTGTTATTTAAGAAACAGAATGGTTGGACAATTGAAAAGAAATTTGTCTGACCTTAATAATAACATGCTTCGCATTACAGTTTTCTCTTGTATTTTTAAAACCTCTTTAAAAAAACTTTGTTGTGGGTGAGTACAGGCTAAAGCTGTGGATGACCTTGATGGGCAGCACTGAGGGGGAGTGTCAGCCTGAGGGGGTTCTTGTTAACTTAGGGATTAGTTGTGGAAGAACATTTTACTGGTTCATATTTCCTGGATTTGCCACATTCACGAAGTGAGGGGATGTTTGTGAAATATGCCAAGATGAAAAAGCTAGGAGATTCTGTGATGGCAATGGTAGGAAGGGGTATTCCCATTCCTGCCTCAAGAACCCAGATGGACTAAGAAGTGAATGGAATATCAGGGAGTTTAAGGTTAAAAAGTACATATTAATGGATTTGGTAATGCTACACACCAGCTGAAAAACCTGAGGGACATTAAATATACCGGCATATTCTTTAATCAGAGCCACCAATATAAAGCAAATCAAAGAGCGAAAAAACCCATGAATGTTGTTCTTTCTGATAGCATTTGGAATCATTTAATGCTACTCTGTGAAGTGTTGGTGAGATGTCATCCTCAACAATACATTGTAGTTTTGATTGCTTATGAGCAAGAGGAGGTTTTTCATTTCACAAAGGACTCAGCATGATTTGCACATAAAGGTTTTGGGACTCTCCTGAGGGCTCAGAACATTGGCTAGTGTGGATGAAGTATCAAAGAAAGTGACAAATTCTAATTCAGAAAGTCTCAGCCAGGCTTCATCAGGAACAGTGCTGGCTAAGGGTGAGGAGACCTGAAGCAATTTTTGGGGTAGGGGGTACTAGCTTCACACATTTACAGATTTGGGAAGACACAGTCCAGTTCCACACAGAAAGCCAAGGTTTCCTTCCTAGCTCTTAAATGAATTATTTGAAGGATTATTATAATCTCCCATTCCTGTGCTTAATTTCTACTTCTTTTTTGTAATGTTTTCTAATCTTTCTGGCTACCCTCTTTAAACAAACAATCCTAAAGCCAATTTGATATGTTAATATATTGCTTAGGACCATGTCATGTATTCCCTCCCCAATTCTTCTTTGTTGAGGAAACATGAAAGGAGAATCTTTAACCTTTCTAGATTCCTAGAAGTGGCTTCAGAACACAATGAAGACAGGATTTCACTCACTGGTGTTTCAGATGTTTGGAGAAAACATCTGGTGTGTTTGACCTGCGTGATGGACAGCTGTGAGTCTTCTCTCAGTGACATGACTCATGTTTGCTCTTTAGATTTTTGAAGATCAACCATGAGAACTGATTCATCCATGATTCATGAGCCTGTGCATTTAGCCATTTTTCTTCATGAATGCTTTTTTCACAAGGCTGAATCTGGTGATAGCAATTACTGAATTTATCTCCGCCAGAATGTCGAGCCCCTCAGCAACAGCGATTAAAGATTATAGAAGTGTTTTGGTTTCCTTTTTTACAAAACCTGATACATAAACACAGGTTTTTGCTGTGGTATGTTTTTAAAGGGGCATGGTGTATAAACTCTATAGCTAGGGCATTGTGGAATAGTAGAAGAAAGGTAAATTTGTTTTAGTTCCTTTACAGAAATGTGAAATTTACTGTGTTAGTGGAAACATGTTTTTCAGAAGCATGATGTGGTAAAGGGCTGTCCAGTAATCTGTTAATTCTTCATTAGCATGGATAGTTTCAAGGATTAGTAATTATAACTCTGGAATAATATCTGGAGTTTTTAGAAGGAATCCTGCAGTTACTGCCACTTTTCTAGGATGCTTTAGTTACCACAGAAACCAGAAGGCAAAGCAGAGAAAACCTGAGCCCTAAAAAGGGGTTATCACTTGTCTCCTTTGCTCTGCTCACCCCACTCTTGGAGGTCCCCCCCACCTCTGTCCAATTCTCTCATGTCCCTGTCATGTCAAAGGAGTCTTAAGAGGGAAAAGGTTTAGCTTTAGGCAGTGCCACCTCTCCTTAGATGAAGCAGGTTTCCTTAGGCCCAGATTATCTTCCCTCCCAACAGCTTCAGGAAAGATGAATTATGACTAAGCCAAAGTTTCCCCCTCAGGTGCCTAGTCACACACACATGGAATGAGGATAGGATAATTCTGGTCTATTAAGATGTGAATAACTGCCACTAGATAAATTACTTCTTAGCAGTTCTGCGAGACGTGTAGGG
>NW_008237227.1:1722036-1735228 GCF_000691975.1 Corvus brachyrhynchos | reverse complement strand
GGATGCTGGCCAGCTGCTTCTCTCAGTGAGTGCTACAACGTGCCAGAGCTGCAGGCAGTTAGGAGATGCTGTACTGCTCCTCTGAGCTCAGAAAGAAGAGGAAAAAGGGCAGGTCTGTGTAGCCAGAGCAACTGCGAGGCTGGGACAAGCAAGAGGCACTACCCCCCAAACTGAAAGGGCTCATGGCCACACTGGAAGGGCGTTTTTGTGCAGGAGTTGCTTGATTCAAACAGAATTCCTTGCTGCTTGAAATGATGTTTATTTTAATATGAAACCAGCTAGGGACTGGAGGTTGTCCTTGATCCTGTCTCTCTATTCCAAATAATGTGAGGATTGAAGGGAACCCAGTTTTTGATGTTTTCCCTTTGCTCCTTATAGATATTCTTTGCTGGAAAGAAGTTTCCTTTCTTCCTCACATGTTATTAGGGCGAGGTTCATCTTGTTTAGTTTGAAACATTTATATTTGAGCTGCTTGTCATGATCACCTTACCAGCAATGGAGAGAAAACAAAATTTATAAGACTTAAACTGACTGACCAGTTTTGGACACTGACCTTAGTGTGAGGTATCTTGTACATTAAGATTTTCTGTTCTGCATTGCATATGTCTCAAATTTAGATTAGATGAATCTCACCCTTAGTACTCATTTATTGAGCTTTTCCCAAAAAGGGAAACAGCCAAAGAGGCTTCCAGCAAATTGGAGAAGTTTTACCAGAAGAATATGAAGACAATCAGGTTTAAGACAACAGTCTATGTAAGGCAAAGAATAGAAGGTGGTTATTAACTTAATTGTTCCTTCCATATGCAGTGTTTGGAAACATTTGAAATTTCCAGAACTAAACAGACAAATTTATCTGGAGGTTTTGCTAGACTGGACTGAGGCTGTATAGGAAAACAGAATTCTCTGTGGAATAGATGCATGTGAAATAGTAGTAGAGTTTAATTTATTTATATAGCTCTGGTGTTTCAAGGGAAGGATTTGAGCTGTTTGCCTAGGAGGATTGCTGAATCTGTTTTTAATAGAGAGAAATTTTTATCCTGATGATCCTTGGGGTGCAAGTTTATAAGCTAGCAAAGCACAGCATTTCCCCAGGAATGGGGGTATTGTTTAGACAGACACACCATGCCTGAAACTTTTCCAGTGGGGATCTGAGCAGATCAGAGAGAAAAGCTTTGGGGTTTTTTTGGAGAGAGCAATAGAGAGTGGTTTTAATTTCTCTCCAGCAACAGAAGGCAGCAGATATTTTTATGGGGTTCTTTACTTCTGTATTCAAAATCTATTAAAATTGCCTTTGTGAGGCAATGTACATTTTTGTCAAATTGACTTGCAGTGTGATGAAGTCTTTGAGTAAAGGCTAGATACATCCATCTGCATAAACATGTTTTCAGCTGTATTTACTGCATTGCTTTTCTCTGGTGTGGCCCTATTTTATCAAACAATTTGGAACTCCATGTGGGGTATCTTTTATTTGATTTTAGGCTTTTTATATTTTTGGGTGTTTTTCCAAATTCGTAGCTTGATACTAAGTTTTTCACATTTCATAGTTTATTAAGTGAAAAAGCTACTTTTTAATTGTATCACAACAAAGCTGCATTTTCAGTATTTTGTAGAGGTACTGCGTTGCAAGCATGTAATTTGTGAACTCAAATGCAGTTGAATGGTTGTTTTTCATCTAGGGTGCCTGATATTCTGGGGTGTGTAGAGTATTTAGAGATAATCTGCTGAAGGTACTTTCAGAAAAAGAGTTTAATATACGTTCTTCTGCATTCTGGCTTTTGTAAAGGGTTCTGTGGACCCCTTAGTGTTTCTGTGCTTGCAAATTGGAAAAGGTTGGAAAACAGTGTCTTACTATTAGAAATGCATCATAGTTCTGCAGAATTATTTGAGTGAGAGCAGACCTAAGCAATACAGTAATTTCAGTAAAGAGGAGTATGAGAACATTCCCAGTTCTGATACAAGGATATCTTTCTGCATTATTAAATAGCTTTCTTGGTGGTACAACAAATTTGTGAATAATATCTGGATCTATAGAGCAAAATACAAAATAACCCCCAGACAATGTGGAAGATTTGTGTAGATCTTGGCTTGCTGGAGCTTCTCAGTTTCTCTAGAGCAGATCACTAATGCTGCCTTTTATGTTTGAGGCTCTGTAAAATATGGAATAGGTCTGGTTTTCACCTTGCCTTTGCACAAGTTGTACAGCAACTGAAATCCTTTCACTTCAAGGAAATGATTTTGGATTTAAAGAAGTCTATGATTACAACTACACCCATCCCTGAGTAATCTAGGACACTATTAGTTGTAAATGAAAATTTGTAGAGATCTGTTGCACTGGTGGTCTTGCACAGTAAAAACAAAGCCCATCAGTAACAGGTATGGTTTTGTATGTGAGCTGCTCTTGGGCAAGATCTAATGCTTCAACAGATCAATTACAATCTGAGTTTCTTCAAGCAGGTATGTCTTTTTGGAAGGCAGAGAAGTACCTGTGCCTCTGGCTGGGAGGGGTGGTGAGCATTGGGAGAATTTTTTTTTCTTATCATGGTCTTCAATCTGAAATGGCAACAAGTGTGAAATTATTGTTTGGGCTTCTCTGCTAACAGGAGTTGAGCAGTGTCAAGGGTTTTCCATTGTACAAGTGAAAATATTTTTCTAACTGCAAAAATTATAAATGTCTTCAGATCAAAGGGTGTTTTTGGGTTTGGGCCTCACAGTCAGCATGAATCCTCTTTATTAATAGCTGCCCAAGCTGCTTGTCTTGGGGTGTGACTGAGAGCATGGTGTGAGCTGTGTGGAACCTTGTGTAACTGTGCTAATGATGAGCCAGCTGGATTGGACTCCACATTGCTCTTGGGGCCTTGAGAGCAGCTCAGAAGCAGCTACAGAGAGTAAAAGGAAGTTCTTAGTAGTGAATACATTGTGGGATGGATGAATTGAGCATGTACTGGTTAATATAGCCAGTTTTGAAGTGTAACGTGGCTTCAAATGAAGCTGTTAATTTAAAGAACTTCCAGTCAATAAAATGACATTGCAGCTGATGAAAAGGTAAGGCCTTTTGCCAGGGCCAGTGTTCGATTCCTTGGTTTGCAGAATAAATGAGGAAAGCCTTTTAATGCTGACTTTTTTTGTTGTTTATCTGTTTTCTGGCTCAGGACTAAGTATTTAATCAGTCAGTTAGAGATTACTTGTTGATTTCAAATCATTTGAATTTATCTAGTGTTTTTCCCCCCTAGGGATTCTACCAACGAAACTACTGCACATTCAGATGCTGGCAGTGAGCTTGAAGAAGCAGAAGTCAAAGGAAAAAGAAAAAGGGGCCGTCCCGGCAGGCCTCCAGTATGTGTAATTTATTTTTGTTTTGTTATGCATCTATTTAAAATTGACTGCAGACTCTTTTTCATCTGATCATCTTGTGGTCACATAAATAGGCTTTTAATGAGTCCTGCGTCAGACTTTATGAAGACTTGCAGTATGAAATATTTATCAGATTAATGTGCAAACAATGTTTGGAGTGTTTAAAAAAAGGACATTTAAATGTTCTCACAATAGCTGTTAATATTTTTTTGCTAGCTGCTTTCATGAACAATACAGTTTTGTTATTATTGTCATTACAACATTCTTCCAGATATGAGAATAACCTCAGTAAGTACAACCACTGTCTTCTTGAAAGTTGTAATGGACTTTAAGTGACAAATGACATATGAGCCATCCTTTATTACTGATACTCTTCTCCTGTGAATGGAAGAATTGCAGCATGATATTTACTAGATGCCTGAGAAAAATCTATTAACACAATTAAAAATTCATGTGATTGACATACACTGCATTCTGCTTACAGACTGGGAGCTGCAGCTGCAGCAGGTGATATTGTTGTCCTTGTCTCTGCTGGCCTATCAGTAGGAGCATACAGAAACAGTTCTCTTCTACACAGGGTATTAAGGAAGCTTTCTCTTTTATTTTCACTTATTTTATAAAATAGCCAATTTATTGGAAAATAAAGGGAAAGTTCTGTGTGTCATGTTGTCCTTCATCTTGGTTCTTGAAGATAATCATTTTAGTTCTCTTGGCTGTGTCACTTGAAGTACACAATGTGGAGTAAGACTTGGTGGGAATTTCTGTGTGATTGTTATCAATGAGTTTGATTCACCTCTTAGTGTTGCTCTATGAATAAACTCACAATATGAATGTGCCATGTACCTATATATTTATGTCTATCTATCTATCTATATAGCACTAGTAGATTGAGATGATTTTTTTTAACCCTGAGGTCTTTGATCCTGAGGCTTATCTCCTTAACCATGGGCTGGTGAGGCTGTAAGAATGAACGTGTTCCTCTCAGGCATGCTGGCCAAGCTGAAGCAAATTCCTCTTTAGTGTTGGTTTTGAATTTGCATCACAGTCTCTGGACTTACTCAGGGTGCCAGCATTTTAAATCCTGGTCTTTTCTGG
Source organism: Corvus brachyrhynchos (assembly GCF_000691975.1). NCBI lineage: Eukaryota > Metazoa > Chordata > Aves > Passeriformes > Corvidae > Corvus > Corvus brachyrhynchos. The sequence goes on along the minus strand of NW_008237227.1, from coordinate 1,730,782 downwards.
GCACACTGTCTTCCTTTCTGAAAGTTTTTGAACACTTTTCTATGATGCATATATTCTTCATCAGATAAATGGATTTGCTCATGAACGTGGAGCCTCTTCAGGCAAGCCTTAAGGAAGTGTTTAAAGAGAACAGCTTATCTGTTTACATAGCTTGTAAGCAAAGGATAAAATGAAACATTATCTTACAAATATTTCATTAGTAAATCTATGGGGTTTTGTGGCTCTAATAAAAAAAAGCAGGCTTGTGCAACCTGATTGCTAACCCAGAATGTTGTCACAGTATAGGAATTCAAGTTTTAGCAACACTAGGGTACTTTGTACCCAGCACACACTCACTGGAAGGGAAAGGTGAGTGTTACAAGAAGCATTTCTCATCCCTCTGCTTCAATTTATTAGTAGCTCCTATGGGAACATTTGCTGAAGCACTCTGCTGGTCCCGCTGTCAGGTTTCCATGGGAGGAATTGCTCATTTTGCTTAGAACAACTCCAAGCTCACTAGGTGTGTGTGATTGTCAAGGGATGAACATGCAGAGGAAGCAGCCATTGCTTCATTCACAAAATGATGGGCTGTGAGCTGACTGCTGCTGCTGCTAAGGAGCAAGACCTTAGGGTTATCGGGGGATTCCATGGAAGCTTCATCTTAATGCTTAAGAGGAGTCAAAAACCCCAAGTCCAGTCTTAAATCTCAGAGGAAGAAAATAGAGAATGAAACAAATACAGTGTCCTTTTTAAAACTGTAGTTTGTCAAAATTTGGAAGAATTTGCTCAGTTCTACTTTTTCTTTCCCTTTTGACCTCCATCCCAAAATCTTAAGAAAGCATATATTAGGACTGGAAGAGTTTCAGAGAGGAAAAACAATATGGTTATTTATGGAATGGGGCTCAGGAGGTGTCATTGCAACCTCCCAGTCAGAGTGGGGTCAACTTTGGAATCAGACCACATTGCTCGTGGCTTTTCCAGTTTGGTTTTGAAAATCACTGAGGCTGGAGACTGCACAGCCTCTCTCAGGTGCCTGTTCCATTTTACTTCATGATAAATTTCTCCCTTGGTTCTTCTACAAAAAAAAAAAAAAAAAAAAAAAGCCCCCAAAACAAAAAGCCACTCAATGTCTAATATCCTAGAGGAGAAATGCAAACACTTTGGAAAGGCTAATCCAGGCAATTGAATTTACAGCATTATTTGATGTGATAAGCCAGGGACTTGGTAACTGTATTGCTTTAGCAAACCATGTTGCTAACCCAGCCACTTCCCTCAGGTGAATTGCCTGGTTCTTACAGGAGGTACAGCTCTGACATTTCCCCCCCAACTCTTCATTACTGCAGTTTTTGTTTCCTTCACAGGTCCCACCTACCTTTACTGTCAGATGTGAAACAGATTAAAAGATTTAGTTAAGTTCAAAGATGTTTTTTTCAACTGAGATTTAGCTTAGATGATTTTCATTTCTGTTACAGACCTGAAGAATGGTAGCCCAAAGGCTTTTCTGGTTTTTGTGCCTGGGATTTTTTTCTAACTAGAATATTGTGGTCTAATAAGATTTGATCTCTTCCTGCAAATGCTGAATTGCTGATGTCCTTAGGCCATCACAGCTACAGTGTGGCACATCTGCCATAAACACATTGACCTCTTTTGGAAAGGGACTTTACTTGGTGCTGCATGGTCCTATTACAGAGGTGCATAGAATATACTCCATATGTATGTATTTTAAACAGTTTTCTGCTGAGTGTCACAGAATGGACTTGACCTTTTATCAGAAAGACACGCTACTACAAGAGGATTTTCCAGATTGTTTTCCAAAGAAAGACATTCTCTGCAGATTTGAGACCTTTGTAAGAAGATGATGCTCATTTGAAAAACTGCCTTTTGTAGCAAATACCTCTTCAGTTCATAGAGAACCATAATGTTTTGGGGGTACCTTCACTTTCTAAAAAACTTGGAACTAGTTGATCTTTAAGATTTCCTTTCAATCCAAGTCATTCCATTCTAAACCACTGCTTTTCAAGTAGCCCCTTCACCTCTGTACACTATTCTAATGAGTACATGACTGAGTAGGCTAGACAGTCAATTTGCAAAGAGATTAAGTGCATTGGTCTTGCAGAATAGCTCTCAGAATCGAACCTGATTGTCCTGAATTCCCTGGCCCTTGCTGTGAGTTTAGCAGGGGCTGTGCCATATCCTGCTCTAGTGGCTGGGGCTGGCCATTGGCCTTGCACCCTTCTAAACACTGAGTCTTGTAGAGCAGATGCCCTTGGAGTGACTGGCCAAGAGCTGAGGCTGTCCAGCCAGTGGGATATTGTGGTGCAGGTGTTTGTGATACTGTATGTGAGGACACCATCTGGGCATGCATTTAATGAGTCTGGGGTGTCTCTTTAAGGAGTGACTTCTAACAGTCCTCTTCTTGAAGTTCCTGAGTAACACTGGCCAAAATGCCCTCTGTGTCTGCTGCATTATTGAAGTACATGGGAATGGATGTGCTCTCCTGTTCTATGTAGGGGATTTGAAAGCCCAAGGGTTTATGCTGCAATGTAGCTTTCACACCAGTGAGCTCAGGCTCAGGTCACTTATTTATCTATCCTTTTTTGTCTCCTCTTTTGGATCAACACTCTGGTCAGCATTGTTGGCATGCTTTATTTTAAACTACCTGGCCTCACCTTCCCAGGAGCTCAGAATAGCTTGGCTTAAACCTCAGCTGCTGGAGGTTGAGGCAGTGAGAGAGATCCCTGGCTGTATTTCCGATTCAAAGTAGGAGCAGACAGATTTCATCTGTAATTCAGAGGACAGGGAGAAACATCAGTTTGTCTGTTCCAGAGGTGGCAGTTTGGAGATCTCTGCTGGTTTCTCTCTCATCCCATACTCAGAGCCACAGTGTGTCTTTCTCCACTTAAAGCAAGAGGAAACAAGGGACTTCTGATGCTTTTGTCCCCAGAAAAGCCTGTACAATTTTGCTTTCAGCTCCTTTTGTAGTTTCTGGTATGGAGGAGACAGACCACAATGCATTCATATGGGAAATTTTAACCTTGCAGCAGATTCCTGGCCTTATTTAATCTTGCAGTATAGATGTTAGATACAGCAGGGGATTGAGTTTTGCTTCCAGTTCCAAGTCATACGTGTCCTGATTAATAACAGGGAGGAATCCTCTTAGAAGAATTTCTTTTCATAGCAGTGGAGGTTTGTGGTTGGTGTGATTTACATCAGTGTCCTGTTTCAGCTTGCCTGCCTGATGGTTTAGGTCTGTCCCTTAAAACTGAGGGAAGTCTGCAGTTCAGTAGAAATGCAGTGCATCTATAGCATCTTTGTGAAGACTTTTCTGTCCTGTCACCTGTAGCATTAGAAGTTTTCCTTTTAAGCTTTTGATGGTGTGGTTCTTGTATTTTTGGCATTCTAGTCTATTCTTCATGTTTCTGTGGAAATAATCTTTTTTTGGTAGGAATTGCCTCAGGTAGAAGAATTGAAATCATTCAAGCATTTATAGCATACTCTCTTGATTCTTTAAGATGACTTTTAGAGCTCTGGATAGATTTTTAAATAAGGGTGAAAAGTAGCACCACCACTCCCCAGCACTGCCTCTGCATTTTGTGTCCTAAAGCACGAGTGCTGCAGCTGAAGCAGCTCTGGATGCACTGGCTGTTAGGGGACCTGCACCTGTCTTTATTTGCAGGATGAGACTTTTCACAGAGAGCACCTTGTTTGTTTCTATGACCAATACAGTCCAAAGGACTGTTGGAATCCAAGAACCTTCTCAGATAAACACGATGATGGTATGAAATGCGTCATAGTCTTTTTTTGATCGGGATTAATTCAGAAAGACCTCAGGCATTACCATTCTTCCACTTAACATGAACTTAGAACACAAGGCCTCTTGAGGGGCTGGTGCCTTGGAGAGGCAAGTCCTTCAGTCTTACTCAAGTGGAGGTTAAAAAGCTTCTTCCACCTTCCCTGGGAAATGGGGTATTTATTTCTCTAAATGCCTCATGGTGTGAATGCGCATACAGGTCATTGTTTCCAGGTGGTGTGTTAGGCAGAGTTACTGACTTTAGGCCTTCTACTGCCTTTATTTCTTTGTGAACTGCATCCCATCAACTTGGGGAATGTTAATGGAAAATGTCGAGCCACTTTCACTTTTTTTTTGGTAGTGTGTGAATTAATTTTCACTGTATTACTTGATTTTACTAATGTGGATCACTTTTATTTTCTTCACGGTAATTTTAAAGACATGAAAGGAAAAGTATTGTGTAGCTAATTTGTTACCAAATCCTGAATTGTCATAATTTTTAGTTTAATTGCAGTCAAGGTGAGTATTTTGTTTCCTGTTTGCATTCATTTAAGCCTTAAAGCAACAGGTAAGGTATGTGACCATCAATATGGCCATTTTTGGTTGTTGCTTCTGTGGCATGTTCTGGAACTTCTGAATTTCCTAATGCTGGTGTATATAAACCCTCAGCTTTTGTTATCACAGATTGGAAAAATCATCAGTAATTTCTGTTTTCATTTGGCACCTCAGTCCATTTTGACACCACACCAGCCCAGCTGTCCTGGGTTTCAGAGTGAAATCATAAATGCAACTGCTGCAGCCTCTCAGCTCCAAGCAGCACCTTTTTGGTGTGTGATTAAAAAGCCTCAAGCATTCTTATCTTGTCATGCTGCTTTATCCCTCCCTTTGGGAGTCCTAATTCACCCACTTCAGGGGGGGAACTTTCTGGCTGAAAGCTGTACAGTGGTGTGCAATAATCACAATTGTTGCTCCTGTTAGGATTCAGAGTTTCTGTGTTTCCTGTGCTTTCCTGTGATGAGCATTTGGTGGATCCACAGGATCAGACCTGCTACAAATGCACTCTGATCTTACGAAACATCTCATTTTACAGCTGTCAGTGATAGTCTGACAGGTTTACTGGGGCCACACTCATCCTCAGCAGGGCTGTTTCTGTGTGGAAGCTTGTCACGGTGTAAGAGAATGGGGCTTTTTGTGTTTTGCAGAAGGATCACCCTTTCCTGTGAGTGCATGCATCTCCTTTCTGGGATGCACAGTTACCTGTGTCTGGCATCCTCAATTCCAAATGTAATTTTTAGATTTGTGGCTTTTTGCAACTCCATTTCCAAGAGCACCCTGCCTTTGGAGATATGGCACCGATACTCTGTATCATGAATGAGTCTTCTCTGTGTTTCTGTGGATGTCCCAGTCCTTCCTTTTCCTTCACTTGCTCCAGTGGTGGTGGAGGATGTCTCCATCCTGGGATGGAATCATAGAATACCAGGTTGGAAGGGACCCCACAGATCATTTTGTTCAGCCTTGTCTGGCAAAAGCACGATCTAGAAAAGATGCCCTAGCACCCTGTCCAGCTGAATCGGAAGCGTCCAGTGTTGAGGAACCCCTGGGGGGATTATTCCAGTTGGCTGATGGGTCTCTTTGGTCTTTTTGAAGTAGGATTTCCTACTGAACTTTGTGCTCAGAGGCAGGAACCTGTATGAATCTCAAACCTGTCAACATGGCCTGCAGAGTTTCTTGCTGTAGATTCGGAGATATTGTGTGCAAATAATGTTTGCAGCTGCATTGTAATGTTGTGTGTTAACAACTGAGGGAATGCCACGTGCCTTGTGCTTGCAAAACTTCAGTGCACCAGAGAGCTGCTGGAGGACCTAGATGTGGCTTGCTTTCATATTCACACTCTGGAGTGAGACTGAGCTTGGGCTTCCTGCCAGATGCCTGCTGGGTGGAAGTGCTGAGGGGTGGTTGCCCTTTTGCTAGTGCCTTTCCACCTGAAGACAATGTTAATCCTTGCCTAGCTCAGAAAGTTCACATTTTGGATTATTTTCAGTTTTGAGTGGAGCATCTTGTCTACTTGTTTTGTCTCTAGAGGCAGGATTCAATACAGATCCCGCATCTGGATTTGGCTACCCCCAGCTTGGATACAGAATGGCTTTTGTTAGATGCAAGACTTGTTTTCTCCACTCTGAGAGATGTTCTCATTGTCAAAAGAAAATGTACACCAGAGAGAAATTTTATTTGAGTAGACTCAGTAATATATCTGGTGTTAATTCAGGGCCAGGATATTGAAAAGAAGAACCTGGCTTTGAAGAATCTGGCTTTGTCCAGTAATTTGTCAGAAGTACATCTGTCAGTTATTTCTGTACCCCTTCTGAGGGCTCAGTGATGATCTCACCCTTCCAATTCAAACTAGGAGCCTTGGTCAAAGCACCTCCCTTTTCCCAGGATACCTGACAAAGGGAATTTGAAATAGGCATTTATATGCCTAGTGATTACACATTTTGAGCCTGTGTTCGTAGTCCTTATACTCAGGTACTCAAACAGATGGCTTTTCTCATTGCTTTCATTAACAAGGTAGCTTTGGATATGTGCATTTCACATCCATCTCTTACTTCCTTTCCCTTCATCCTCGCAGCGTTTCCTTTTCAATTACATGTTGAGAAAAACTGAGTGTAGAGGGGGCTTGCATTAGCTTCTGTGGAGGGCATCAGTTTGCATTCAAGCTTTCATTTAGCAGTCCTTGCAGCTAGGTGAAGTGCTTACTGTCTCCCAGATGGAATAAGTGCATGGATTATATAGCTCAAAAGAGTCAATTTACTTCTAGTTCTTTCCCATTTTAATAAATAGTGATTATGCGTCTATTTTGAACTCAGTAGAACTTAAACATTTCATATGTTGATAATATTCTTGCTGTTACAGGCAGCTTTGCACATATTTAAAAATTCATTGAGGGAGATACTCTTTTGATCCTAAGTGCAAATGTTATCCAAAAAACTTCACAGAGATTGTACCTTTATTTTAAGCTTTCCAGCTTGCATTTCTATGCAAGTCCTTAAATGAATATTTGCAAGAGGCAGTTGCACTCTACCTTGCCCTTTGCTTTGGCCCTCTGGCCCCACCCCTTTTAAGGCAGTGATCCCTCTTAAAGCACGGGGAAAGCTGGACTGCAGGGCTGTCTTCTACCAGCTCTCTGCTAGAAATTAGATCCCTTACCTCTGCAGTAAAGTTCTCAAAGTGTCTGCACTGGAGTATGCAACCGAAAAGGTTGACTTTGTGTTCTTTACTGAAAGCTTTAGCAGAAACTCAGCTGACAGGGTACTCAAGTAAACGGTGCCATGGGGATACTGTCCTAAATGTAGTCTTTGATTTGCTTGTGTGTTGTTTTCTTTAACATAATTCCTCAAAATAGCTTCATTGTTCTGTGGAAAACAGCAGATTTTGCTTTTGTCTGCCTCACAGTAGGGAGAAATAATAGAATATGGAAGTAAGAAATCTGATGTTATTTTCCCCAGAACTCTCTTTGTTTCTGTTTCACAAGTGACCTAAATTCAGAGCAAACTGTTCAGTAGGTGAACCTTTACAGGTGGTGTCTATACCACCTGATTAAAACCTTGAAGAACCTAGAGAAAATTTACATTAAATAATTTAGACTCAAAGGGAAAATGCTTTAACTCATAAAAATTTGAAGCAAGAGGCTGTTATGGTGATTTACTAAATCTGGCTGTACAAATTTGGTGATTTGTGTTGAAGAGCTGACTGTGTACAGAGTTTCTTATAAAAGTTACATGAAAATGAAAATACAGAAAATGAATGTTAATATGGCAAATGTATTTTCAGTAATTTTCTGTCTTAGATCATTAGTTAGGATCACCAGTTATTCTAAATGTCTGTGTTGTGTAAGACTCATACGGGGACTGACACAAGCCACTACTCCAGCACTGAGAGTTCACCACTACTTACCTTGGCATGGCAGTGGCTTTTAAATAGTCCCTCAACAGCTACTGATAAATAAAGTTATATGTACCTGACTGGATAAAGCCCTGAGCAGCCTGGTTGAGTTTCATAGCTGAGCCTGCTTTGAGCAGGAGGTCAGGCTGGAGATGCCTTCCAGCCTGGCTCATCCTGTGGTCCTTGTGGGTATAACTGTGTGTGAGGGTGTAACCATGTCATGTTTATGGATCATTTCTAAAGAAACGCTGGGTGATTTCAGATGTAGCTATAATAAACTTTCACTCTGCTGGTTTTCTTTGCCCAGTCTGCCACTAAGAAACCCCGGAAGTCTCCAGCGGACAAGGGGCGTGCCGACGCTGGAGCTCGAGGAGCCACTCGTGGGAGAGCCAATGGCCACCCGCAGCAGAACGGAGAAGGGGACCCTGTCACTTTGTTTGAGGTGGTTAAGCTGGGAAAGAGGGCTATGCAGGTAAAATGTCTCCTTGTGTTCCCCCTCACAATTCCGTGTATCCTGACTGCAGTCCAGTCTAAGCTGTGCTTTCGTAAACGGGTGTTTTCTCATGACTGCATTGGTCCCACAGACTGTGTATGATAAAGTACAGGACTGAGTGGGCTCTGATTGAGGGCTGTAGTGTATCCTTCTGAAGAACAACAGATCTGGCAGAAGGTTTCAAATTCTCCATTATTTTGTTCATTACTCCTAAGTTAAAAATATATGTTGGTATTAAGCAGTTCGTTAAAGAATATCCTGTAGCAAGTTTTATATAGGGAAAAAGTGTATGAAAATAAGGATGGATCCAAGCCTTGAGTGGGCTCTGATTGAGGGCTGTAGTGTATCCTTCTGAAGAACAACAGATCTGGCAGAAGGTTTCAAATTCTCCATTATTTTGTTCATTACTCCTAAGTTAAAAATATATGTTGGTATTAAGCAGTTCGTTAAAGAATATCCTGTAGCAAGTTTTATATAGGGAAAAAGTGTATGAAAATAAGGATGGATCCAAGCCTTCTTTGTTCACTTCTTTTTCAGAATACCTG
>NW_008237227.1:1684023-1721994 GCF_000691975.1 Corvus brachyrhynchos | reverse complement strand
GCTGTCCCCCTCACTGCAACAGATGAAGGCTAAACTATTTGCCTAGACTTTCCCTGAGTCTGAGGGAAAACATGGATACATCCTGAAGGCAAATTTTTCATTGTAAAATAAATAAGATGGTTCTAGTTGCCTCTAGAAATGTTTCTTACCCCCTTATGTTTTGATCAGGTTAGAGGTCTGTACAGGATGTATGGGGCCAGGTGAGTGTCACCTCAGGACGCTGCACAGAGGATTGGTTTGGACAGTGTTGGGGGTTTTAGTAAGCTGCTGTGCTGCAGTTCTTGGTTTTGGTACTCAAAGGAGAAACAATGGGCCCAAAACACTCTTCAAACCTGCTTTACTTTGCATTTCAACAACACAGGACTTAGGCAGTATCAGTTTGTTTTGGTGCTAACATGAGAAAATTACAAATTAGGAGAATTAGGTGCCAAGTCCCATTCTCAATATTACTTTAGTGTAGCTAAAAGCTAAGTCTGTTTAAATCCCAGGGGAATCAAGTATTGCAAATGAATGAAAGTTGTTGAAAATTTTCTGTCTCGAATCTGTGGAAAGTCTGAGATGTAATTTTAAAGAAGTAATACACAGAAAGGAAATGAGAATTTTTGTTCTGCATAGTTGCTGTGTTTACACTTATTCAGGATTGACCCTTCTTATCTAGTAGGTGAAGACAGAACAAATTTACTCCTAACAAAGCTACAGATTCCTTGTGCCTTTTTTTCCTACAACAGAGCTTCCAACTTTGTTTGGTTTTCAGCACTTTTTCAAATTTTGTTTTTGGCAGGAATTGAGGAAACATCTGGAGCCTATTTTCTGGTTTTACTGTGGTGCAGAACATACAATATACTTTATGTAGTATAGTTGACTTAGAGTTATTGGTATTTGCAGAAGCCAAACAGAAAGGAATGGGTGATTGCTTTGATATTTGATAACTCTGCGTGTGTGTGTGTGTGAAGTTGACTTTGATACATTTTCTCTGTTTCAAAAGAGATGCTGACACAAGTCTTCTGCAGATTAAATACAAACAAAAAATTGTCTGCATGTTTGCATTAAGAAACCTTTGGAATTCAGATACAAAGGAATTGTTTTGAGAAGTGGAGAATTTGCGTGTGTGGGTGGATGTGTGTCTGTGTATTCCCATTTACATACCTGTGTCCACAAATCACATATGCACAGACACACACATGCTCCACATGTGCCCAGCCTGCAGGCAGGAGGAAAAGTGCACAGCACAGTCTAAGCAGGGGAGAGATTACACACAAATAGTAAAGGAATAGGGAAGGCCTGGGATGCAAACAGGCATAAATGACTTGAGCCTTAGTTTCAAGAGCATGCATCGCTTGGGCACCTTTGAAAAACTTACCGTTGGTAAAAATATTTTTAAAAATTAAAGAAGCCCTATAGTAGGAAAGAGAATGCAATTAAAATGTGATTTAATACTTTTTAACTTGCACTTTTGGGCAATAATCCTGTGTGAAACCAGGGTTCTGTAAACGAGACTTATACTTCTCTTTATACTTGTATTTTTCCATAATAGCTTAGGGATTTTGATGTAACAATCAGGAATGCTTGGCATTTTTGTTTTTCATAGTTTTGAAGCAGGTTTTTTTGTGTCATTTTAGCAATTTTGTCAGTATTGCAGTTTTCAAACAAGTGCCATATATTTGTATTTGGCTGAACATATTATTTCTCAGTATTCAGTTCTTTCCCTGTACTATGAACATACTTATTTTCTAGTGCTCCTAAGTTTGCTTCCAGCAATGAAAACCCAGGAAAATTCAATTAATATGTTCTGACATTACATGGATATCATGTGCTTTCATTTCTGATCTATCTGCTCCTGCTGTTGGCTCTCAGAATTTTTTTTAGTTGTTAGATTTTTCTGGCTTTGTGATGCCAGTTCATGAAAGTCTGTAGCTGAATTCAATTTTCACTTCTTTTAAGCTTCTCTATTTTGCTTCTCACAGCAGGATTCATTTACTACTTTTCTTCAGGCTTGTTGCAGGTTTCTTCTTCCAGGGAAATAAAATCAGTTTAATTTTTTGTGTTTCAAGTATACATAACTCCAGGGCTGCTCTTTGCATAAAATCTTTGCCTCTGTCATGAGGTGCTGCTTGTGTCTTGTTTGAACTCTGTAAATCTCTTTGATGCTCACGTTAAGTTGGTATTCATTTGCTCTGTAACCTTTTGTACAGTTAGTGCTTCAGGAGTTGTTCTGTCAGCAGCTCTCTGTGTATGAAGTGTGACATGACCTGCTGTTCATGCTTTCTGCAGGTACATTTTCAAGTGTTACTCCATTAAGACTGTTCATAGAACTTCTTTAGACTCTGAGGTTTTTATGTTCATAGTCAAACATGATACTCTTCTGCTTTTTGTCATTTTTCTCTTCCATATACTTATTTTTTAGTTATATTTTTATGGTGACAGCTATATCCTCTGCATTTCCCCACTCTGAACTTCCATAGGCAGAATGGTCTCTATCAGCATTTCTCATGTGCTCAGCTGCCCAGTGGTGGGAATGAAGGCTCGGGTGAGCTTCTGCTCTTCCAGCTGAGCCACCCAGGCAGAGACTGACTGGTAGCTAAAATCTTCAGGCATCTCTGCATTGGTCTCTGACCCTGCTGTTAAGATGACAGGGAACTAAAGAGCTTGTGATGAGATCAGATTTTGTTTAGGGTTCAGACTGCAAATTTCTCCTGAGTTAGTTATGACCAGTTATCTGTAATGAAGTTTGTGCTGCTGTTGGTCAAACCAGACATGGAAGTTCTGCTTTCTTGTCTGCAAAGGGGGTTTGTTCCTCCAGAACATCAGAGAGAATGGATTGTCAGTAATTTTAGGAGTTGTTCAGTACCCAAACATGAACAGATCTATGCCTTGATGACTCTCCAATATTCCATTCATTACCAGTCACCCTTAATTGGTGTTAGCAGTTCACTACAGAGCAGAGGCTGATTTTGAGGAAAAAAACTTTTCATAATTGCCGCCTCTGCTTATGCTCAGCTAATAAAAGGTAATCTTGCTGTTGATTAGACATAGTTCAGAATAAATATGGCTCCATTATATGCCAGCAGGCATTTTAAGATAAGTATCCAAGTATTGAGTGTGCTGAAATGGAATTTTTCATTGTGCCACCAGTGCTTCCTTGTCTTTCCAGAAATCAGGGATGTTCCTCACTGTTCTTACGTGCACATGGGGATTTGTGACCTTGGAGGTTCCCTCCCAGTCTGAGTAAAGCTGTATTTGTAGCATACAAGGCTTTCTCAAGGCTTACCCTGCCTTGAGAAGTCCATCTCTGGCAGCAGCTCAGACTTACTCCTGGCTGGAGTGACTGTTTAACCATATCTACCATATGCAGGAGGAATTACATGTGTTTTTACATAGATGCTTGAGTTTAAGAACATCAGAGCAGCTGTAACTGGATTGCACCAAAAATCCAACAGCCTGTCTCTGACAGTGGCAGTTAAGAAAGAGAATAAGGTGGCAAAAACGAATTTTGGGGATTCTCCCTACCTCTGACTGTTCTCAGCTCAGGGTCAATGTGGTGTCTGTGTTCTCAGTGGCCTTAATGGTTCTCTCTTCCCTGAGTTTCTTTTCTCCCTCTAGAAGTGTTTTTTGCTGGATCACATCTCTGTGACTCCCTCAGCTATTTCTGAAAGTGAAGGTCTTTGAAGATTAATAATATACAGACATACATTAAGTATTACCCATGCTTTTTGTGTTAAAGGCATGTTACTGTATTTTAACTGCTGTATCCTCCAGCTTGAAGGATGGATAATAACTTAGGGTTTCCCCAGATTGTCTCAGAAACTCCTTAGGAGTTTGAGTATGCAGTCTCTAAAGTTTACTGGGCAAAATGACTGCATCTATTATTAACATTTAAACTAGCATTTTCACTTTGCTAGGCACATTCTGTAGCCCAATCTTGCTTTGCTTTTGATTGTATGCTACTGAATTAAAAGAAAAAAACCAAAACTGTGTACGTGTTTTTATAGTTGTTACATTGGGAACAATTTAGCCACCGAACAAAGCATTAATTAATTAGAGGAGTATCCCTTAATACCAAATGAATTTTTCTGCAGTCATCACACAAGGCTTCTTTTCCCTTGTGATTTAATAAGATGTGAGATGATTTTGCTGTTAATGTGAACACAAGTGCCAGTAGTGCAGTGTGTGAAAACATTTGTACCTGAAAATACTCGTTAGACTTGAAGGCAGAGAAGTCTTTTGCTCTCTAGAATGCTGATGTTTTTCTGGGGTGATCTGTGAACCCTTTACAAACTGTGCTAGCACAGGAATACGAATCATGTGTTTTAATGAATTGATGGGTCTCTTACTGGAGTAACTCCATTTTGTTTCAGGACTCCTCTAAGTATCTTTTCATTCTTGTGTTCATGGGCAGTTTTGGTGCTTTGTAGCATCATTCATGCCCGTGATTGGCTTGGCTTAAACAGACACAGCTGCTTGGAAACGGTGTGATATGTCACCTGTGAGAGATGAGCACCTGCAAAAGTTCTGTACCACCTTAGAAAATCTTGGTGAGAGCTTTGTATGGTGCACCCACCTTTCCTGAGCACTCAGGTGAGCAACTGCTGCCCTGAGTAGTGTGGATCTGCTGGGCAAGAGTACCCAGCCTCAGGAGTTCCTGTGATTTGAGTCCATTTGAAAGCAGAATTTTCCCAGTACCTTTTACACACTCAGTGTAATGCCAGTTAACCTGTACCATTCTAAGATTCTCCTAAGAGAAGAAATATTTCTTCTTTTGGTAGCGTTTTTTCTCCCAAATGGTTCAGTGTAACATGTTACACTGATTTCCCTATGTAGTGATATTTAATACCCAGCCTACTGCATAGAAATGTGTATTTACACAAAATGCCAAACAGATAATCCTATATGGAGAGTATAAATCCCTTAGTTTTATTGGGAAGAAGTACTTCTAGGACTGTATTCCTTTCCTCTCTGTGCTTCAGAAAAGAAAAAGTTATGTAGGTAGACACTGCATAAAACAAATTTTCCCATCTTTGCTTACTGTTACCTTAACGTGAGATTTTTGGGGGGTTTTTTAAAGAAAATTATTTTGGCTTATCAGGAAGTGCATGGTAGGTGTTAGCGAAGTATGAACTCTTTTATAATTTGAAATTATTATCCTTAGAGAAAAATAATAAAATGCATGTCCTCAAGCTGCAGTTCATTTTTGTTATCCTGATACGAGGTTTTCACTGGGTGTATATTAGACTTACTGCCTGCAGTTTGGAATGCAGCCAGGCACTCATCCTGGAGTGTGCTGCCCCATCTAAATTGCACATACTTTCACACATTAGGAACTACCTTCTCTCCAGCAGCCATCTGTGTAATTACTTCAGTTTGCACAAAATTTGTCCTTAAAAGGCTTCTATTCTTTTTTTTAAAAAGCCAACCTGAACAGATGGACTTAAAAAAATTTATGCAGTGTTTTAAGTCTCTCACTACTTGCCTTTGTTTCCCTGGGTTCTTATTTTTAGTGTACTAAATTCTTCCCACTATCTGTTAAAGTGTATTTTCTACTTTTATCTTCTATTTGAGGTTGCTCTTTATACAAGTTATTGAAATATTTAATTTCACTGTGCATTCCTTTTTTGATCAGTTTCAAATTTCATTTGAGTAACTTTGGGTTTTTGGCAGAAGTTGTTAGTGTAAGCTTTGATTTTTTGGATTTTTTCCTACCTTGATGTAAACATGTTGCACACCCATTCTAGAGTAATTTTTTTCTTTCATTTTCACTGTAAATGAAGCATGTCCATGATCAGTTGTATGAAATGGCAAATTATTTGGCAAGTTCTTTATACTCGATTTGCCTTGGTTTACAGTTGACTCAGATCTTCCATTTTAGCTTGCACTTTGTATATGGTGTCATTTGTTTTCACTTTTGTTTGTAGCACTGTTGCCAGATTGTTACTTAATTGAAACTGTGAAATAGCTTTTTTTGAAGTCAACTTTCATTAATATTTAGAGGGACTGTGCTAATTTACATGAGCTGGCAAGGTGTCCTCTGCTGTCAGTCCCTCTGGTTCTTCCAACAGTTAATGCTCCTCAATTCTCTCACGCTGAAGGAATATGAAATGGATTCATAGCTGCAAAGTCTAGAGGAGGAAATAAGATCACTAGCTTCATTATTTCATTCATTGCATCAGACTTTCTTTTACTGGCAACCCCGAGCTGCTGTTCCTCTTCAGTACCATTAAAACGCTTCTGGTTTATCTTTTAGCAGACTTTGAGATGTGAAGGTCAATATTTCTCCAAGTTGATTGATTTGAAGTTGTTTACTCAGACTGTGCATCTATTCTGCTACTTGCTTGACTTTATTTAGGCTTCATATTTCTGTAGGATTGCTTACCTGGCATATTCTTCAAATTATGCTCCATGGTAGCTCTTAAAAAAGACTCATCAGAGAGTTCATTTCTGTGAGATTCTCTTGGAAACTGTTGCAGGCTTTGGAAAGTCTTTGTACTGACACTGTATTTGTACTGTACATCATCTGCCATTTGCAGGAAACCTTGATTTTTTTACTAAGTTCTCATAAGAATAGAAGCAATTTCATAATAAAAAAAATGGTTGAGTCTCATTTTTGTAACATACCTGTATGGACTTGGTGACTGACCCAGAGATGTGGTGTATGTATGTGTCTGTGTATATGTATATAACATGTGTGTGTATGTGTCTAGATGTGTCCTGACAGCAGGGAGTGGAGGAGGGTTGTTGGTGTTACTGGAGTTACCTGGAGGTTTTATCTGTGTAACTGAGCTTGTTGCCAAGTATGTGTGTGCCTTGAAGCTGGTGAATCCCAAAAGCATGGATGTGCTGCCCCTGGGCAGGCTGCAGCACATGTCCTATAGATCCTGTGCCTCCCCAGAATGCTGAATTTATTGTGTGTTTCATGCATAGCATGTAAGTGCACATTTCCACACGGTAAATCCATGCTCCCCACTGCATCTGAAGGTAAAAACATCTGGAAGCAGATGGGTACCACTGGAGCAGCTTCTGCAGTCTTTGGTGCCTTCTTTCCTAAGTGTTTTGTGGAAGTGAGCAAGGAGACTTGTGGGGATGAATTCTGCGGGATGGAACCTGCTTGTAGCTACCTCCTTTCCAAAAGGGCCACCTGGTCCTTGCCTTCTGTCACCACATGTGCCTTCAAGGTGTTAAATGATCTGTGCTTGGGACAGGTGACAGGGAGGGGCAAGAGCAAAAGGTATCTGGGCAAGATGAGCAAATGTGGGTCATTTCCCTGAGTTTGCTCTTGGATTATGTATGAGAAGCTCTTGAAAAAGTGGGATCTGGATGGAGGTGGCCAGCAAGATAAAATCGTCTTGGAGGGTTTGCTGTAACCTGGGGCCTGTTGGTTAGAAATCCTTGTTTTTAATAGGAGTCCTTCTCTCTATGCATATTTATGCAAAAGAATTCAATTTTTTGGCAAGGATTGCATGTTGCACCATTTGCTACACTGCTGTCTGTGGTTTGATTTCTTTTTTGCTTGTATTCAACCTTTTTTCCTGGTATTTGGATTACTGCTGTTTTGTCTTGGTTCAGTTGATACTTGTCTCTCTTTTGGGTCTGATGTGTGTCATTTTTATTTTTTCATCTCGTGTTTTCAGTTTTTATAGCTCTTTTCTGTTACATCAAAAGTCAACAGTTTGATTAAGTTCCAACTGTTGTAGCATATGTAGTCTGGCTTCATTATCTCCTGTTGCCTTAAACTGTAATCTCGAAGAAAATTCGGCATCAAGCTTGCCAAGTGTACACGAGGGGCTGAGCGTGTGGGTGTTATTTTGGGACACTGATTTTTAGGGCTTAGTGAATGCAGTTTGAGTGGCTCTGTGCTGATGCTGGCAGGTCAGGTGCCTGTATGTGACTTGTCAGCCACAGCTCCTCAGGCAGTGGGGCTCTCTTGGGGTGAACACAAGCACTGTGCAGCAAAAGCTCTCTCAGCTGTCCTCACGTACCTGCTCAGGGCAGGAGTTACACCCACAGCTCACCGAGCGCTGGCCGCACGTGTGTCACACACACTGCTGAGTGTGAAGGCACTGAGGGCATGTCAGCTGAGATAAAATGAACCCTACCCACAAATTCACCTTTTACTTACAGCTTTGTCAGTTCTCTGGGAGGTCCAGACAGTCTTTGCCTGCAATCCCTCTTGAGAACCTTCGCTCTGATTTTTCTGCTTTTCTTATCTACTGCTGCCACGGAAGACTCTGCATTGCCTCAAGTCTGGTCCCCAAGTCTGGAGATGAGCCACTTGTCTTTATTTTTCTCTAAATTGCACAATGGCTCTGGGTTGAAAATGCAAGTGGCACACTGGTAGGACAGAGTGGGCCCCCAGTGCCCCAGGACACAGCGTGTCCCACACAATTCTTTTTGTACGAGAGACAGAAAACAGAAGTGAGAGGAGCTGCACTGATGCTGCAGTTTGAGGTAGCGCTGCAAAAATCAAATAAATGTTTAAAAGAAACAGAAGCAACATTTAAAGGTACTCATTCCTTCAAGTTTCTTCCCTTGGCTCCCCCTTTTCTTAAGTCCAGATGGGTTCATTGGCAGTATATATAGCACAGTCCAGGAGAAGTTGCAGTGGTATGGCTGAAGGGGCAGTGTGTTGTAGCAACAAACAGGAGTAAGACTGAACGTGGGAGGGAATTTCTTGGGCCAGCCTTATTTCCAGGGGGAGTGTTTTCTGTGAAACTCAGCAGTGCATAATGAACAGATGCTGGGGAGCTAGTTCTTAACACTCAGGAGAAGCAGCTGAGATTTCCCAGGCTCAAAGAAGAATGTAGTAGACTTCAGAAACTGTCAAGAGATGTGTGATGAGAGGGGGGAAGGATAAAGATAGGGCATTATTTCTGGGCAAGCCACATGGCACAGAGTAGGATTGTTCTACCTGGAAAGAGGTGACCAGACGGAAATATGGAAAATGCAGACAGGGGCTTGGGGTTTGTTTTTTCTTGTTTCATAAGAATTGGGTCACATCAAATAGATCTAACAGTTGGCAAGTTTAAACCACAATTATAGTTTTATTTTGCAGTGAATAATTAACCCTTGCACACTGCTGCAAGATGATGTCAATATAAAGCTAGTTTAGACAGACACATCCATGAGAGAGGAAATTTTCTGGGGTCTTAAGGGTCTTGGAGAGTAACTCAGAAATATCAGTGTATTCTTGCCCTTTTCTTATGCTTTTCACTACATGTATAAGCCCTGTTGGGCAGGTGAACCTGTTGTCTGACCCAGCACAGCTGCTATTTTCTTTAGTGTAAAAAACAGCTGCTGGCAGTTGCATGTTGTTCTGATATCTACAGTAGTAGAGCTGTTCAAACAAATCTCGTAAATTGGTAGTACACCAACAGCCTGGTCATTAAGCTCTGTCAATATTTGGTGTAGTAAATACTTTCTACATTTGGCTACATTTGGTTTATGTGCCCTGGAGAATTTTGCTGATTGATTGAAATGATTGATACTTCCAGGAACAGGTCTGAGTTTGTGATAAAATAACACTGAGATAACATTCTAGATAACTGGTTTTGTGCTGCTGCTTTGTGTTTCCTCAACTTGTTTAAAGCTTAGCTTAGAGGCCAAGAGTTGCTTTCTAATTTCTTCTAAGTAGCAGATGGACCCCTTTGTAAAATTGCTTCTCCTACTGGGTGTGTGTGTGTGTGGGGAGGCAAAACTTGTGCAAACTGAGTTTCCTGGCAAATTGGATGTTTCGAGATTCATGCTGGTTGTTGGATAACATGGTAGTACTGCTAGTCTGCTCCTGGCTCAAGGGTGAGTGTGGTGATGTGTGCAGTGCTTTGGCTCAGTTCAGAGCTCTGTGTGTCTCTGGTACATACACAACTGGTTTGCTGCTCCCTTTTCCTCATACACCCGCCAAAGGCCCAGTGGTAGTCTTGGGAGTTTGCACTTGGATAAACTGGAAATTGCAGAGGGATTTTTCAAGATGCCTCCTTACAGCTACTAATTAAGAAAAAGGCAGATTTTTCTAAGAGATCAAATTGTTTGGATTTTTTGTCTTTCCTATTGATTCCTTTTCAGCACAGTAGAAGCCATTGTGTGGGCATGGTGGGTGTTGGTATATGTGTGTGGTTTTTTAAAATTAGTTTTATAGAAATTCTTTGTAGACCTGAACTGTCCAGAATAAACTAATCCATTTGCAAGGTGTACTCTGATAACATAATCAAGCTTTCCCTAATGAATGCTGTTGCATGTGCAGAACAGAAAGGTTTGGTTTTTTCCTCACAAAATAAGTAAAGCATAATATTTGATCACATTAAATATACACAATTCCTTACCTATAGTGTTTAGGTAGCTGAGGAGCTTGGAATATCAGAGATGATAAAAATATCTCCTGTCTGCCTGTAGTTCTGAGGGTAGTTTAAAACTGGCTGATCCTGTCCTTTCCTATCCTGTGATCCAGGTGGCTTACAAACACCCTAAGTCCAGCTTCTGTGTCTTATTTTATTTACTATGTTTATTTACTATTTACTATTTTATTTACTATGTATTCCTCATTATATTTTGTCTTCCTGAACTATTTACAGTGTTCCTGAGTGACTGATGTACTACTTTGGCCTTTATAAATACTGAGATGTTCACTACGCAATATAAAATCAGTGTTTATCCCAAAGTATTTCTGGTCATTCTGAATGGAGTAACAGTGTCTGGTTTTTTCAACACAATTTTAAAACTGAAAAAATACTCTAAGTAGTTTTGAGGAATTACAGTAATTTCAATTTGAACTTGTGTTTATACAATATAATACCAGAAAATGATGCATATAGTTCTGCTCTCTAAGAATATTTGTTCTGTCTCCACCTTGAGAGAAGGTGCATAGATTTCTGAATTTGTACACATGTATAATTATGCAAAATAAATGCTCAATTATGAAATTATATTCTGAAAAGAATAAGTCATTTGCCTTTAATAAAACACTTTTTAAGAGTCTCTGATAAGTATTCTTTTTTTCTTGACAGTCTGTGGTGGACGACTGGATTGAATCATATAAACAAGACAGGGACATAGCACTTCTGGATTTAATCAACTTCTTTATCCAGTGTTCAGGATGTCGAGGTACAGAACATGGGAAACAAGTTGTATAGAATAAATCTGACCTACAAACGTGTGTTAGTGCAAATGCTGGTAAAGATGGGGGAGACACTTGGATTGGTGCTCCTCATGTGCATGGTTTGTATAGAAATATTGTCTGCATTCCAGAATAACTTGATTTAAAGCTTGTTTGTCAAGGGCTACCCTTTCTTTTTCTCACTTTCCTGTCATCATGCTAAAGTGTTCAAATCCTCACAGAGACACTCTACTCATCAGCAGCAGGAGCCAAAAGATCTGGTACTCCAGGTAGGCGTATCTTTACTTCCCCTTTCTGTTTCTTCCCAATTTTTAAATTGCAAAAATTTGTAGGCAACTATACCTTAGCTTTGATATTTTTTCTTTCTTTTTAGGATTTTTTTTTTTTTTAACTGAAGAGGAAGGAGTCAGGCTTCGGTTGACTTCAATTAGCAAGAAAGATTTCCTGTGGATGAAGCAGCAGTGTTATTTTTTCCTCTGTGATACTTTATCACGTCAGCAGCGAGTGCCCTGCCTTTCATACCCTATTTAAGCAGTCTCCATTACCAGGCATGCAGCAGTCAGCCTTTCTAGCATTCTGTTGCCACACTGTGCCTTCTAATGAATTTTTCATGTGTTGTCTTTTTTCAGTTAACTCAGCCTTGAAAAGAGACAAAGACAGAGCTCCACTCTCTCTGTAGCGCCCAGGACCAAATTATTTACTGTTTTCTGATGCTTCCTAGAATTTACTTTGAGTAGTGTTGAAAACAACCCACAATTCAGAAATTCTTCTTGCTTATTTTGTATCTGATGTGGGAATACACCTTTAGGCATCAAATGGTCTGGGTAGAAGTCCCTTTTCTTCCTCCGTAAGTATAAGGTGAAGTCTTGAGTAGTTAAAAGCATCAGAGAAAAGAAATAGGAACCATCAGCATCTTCAGCAGCCCTTTTTCATAGCTGAGGGAAAGAAACTTATTTTGTGGATGACAGGAAAGACTGAAGCCCTGGGAGCATTCTGTGAAAGGGCTGAAGGTTAGGGCTTAGGTTACCAGCCTGTGTCAATGTCTGCACTGTTCACACAGAACCCCTGAAACATTTTTCAGTTGTGTTTGGCAGCTTATGTGCAAGTAGTTGTATTCTGTGTGCTTTTTCTTTTTATTTAACTCTCTCCTGAAGGTGTATATGAAAAAAAGCAACCCCACAAGCTTATTTGTAAGAATTTGGGCAGCATTAAACCAAAGGGATCCTCGGCCATGTGTTTATATTCTTGCTGATGCAAGCTTTTGGTGAAGGCATGTCATAAATATCTTCATTCCCCTGCTGCTCTCTAATTTATTTTCCCTTTCTTTCTCCTCGTTAGAGAAAGCAGCACTCTGATAAGATTCCTATATTTTAAACCCCTCGTTGGTGAGTGATGCAGGCTGAATGCCCACTGTCAGCCATATGCTGCTGGAGCAAGTGCTTCCCAGAAAAGCTTCCTGTGACTGGCTGGGAGGCAGCAGCGCTGCGAGTGCCTGATGTCATCGACTCACTTGGCTTTTCTTTGAATGGTGACTTGCCATTTTCAGTGCTCTACTGTATCCCCAGGGGTATCTCTGCTGAGCTGCTTTCAGTGCCTTGTGGTCCCAAACAGCAATGACAGGAGAAAGGAAGCAAAAATTACCCCCAAGTCCATAGCGTGTTTGGGAGGTTTATTTCTGGGTTGGAATTTTTGCAGTGGCCCCAGTAACAGCTGCAAACAGGGTTAAAATCCTGGCAAACAATGCACTTCTTTCCAGTTTCCAGTAATATGCCTGTTTTCTAGAATTAATAAGAGCTTATCAGAAGAGAGTGGATTTTATTGGTAGTCCACTTAGGGTAAAGTGCATACTAAGCTGTCCTTCATGGAAATGAGAAATCAGGTGTTATTCTGTATTTTGTGAGGAAGACCAAGATTCTTTTTCATGGGAAGATCATATATTATGACATCTTTATTTCCCTTTAGAGACTTCATTGACATTCTTGCTTATTTTTATTTTTGATAAATAACAACCCCTTCTGAATCTCAATGACTGCTTTATCTTCCTTAATTTTCTTCTTTTCAGTTTGCTCCACTAACATAGTCTTGGATTCTCCAGCCTTCTTTCCCAAAGTTGGATCTAAATACTGACTGATAATATATCTAAGTTTGTGATCAGTAACTGAAAGGAGGAGGACAACTAACTTGGGAGGAAGTTTCTCAGGAAAGTGTGATGCTAGGTTTATAAATCTACCATTTCAACACTTGATATCTAAATATGTGTAAAGTACATTTAGTTTGACGTGTCTTTGAAAAGTTTTGAGCAGGTGAAGAGTGTGTGCCCATTTTCTGGCTTTAATTAGAAATCATTGAGGCACCAAACTGTTTTATTTAGCAACACTATTGACCCTGAAAAAATACCTTTCTGTTTAGAAACATTGATTTCTATGTGTTTATCCCATTCTCTTGGGCAGCACAGATGCTTGAGTGAACCTCTTGGCGTCTTCCAGCTTTGTTTAGAGCTGTTGCTGAAATGAGAAGTGACCTCTTGTAAATATGAGTAAGCAGGCATATTATGGAAATTGTTAATACTAACAATTGTTAAACTAGTGACCTTTGCAGGTGAACATAAAAGATCTGTGCAATTTAAAAATCAATAAATATACACCAAATATTCAAGCATGTCTGTCCTTTGTCGATTCTTCTGAGTATCTATTTAATGTGTGTCCATTAAAGACGTAGGAGATTAGGTTTTAGCGTGACTCCAGTAATCTTTGTGTGTTTTTAGAGTGCTATTTGATGTAAATGAGAAGCTTCTTGTATTGGACTGTCAAAACATCTCAGTTCAATAAGCAGATTTGCATGGGAGCTGGTCACTTGTCATGTCATCTTTCCTCTAGTTTGCCTGCTCAATCGGTACATATGTTGCCTTTGCTAATTTTGATTACAAAGAAGTGAAATGGTTATGTAAAGAATTTTTCTTTGTCTTGCTTGTTTTTTTCCTTGGAGAGTACAAAAAAGTCTCTGCCTTTCACAGCTTGTCTGTGTAGTCTTTTCCGTTGTGTTATGTTGAATTTCTGAGGCAGAAAAATGGTTAACAAGGACTGATACATTCACCCATTCACTTTTTGTTTCTGACCCTTTTAAAATGTGTTGCTTTTAGAGGGAGGATCTTGTATCAGAGAGTACCTTAGAAAGGTGAAAAGGTAAGTGTTAAAATACTACTTCTTCATGGAAAACCAGCAAAAATGCTGTTTGCAGTCCTTGCAAATAAAACAGGTAGGTCTGTTGGTAGTAGGTGTTTATTTTCCGTGGGATTCACAATCTGCAAAGCAGGTGGTGTTGTATTTACTTTCTTATTTCTAAGTCAGGAGCAAAATTTCAGAGTTTTCATTATTAGGTAACAGGGAACTTTTTGATGTTAGCTTGTTGTAATGATAAAGACCTTTTTTCAGTTAAGTGCCACTGGACTGGGGGTGGAGGTGTATCCACACTACTGAGATTTCCATCTCCAGTGTTGTGCTTTGGTCTGCAGCACTGTGGATTCAGGCACCCTCCTCCCTTGCAGAAGAATTGCAGACCAGTGTTCAGAGTCTTCTGGGGGGTTTTGTGAGCTCTTTTCCATTGCTTTCTTCTTTGTAGGAAGATATTTTTGCTTTTCCCCCTTTTTTCTCTCCTTCTTTTGAATGTTTATGTAAAGCACAGCGTCGAGTGCCGAGCTCTCTTGAGCTGGTTGCAAGCAAACTGAAATGTCTAATCAGCAATATGTGTGTGAGGTCCCAGAAGGATTATAACTGTGTCAGTGTGATGCTGCAACAGGGCTAATTAGCTCTGCCTCTCAGACTGAGTAATTAGCTCAGGTATCCTGCTCTGCTGCTATGACAACCAGGCTGTTTCCATTTCTGGAGCTCCCTGGATTTAGAGCTGACTTGGGTATCTGCATGGCTGTCAGCTCATGCCTTCTGTTATTGATGGAAAACAAACAGAAAGCTCCTTGAGCACTCTGACCTTTCTACATTTTAAAGGCAGAGAGCCATGCTTGTGGAATAAATATTTTTTTTCCTAACCAGAAGCAATTAGTGGTTGGAACAGCCTCTTGAGCTGTGACGGAAAACTGGCCACTGAGTCCATGGGAGAAAAGAAGCTTTCTTCTGCAGGGGAAAAGGGTCTCACGTAGTTGAAGAGGAAACTACTTGACTACTTTCAAGTGTACAGTGGAATTATTCCCATTCCTTCTCTCCCACCCATCTCCTTCCCTCTCCTTTATTTTCAGCTGGGTAAGCCAGAAACCTGTACATTTTTAAACAGGTTTTCAGAAGTGGTTTGAGCACTGCTGCCACTTGCTCTCCTGCCTCTATCAGACAGCTGTGAAACACTGGTTGCTGATGGAACCAAACTGGTGCAACTCCCTTCCTGTTAAATTCCTGGTGGTGTTGTAGCCTCCTCTGGACTGTAAGGGGCTCTCCATTTCTTAACTGCAGCTTTTTGAATTGGCACACTGAAGTTGTCCTTAGTTGCTGAGGGAAGTAATATATTTTCTTTATATGATCTTTCTCATTCTTTATTTTTCGTACAGAATCTTCCCTTTAGGTTCCTGTGTGGAATCAGTCATTGATGAGCAAATATTCCAGCTGTCATCTGTCGGCCTGGATTGCTGGTGCTGCTTAAGGCTGGGTTTTTCTCAGTTGTGAGTAAGCAGAGACCTGTCCATGGCTCTTTCCCCAGGGCTTAAAGCCAGATTCCTTTGTGGTACATTTCCTGTGAATCAAACACTTGGGGTGCCACACTCTCTTCCCTCTTCATCCCTGGAGTGCCTGGTTGTTCCTCACCTATTCTAGATCTCTGTCAAATTCTGATCGAATGGTGCAAACTGAGCCAGTAAGTGCAGGAGTTCTGAGTTAGCTTGCTCATTTTGGTTTTTGTTAATGCTCTGTGAACTTAAATAAGGGCAAACAAATAGATTTCTGCTTTGCCAAAGGAAATTGAAGGCTAAAACCAGGAAAAAACAGCATTGAGTGGCCACTATATGGTCTGGCAAAAGCAGTGAACAAGCTTTGCTTGCTTTGCTTTGGAAAGGATTCCAGAAAGCAAATTAGCCAGGAAATAGTGTTATTTACTGTGATTAATAATATTTTAATAGGGGTTATAACATGGTAATTAGAGAAATGGTCTAAAAAAAAATGATTTGTGCATGGTTTTGTTTTGTGATCGATGGGATCATCGTCCTGTACAGGTGGATGTTACAGAGCACAAAGAAGACTTGGGTAAATCTGATTTCCTGCATATGGGCCTTTTGCAAGGAACTGCAGAGAGTGAGAAATGTTGCTGACTTTGGCATGTGTTAAAAAGCTTTATCTCTTCAGTCATTCAGTTATTATTAAGAAGTTGGTATCATAAGTATTTTGCATTGTGACCAAATTAGAAAACAATGCAATTCATTGCATTGGAGCTTGTATTTTTATTAAGGGTATAAAGTCTGCTTTGTCACAGTTTCTTCAGCAAAATCCCTTTTCAGTGTGTGAATAGAAGGGAGAATGTTGCAAAGAGAGAACTAATGCACATTTTGAAAAAGTGTTACTTACTTGTGTAGGATTTAAGTCATAGCAATGTCAAGGATTTCTAAAATATTTTGTATGCATAGTATACAGAAATAAATGCACCCCAATAACTATAAAGCAGTTAAAAAACATGCTGTTAACCACATTCAAAAATGGGAAGATAAGACTGTAGGATGGAAATGACTTAATTTCATGTGTGGTGTAGATAAACAAGAGCTGAACTTTGTACTTCTTGTTTTTGAGCCTTGAGGTAATTTTTACAGTGTGTTTATCTTGAAGTGAAAGCTTATAAAATTCAAACTGAAAATAAGATGCAAATGGCTGGGGTAGAAGGTAAATCAGATTACCAGGCATACATTAAATGTTTCATCAGTTCTTTAAATAAAGATAGGTAGGGTTAAAAAATTTGTATCAGACACTTGACAATTAATATGGTTACATCAGAATCAATTTTTTGTGAAGAGGTACAAATAGTTAATATCTGTTGACATTCTGGAAATTAAAGCTTTGGTTTTGTTGTGTGTATAGTTTTAAATCAAAAAGGTTTTCACTGTTTCTTCCTGTTTGCTGCTGAATGTATTTGTACTTGTCATCTCATGTACTCTTTCTTCCTTGCTGTTTCTTTTTCCTCTTCTTTAGTTCTTCAAAGATTCTTTGGCTATGAGAAAAGTATTATAATTTTTTTAACAATTCTTTTAAACTTTGCACGTTACTAACTCTTCTGGGGATGAGAAGTGTTGGAAAATTAAAAAAAAAAATCCCATCTGAAAGTGTAAAAAAAGCATTGAAGTAGTGCAACACATTTTGTAGTCACTTGTGAACTAATGGCAGCTCTCTCCCAAAAGATGTGTCCTGCTACTTTCAGAAATGAGTGGGGAAAAGCCATAGGAATTTACTTTCAGTGCAGGAGACATGAAGGAAGGGCACACTGGTTTGTGGTTTGAAAATCTGAAATACCTGCTGTGCTGAGTTCTGACTGCAGTCCAAGGTTTCCCTCTATGAACTGGTAACAGGAGCAACACTAATTCAAACCAAACATATTTTTCTTTATTACTTGCTACATGAATATATTGAACTATTCACCTTGCATGTATGACAGCAGACCAAAAAGGGAGCTGGCTTAAAATCAGCTAGTAACTAATTTATGGGTATGAATTAATATAAACTTTCAGATACTTAAAATAAATTGATTTAATTAATTGACAGAACTTGTGGTACTAGAGTATTTTAGATCAAATGTATAATGTAATGAAAGACAAATTAGCTTTGAAATGAATTCTGCACTGCTAGTTCTGTATAAGTTCAAATCTCTGCTGAAAATGAAAGCACTCCTTGTAAGCTTGGACAAAGTCTGTGTTCTGCCCCTGTGCACTACTAAGTAAACTCAGAGCTTGTAAAATGACTTTTGGCACTGCTCATTGGAGATAAATTGTGCAAGGAGTTCAAATACTACTGCCTGTTTTCCACTATATTAATTTAATTACATCTATATTGATCTGGAAAATAGCACTATTCACATGACTACAGAGATAAAACTTGAGGAGTCTCTCAGACTGTGCTTTAATGCTACAGCTTTTCAAGAGAAGAGCAGTAAATATCTCTCAGTGTTAATGATTCCAAATAGTTGCTGCCATAGCCAGATCTGGGCCATTTCCTCTTTATTTATGTTTTTTTTCTGTATTATGCAAATTCATCACAGGAGGAACACCCTCTGTACTAAGCAGAGGAGCAAAAGCCTTAGTCTCATTTATTTTTGACAGTATTACTCCAAGACTCGTGAACAAATGATGTCAGTATATGAGTTTGCTAGCTGTGTGTGAGATACATTGCTGGATTTATTGTAGATGACAGGTGCTTCCTGTGAAGACAAGAAATAATTATGAAAAGCAACTGAACACCGCTAGATCTTAGATCTTTTCTGACTGGATTACAAATTGGAAAAGTACTCATGTCTCTGGTCTTTCAAAGATGCAAATTCTGCTGAAGGTTTAGTCAGACTTTTTGCAGACCAAGGGTAGGAATTAAATTGCAAAAATGACATTTCTCTCAGCAAACACTGTGATTATGGTTCTCTCTCCTTTGCATTAATGAAGCCATGGACTTATTTGATTAAGTGCAGTGCTGATACACTGCAGTAATTATTTCTGAAGAGAAGGAGATGGGGATGATTAAAAGGATCTGTATCCTAATGAAAAAGTGGTATTCTCTGGCACAAAGAAAGTGGTTAAACCAAATCCAATATTCTCTTAATCTGCAGGCATTCAGTAGTAGCTGGATAGAGGAAAAAAAAAAAAGCTTGGGTTTCAAAGAAGAGCCAAATTGGAAGATGTGGACTCTGAAGCAGATCCAGTCCTGCTCACATTCCACCACTGCCTGCTTCTTTCCTTATTTATATCAGTCTGATCAGATTGCCTCAGTTGTCTTTAACCTGACCTATGACCAGCTGAGCCCTACAATTGGTCATGTCCTTTTAACTGGAAGTTACAGCATTTTCTGCCACTGCTGGAGTCAAACTCATTACAGGGCAGAATGGTGTAAATAGCCCTTCCCTTGTCTTTTCCTTATTTGCATGGAGCAGGAAACGTGGTGGAATGTTTCTGGGTGCCTGGAAGGGTAGGAAGGGGTACAAAAGTTGTACAGAAGTGCTCCCAAACCCTGCAGGAGCAGCCAGGAGTCCCCTGGCCAGCAGCCTCTGTCCCCTTGTTGAAGGACTGATAAGCCCAGCAGAGCTAAGCCCAGTTCTTGGGTGACTGTCATCAGCTCAGACACAGGTGTAGAGTTTTGCATTTCTTTCTGGTAACACCAGTAGCTTAAATTTCAGCTTTGGACTCCTGGTGTTGGCCCTCCCTACCTGTAGCATTGGCCCTGGGTGTAAAGGGATGAAGCCTAAAGCTCCTTGGGCTGATGAGAGCCCTTTCCCTCAGGAGCAGTCACTGGCCTTTAATAGGCACCATCTCTTGTGGGAATTGGCTTCTACAAAGTCATTACATCATTTTTTGAAAAACCTTTAATGTAGTTTGTCAGATTTACCACAATCTCTACTCTTTGTTTATTTCATCATTATTGAAATAAATGTTCTGGATAACTTAAAATTTCATGTGACTTAGGAAAAAGGGCCTAGAAATACTTTTAGCAATTTATGAGAGTGAAAACAAACTGTATATATTAGTCACATAGATATAGATATAGTGGAATTTCAATTTGTGGTGGCATAAATAATGGCAATTTTCTGTACTGTTGGTTCAAACCTTCTTTGCCTCACTTTGATTTCCATCTTATATTCTTCAAGTCACTTTAATTAGCCATTCAAAGTGACTTTTTTTTCATTGATGAAGAGGAGGCAGATGTATTTCAAGAAAACAACATCTTTTAAGGTTAACAAAGTATTGCTGTTATTCCTGTGTTCTCACAGCCTCCCTTGTAAACTGCTAGTTTTTTCCTTGTGGTGGAGAAACTGAAAAATGTAAAATTTAAGACGCCAGCTGAGTCTATTTCCACAGATCTCCATAAAACCAGAAGTACTTTCTCACAATTAGAGCTGGACTTACCAAGAGTCCCTGTTTTTCTTTCCAAAGTTTTGAACCAAAAGAAGCAGAGAATCTCACCAAGTAGAGCATGTGTGTTTCCCATGGACACAGCTGTGTGTGCCACAGTGTATTTGTAGGGAGCTCCTTTGGTTCCAGGGATATTGCTCACGTGGTATGTTTGAAGGGAGCTCAGCCAGAGTCCTCAAAGTACTCCTTTGAGATTCGTTTGACAACCAGAAAAGGCATGGAATCCCACACCATCCTGACTGCAGCTGTGAGTTGGCCTCTCTGATCTTGGCACCTGTGTCACTTTTGGAGTGTGAAACTATTGGTGAATGGAAATGGCAGCAGTTACTAGTACAGTCCAGCTGCCCAGTGATCTTTTTACTCTTAACTCCATGTCTTGTAACAAGAATTTTGTATTTTATGTGTCTCAGTTTTACTTACTGTTTAGAACCAGATGTAGATTCTTGCTTCTTGTTCCCCATCATTAGGACACATAGTGGATATCATTAAAATTCTGTCTTTAGAACCTTTGAAGACAATTTACTTCTGATCTGCATTCTAAAGCTGTGGCCTAACAAAACAAAAATCTCAAGTGATTTTTGCAGTTCATAGAGCTGTAAAATGGGTGGGGTGGGAAGGGACCTTAAAGCTCATCTCATGCCACCCCCTGCCATGGGCAGGGACACCTTCCACTGTCCCAGGTTGCTCCAAGCCCTGTCCAACCTGGCCTTGGACACTGCCAGGGATCCAGGGGCAGCCACAGCTTCTCTGGGCACCCTGTGCCAGGGCCTCCCCACCCTCACAGGGAGCAATTTCTTCTAATATCTAACCTAAATCTGCCCTCTGACAGTGGGAAGTCACTGCCCCTTGTCCTGTCCCTCATCCTTTGTCCCCAGTCCCTCTCCAGCTCCCCTGGAGCCCCTTTAGGCACTGGAAGGGGCTCTGAGCTCTCCCTGGATCCTTCTCCTCTCCAGGTGAGCACCCCCAGCTCTCCCAGCCTGGCTCCAGAGCTGAGGGGCTCCAGCCCTGGAGCAGCTCCATGGCCTCCTCTGGACTCTCTCCAGCAGCTCCAGCTCTGTTTGTGTTGGGAGCCCCAGGGCTGGAGGCAGCTCTGCAGGTGGGGCCTCACCTGAGCAGAGGAGGAGAATCCCCTCCCTCGCCTGCTGCCCATGCTGTGGGATGAGCCTGGGACAGGGGCTCTGTGGGCTGGGAGCACAAACTGCTGGGTCACAGGCAGTTTTTCATCCACCAGTTCAAATCAGAGAGTCACATGCACCGACATATTTGCATTTAAAGAGAGAAGAAAATACACTCAACTGTTGGGCCTGTCTAGACATCATCATTGCATCCTGACATGGCACCATCAGTAGAATCTCAGCAGACCACATTCTTTTTGGGTTCAGAGGAAAGGAATCAATTTGTTTTCATGTCTTGTTTTATAATTTGGTAAATTGTGTAAGTGGCCAGTGACAGTATTCTTTTTGCTCAGAATAGTGAGAAGGTTGAGTTTGAGTTGGCAGCACTTTGATTTGTAATTCTCCAACCATTGCAACAGGTTGAATTGTCTTTTCAATCAGTCACCACTGAACATGCTTCCAGAAGATGTAAACCTTTCCACTAATGTACAGAAGAAAATATCTGTCAGTCAGTTCCTGGTACCATTTGTGGGTATTTCAGTACCAGATTGAATCTTAAATCCTGATAAACAAAGGAGATTCAAACTGCCATGAATTCTTTATCTGACTTACAAAGGGTTTAATCTTAGTGATGATAGTGCAGAAAGCCAGGCTGATCTACTCTTTCTTCTTAAGATCTGTAAATTAATGTATTTTTTTTTTCTTTTTCACTTTTTTTTTTTTTTCTTTTTTCTTTTTTCCCCTGAAGATGCCAGGCTTGTGGGGCTGGAATCAAAATAGTGCAGGTTTGTTGTTGATGCAGAGATGCAGAAATTTGCCTTACTGTTGTCATATGCAGAAACAGCTTATTCTGATGTTTCACTCTTGAATGTATTTGTTGTCAACTTCTAACTAAGCCCATGGATTAATTTTTGATGTTTGCTTTTGGAATTTCCTACCCTTCTGTCAAACAGATACTTCTTTTTTTTCTTTTTTGTGGTGTGTGAGTGCACTTGAGCTGTAAAGATTTTTGAATATTTTCTGTGTCCTGTGTTCAGCTCCACTTGTAGCACTTAGAAGAGAAAGTGGCAAACAGGAAAGGTTCCAGCCCAGACCCATTAATAGAAGCATTTGCAATCCAGTTTGTCTAATAGCAGTGATGGATGTTCTCACTCTCAAATTTTAATATTCAGCCCTTTTTTTCCCTCTGGTTTCCATGGTAGCCTGTAACAGCAGGATTATCCTTCAGTTGTGTGCTGTGTGTAAAAATCACTTTATAGAGCTCTGAGCTGGGTACTTACTTGGGAAGAACGGGCTGCTCTTGGGGAAGGTGATCAGCCTCAGCCTGGGAAGTGCTCCCTTCTGCCTGTGCTGAGCAAAGCTTGCAGTTCCTTCTGACTGGAAACAGGGAGAGACATCACACTGTGATGAAAAATGCATTTAACCCTTAGGGAGTTGCAGACTTTGATCTCATGCAAACAGTTTAAGGTGGCAGGGCCTGTGAAAATGGGCAGTGTATCCCTGCATTTCTTTCTTGCTCTTGGCAGCCTGTAATAACAGCAACCAAGTACTAAATGTCACAGAATCCCAGGATGGTTTGGGTTGGAAGGGACCTTAAAGCCCATCCAGTGCCACCCCTGCCATGGGCAGGGACACCTTCCACTGTCCCAGGCTGCTCCCAGCCCCAATGTCCAACCTGGCCTTGGACACTGCCAGGGATCCAGGGGCAGCCACAGCTGCTCTGGGCACCCTGTGCCAGGGCCTGCCCACCCTCCCAGGGAACAATTCCTTCCCAATATCCCATCCATCCCTGCCCTCTGGCAGTGGAAAGCTATTCCTCATTGTCATGTCACTCCAGGCCTTTGTCCCAAGACTCTCTCTGGCTCTCCTGGAGCTCCTTTAGGCCCTGGAAGGTGCTACAAGGTCTCTATAGAGACCTATAAAAATTAATTACGGAGCTGCAAGAAGGGGAAACTGAAAAATCTGTAACAGTGGAATGAAGGATGGAAAGGTAAACTTGCACCTTTAAATGCAGCAGAGAATAAGGGGAAAGGAAGAAATCATGGATTCTGAAAACTGCAAGAAAGGAATGTGTTCTTTGAGGACACATCTGCACAGAGGAGCTTAGGAAGCAGGAGAAGAGAGAGGCAGGCGTACATCCCAGTGGTTTTGCTTTGCTTCAACAGCCAAAAGAGCAGTTTTCTCTTTTCACCTGATGAACACATTGGGAACTGCTTTAAGCTGCTGCAGAATGATGGAGCCAGAATATACCACTGAACAGGGCCAGAAATTACAATGTAACTCCATTTTTTAATGTTCTCATCAAGCAGTTGATCCATAGTGTAACACCCCTCGGTGTTTATGCTGTGGGCTTCAAGGACAATTTCATGGGGGAAGGATGAGAAAGCAATTAGTAGGTAAGAGTCTGTGTTGACAGGAATGAGAATGTAATTATGCCCAAAAAATTGGGTACTGTACAGAAAACTCAGCATTCTGGTTAAACTTAAATATGTGAGTATGTTAAAGGAAAGACACCCTGATATTAAGGCTTCCAGACATCTTAAACTGATAGTGGGGGAGAGGGAGCACTGAGAAGTCCTAAAAGGAAAATTTGCTGAAAGTGCTGAAAGCTGGGGGGAAAAATACTGTTTGTTACAAAATACTGAGAAAACGAAATGCCCTTTCCAAAATAAAACACTAGGTGAAGGTTCTGTTAAAATACTTTATTTTACAGTATTGCTTAGCGTTTTGCCACTTCCAAGATTTTTTCCACCAAGCTGTAAGACACAACCAGCGGAGTTCCAGGGCTGGTTAACCTGGTCTGGTGGAAGGTGCTCCCATCCATGGCAGGGGCTAGGAAGGAGATGAGCTTTGGGGTCCCTTCAACCCAGACCATTCTCTGAGTCAGCTGGCTGCTTTATTCTGTGCCTTGCATTTGTGTGTCTGCCAGGAATTGTATGATAATACATGGTGTGTTTACACAGCCATTTTTAATTTGCACAAAGTACACCATTTCAACTAATTCTGGTAGTTAAATTTGTAAGGTAGAGGATGCAAAGCAATGTAAGAGGATTTATAACTAAGGATTTAAGGCATTTTTCTGATTGAATATGCTTTCCTTGCAATGTTCCTCTGTGTTTTTCTTCTTTCCCTTTTCCTTAGCAGCACTTGATTAATTTTCCCCCTTGAGTCCACTATCTTTATGTTAATTAATATACTCAGACTTTTCATTCCCTCTTGTATTTCATCAGTGATTTATTACTATTTGTCTTTCAGCACTCTTTTCAGGGCCTGCTGCTTTATTACTTCTGTAAAGTTTTGGGTTTCTAGTATTATTAAGTTTATACAGGTGAATCTTTTTTATATTTTGCTCTCAAATACTTCTTAGTGAATCTTACACACCGACTGTTGAGAAACACATTGTATGTTGAGCTTTCCTAGTTTTCTGCTCCTTTTTCTACATTCCCATTTATATTTGTCCTGTCAACACTTGCTGTGATCTGTGTGTGTTCCAGCAGTTTGTCTTTTCTCAATTCTGAGGTGACAGTTCCCTCT
This sequence comes from Corvus brachyrhynchos, assembly GCF_000691975.1. NCBI lineage: Eukaryota > Metazoa > Chordata > Aves > Passeriformes > Corvidae > Corvus > Corvus brachyrhynchos. The sequence goes on along the minus strand of NW_008237227.1, from coordinate 1,697,159 downwards.
TGCATTGTATTTTTAGAAGCATATCCAGACTTTTATGGATTTTGGCTCTAATATGTGCTCTCTCATTCTCTTACCTATGCCAAAACATGTTGAGCAACTATGCATTGTGTTGTTTTAACTTCACTTTTGATATGATGCTTCCTCTTATTTTTCCGTAGTGGCCAAGTTCCAATCAAAATTGTAAAAACGAAAGTTTTCCTTAAGGGCGTTTGTTCTACAGGGTGTCTTGTACAGGGTGTTATCTTTGTAAATCCCTTTTAAGTAAAGATCTTGTCTCTGGTCTGGAAATGGCCAATCCAGGCACAGAGTCATTGATACCAAAAGCTTTAGAGGCAGCAGATAGAGAATCTGTGCCCACTGCCAGAGGGGAGGTTTTTCAGATAGCATGTGACATGTTTAAACCATTGCTGTTACTAGTTTCCTACTCCTCCTCAAATTGCTTAAAGACTAAGCTCAGAGTACCTAGACTTCTTAAAGTTCATGGAATGGAAACATGAAGTCCTTGATTTTGTCTGATAGATACATATTTGCAACGAGGAAAAAGCTGGACTGCAGCCTAAGCCCTCTTCCTTATGTTCTCTGGTAAGGAAGGGCCTTTTCCTGCTTTGCCCTTTGTTCTTATATTTAGGGTTTTACATACCCAAAGGGTGGTGTCACACTCAGGGTACCTGGAGTTACAATTGTTTGTGTGCTGGTCTTGTGTACATTCCTCCATGAGACTGCTGAGGGATACCTGGAAAATGGGGAATATGCAGTTAGGGACCATCTTGGAGATAATTTAAATTGTCCAGACTCTTACAGGAACCTCTGGAATAAAAGCAAAAGCAGTCTGCAGCATCCTTATCAACCCTCCTGTAAGAACCCCCCTTCCTGTGCTTCTTCCAGGGTTCATTGGCTGATGCAGAGCTGCACATGTCAGACAACAATGTCACCTCCACAGCTCCTGATCCCTCCCCAGATTGTTCTGGTGTCTGTGCTAATGAAGCCACACAGAGCAGCAGACAGCCTTGGGAGGTTGGTGACTCACCAAAGCTGCCATACAGAGAGACTAAATCAAGGTTACACACAGCATCTGAAGTTTAGCACTTCTTAATTTCTGCTTTAATTGCTAAGCACAAAGATAAGGGGGTTTTGCATGTGATTTCTCAAATCCTTTGTGTTTCATTACAGGAAAAAGCTCCATACATGTGTTCAGATAGTCAGAAGGTAAATAGGGGCTTTGGAATGGGCTAACAGCTAAGAGAAAATGTTTTTTTCCCTAGAAAAGCAGGAAGAAATAATTATGTGAAAGAAGAGAATTCCTCTCATCTTGCATACTTTTAAATGAGAGGAAAAGCTAAAGGCATTGCTTTGTGCCAGGTCAGCTAATTTTTTCATTGTCTTTTCACAGGTCATTGTCAGTAAATGCTTTGGTCTGTAATATACTCTAAATAGGTGATTTCATGAGAAGCAGAACTAATGAAGAGGGATTTCTAATGTATCTGTGTTCAACTTTCCCAAATCATACAAAAGCAGGTGAATGTGCTCATGAAGTGCAGGGTAAGCTGTATGAGAGACAATATTCTGGATGCTGTGTAACTCCAAAACAGATTGGGACGCACACTGCCGGGCAGGAGGTGGTTGTGCTGCAGGTGAAGCTGCTCTTGAGGAAGCAGCAGCATTCCCAGTGTGTCCCGTCTGTCTTCAGCTCAGTGGGAGGCTGAGATTAACAGAGATTGGGGTCGTGGTTCACACTGTTCCCCAGTGACCTCACTGGCTTCTGTTCAATGACCTGCTTTTGTAAAATTTATTGGGACACTTCATATCCAAGACCAGTCTGGTATGGTTAAACAAAAAGATTAGAATTTATTAAGCAGCACAGTTACAGACAGAAGTGTACCCAAGTCTCATTTCCTTCTTTCAGGCTAATAAAAAAAGCACAGAAATGTTGCAGGTAGATGGTGGCTTTCACTTAATGAGGGAAATCCATGATGTTTCTGTATCTTCAGTCTCACTTTTTGGTGCACACCAGCTTTCCTCACATTGACAGATAAAGTTCTTCACCATTCTGCAGCAGCTCTGTGGTGCTTACAAAGCCTCTGCTTTACTGCTGTTTAATGTGTTGGCTTTTTTCCATCAAATGAAGGATATGGGAGGATACTGGTCAGCCCTGGCCTGGTGGCTCTCCGGATGGTGCTGTTGAACGCTGAAAAGTAAGGACTGGCTCTGGGAAACCTGGAGCTCAGCAGTCTCTTTGGTGTTAATAAGGTTCAGCACTGAATAGATGTCAAATGCAGACACCCCTGTAGTCCTGATCCTTCCCTTCCATGTGCTGGAGCAGCAAACAGTTACAGGAAAATGCAGAGGCCCTGAACTGAGGGTATTTCTTCAGAGCTGTGTCTGGGAAGCTCTCATGCAGGTTAACAGCATCTTCCTTGAGGAAAATGAAGAAAGGGCAGTTCTCCCAAGGGACAAGAGGCAGGTGAGCAAGGAGCAGAGTATGATGGTCCATCAGCAGCTGCAAGGGACTTGCTTTTGGCCTGCTGAGCTCTGTCAGATCTTTGGTAACTCCCAGGTGTGGCACAAAAAAGTCTGGCTTCTTGTTTCTCTCTTTTTTCCCCTCTTGGTTTTCTTATTAGATACTATGTTTTGTGGGCTCTAGAGCCTGTCACATCAACTGAAAATCACTAGATAATTACTTCTCATTTTGTATTTTTTAGGACTTGCCTTTCATCTTCCCTACTTTACTACTTCTGAGAAATACAGGTAGAAATAAGAGTAACAGATGTCTGAGGAAAGGATCAAAACTCCATCAGGGAAAGCATTTTTTTGGAAAGAGGATAGACCATGGCTGTCTAATCCTCCTGTGACTCTTTTACCTCCTGACTTTCTGGAAAGTCGAGGTACCATGTTTTATGGCATTTTGTTTTATGTGCTGGAGAGATGTTAACACTGAGTAACAAGAGGTTTGTTTCTCTGATACAGAAAATACCTTTTAGCAAAAACATGTGAAAGTGTGTTGCAATGCTGACAGTATGTATGTGGGTCACTGCTGAGCTCTGGGAACCTGCAGGTGGGACAGGCACATCCATAGAAAGTGGAAGGAGGGGTGGACACTGAAGTGAATGTCCTTGGTTTCTGTGAAAGTGAGCTTGAAGTTTTTTGAAGCTTGAAATGTGGGTAAGTGCAATGTGGTTAAGAGAGTCAGCCTGGATTTCCAGGGGGCTTTCTGGGGAGTGCTCACTCTCCTGAGCAAGGAGAAACTGGGCAGCAGCACTGCTCAGTCCCAAAAAGGCCAAAGGAAGATCTTGCTGCTTGCTTCAATTGTTGGAGGACTAGAGAGAAGGGGACTGCAGACTCCTCATGCAGTCAGTTCTATGGCAGGTAACAGAGAGAAGTAGAAATGTGGGAAATTCTAGTTTGACAGAATGCAAAACATTTCTGCCATGAGGTGGTCAGGCACTGGAGGCAGAAGGGCTCCCTTTGTGGGTGAACCCAGTGTGGGTTCACTGTCCTAGGACATACTCAGACTCACCTGATCTAGCTGGGATCTCTGCTTTGGGAAGGTTTTGGATGAGCTGACAGTCAGGAATCCTGCCACCTGAAATTATTCTACAGTCCTAGACTTCTAAGGGAGGTAAGAAGCTGTGAGTTTGTCCTTCTGTGGACAGCATTTGGTAAAAATCATAGGAAATATAACAGGGATAAATAATCTGTGTTAAAATAGTAGTTATGTACTTACTGCTTTTAAAATTGGTGGATTAAACCTTTCAGCTATCCAGAAGAATGCATAATAAAGAGTCGATAAAATACGAAGCCTATTCCAGTATGGTGGAACAGAAATCCATTATTTTTCCTTCAAAAAGTACTCAGTGTTTTAAAAACTGCTCTGGGGTTTATTGTAGAAAGTACAGTAGTGGTACAAAGCAATTGCTCTCAGTTGAAATGAGTTTATCAGACAGATTGAATGTTTTCAAGGCCTTTGTTAGTACATTATCCCACACCTGAGCTTGTGTTGTAACAAGAGACACCTGGTGCCAAGCCTCAGCTCATTCAGCAGGTACTTGTGAGCGGTGGAGAACTCCCCAAGAGCCCAGGACTGGGGCTGTGCCCCAGGAGCAGGGCACAGGTAGGATGCCTCTTGTTAGCAATGGCAATAGTGTTTCCTCTCCGTTGGTGGCTACAGAAATGCCCACACAGCACGAGTGTGCTCATGTTTGTGTTGTCAGGCTCTTGTCCTGTCACCTGACCCCACTGAGAAGGGCCTGGCAACGCTGTCTTTGCCCCCTCAGATCAGGTGTTTAGGCACACAGGTTCCTCTGGCAGGAGGGAAGAACTTGTGCCCACACTGGGCCCCTTGTTTCAGAGGGAAGCTTTGGTGGGGGCCTGCTCACAAGGCAGGTGAGGGGGGAGAGCAGATGTGAAAAGAGCCTGTGAGAAAGGCACTCAGAAAGAGGAGATAGACCTAAATGGACCTAGTGCAAATATTTACATTGTTGTATCTTACACTTAACTTGGAGCTCAGCCTCCACACTACCTCTGTTTATATTGCTGGATTTGAGTCACTTCTGACAGGAGGCAGCCAAAGGCTGCTTCCACACACGTGCTGGTAAGCTGTAGTTACATTCTGCTCTTGGAGCCTGCTGTCATTGTCAGTAATCTGAAAATACAACTTCTGTGCTTGGCAGCGCTCTGAGAGGCAAAGTTAAGAATTAGAAATAAAGGGCAAATTTATATGTACATATATTAGACACAAAAAATCTCTCTCAAACTTACATTGCACCTGCACTTTGAGCATTGAATGTAGTTCTGACCATTCCACTTCCTAAAGGATACACAAATTTAGAGAGAAAAACTCAAGCAATGGGGAAAAGAATGGCAAATAGAGGAATAGTTTTTCATGCTGAGATTAACAGGGTATTGTGGTTCACACTGTTCTCCAATGACCTCATTGGCTTCTGTTCAATGACCTGGTTTTGTAAAATTTATTGGGACACTTTATATCCAATTTGCAAAAAGATCCTGGTTTATCAAATAAAATGACAGGCAGCAGTTTTAGAAATAGAAGGGGAGGAGGTACCTTCTGAAGGCACGTGGGGCTAAACTTCAGGCTGTATTGATGCAGAGTTCCGTGGAGATGGAAAGTACAAATGAATTAAGAGATGATGGATCCACTAGCAGCTGTTAAATCCCATAGTCACAGAGTGCCTTAACACTCCACAGCCCAGGTAAACCCTGAACTACTGCCAAATGTGAGATTTGTGTGATGCTGCCTTGTGCTTGCATTCTGCCTAACACCCGGTGCTGATTGCTGAGTACAGGAGTCCCGAGGTTAATTTGTTTCACCACATCCACCAGGAACGTTCTTAACAAACATCTGCTTACAACACGTGCAGGAGGCACAGCGTGAGCAGTGCTCACAGAAATGAACCTTGGAACCCGCCCTGGGGGAACAGGTGGGAAGTTTCAGAGGAGCATTTCTTGGATGTGTTCTTTTCCCTCTCTCCTCAAGTGTGAGTGTGTTCGGTGGCCACAGATGCCTCATTCAGCCACAGTGACCTGGGTTAGTGCAGGGCAGGATGTGGCTGTGGGGCAACTGTGGAGCTGAGGGCATCCAAGAGCAAAAGGTGTAAGACATTGCAGGAACAAACTGCTGCCTTTGGGGCAGCAAAGGCTCCTCAGCTTTTCACTCATGTTCATGTCTCTGACTGCTGTTCAAAGTTACCTGACAAAAAGGTGGGTGCCGTGTGAGAATTGCTACTTTAAGTCATCAAAGCATGGAAAGATCTATGTTCTGAAATAATTCAGTCAAAATGCTAGATTGCAAGTTTAGTATCTTTGGTTAGTAATTATGTGGCTTCATGCAAATCGTCTCCATGAGGATGCAAAGCAGCTTACACTTGGCAAGTGCAAATGCTCTAGGGCCATCTCAAACCAGCCTTACCTGCCTTAAACCCCGAGCAAGGGAGTTTTCTTTATCAAAATTCTGAGCCTTGAGCACATGAAGTGTACTGTTTTGGATGCACTAGATTACATAGGCCTACTTCTTTTTCTGCTGGCAGTTTGGGGACTGAGCGTGCTTTCTTGCTGAGGAGCATTTTACCAGTTTCCTATGACATCCTTTGGCAGTGTTGGCTGGCAGCTGTCATTCTAGCTGTTCTGAGTAATTGTGTCACCAGCAAACTATCTGCTCCTTTATTATCCTTTCTTTCAAACCATTTATATCTGCTATGGAACATATTTTATCAACATCTTTACATAGAAAGATCTATTGGTAGGTTCATTCTGTTCTGGAAACTGACTGGTTTTGCTACCTTTGTTTTCCTGGTTTTAATCTGAAAACTTTTCTTGCATATGATTATTGCATATCAACTCCTTGAAGAAAATGAGGGATATCATTGTAGGATTTTGAAAATATCTCTGTGTTGCATAAATGTCTGACTTTTAGCTGGAGCTCCAGGGGGATTGTGAAGCATTACTTGACAGAAATAGCATCAACCCTTGAACAGACACACCAGATCTGTAGTACAACACCTCCCAGTCTGACACAGCAATCACATTTAATGTGTGTAGTTCTTTGGGTCACTCCTGAATTCTTTATTTTTTCCCTTTTTTATTCTTCTGACACTCAACATAGTTTAAGCAACTAGCAAATTCTCACATATAATTGCAGTTTCAGAATTTCATAGGATCTCTTTTCTTTAGAGATGAAGTTTCTATCTCTTTATACTATGAGAATATGTACTTTTTTCTTTTCAGCAAGGAGAAATAACTGGATTGTCAGTGACATATGTAATTCTCTTCTATGTAAAAATCTCTGATTATCTCCAATGTATTTCTTCCCATACTTGTAATGAGGGAGTCAGTGCCATCACTGTTATCTTTGGATCAAATAACATCTTGGATTTTAAAAGAGATTAGCAGTTCATTTCAAATGAAATGCTAGTTAATGTAGATAAAGTTATCAACTCCTTAATCTCATTCAGAACTTTGAATTTAAAAGTGTAATTCAGAACTGCTGCTAAAATGAAACAATTATCATTGAGTTTGAGTATCAGAAATAGCAAGGATTTGATATTAAATTCTACTGTTTTGTACAGTGACCCCTGTGTTAGTAAAAAAAAAAGAATAAATCCTCCCAGACTGACACTGAACTGTGCCATAAACCAAATCCCTCCTGATGGGAAAGAATTTTCTAAAAGTCCTTGCAAGGAGTTTCAAAGATAAACCAAGACTTTTCCTTGAGTTTCAATGCTGCCGGATAGTTGTTTATTAAGTCTTATCAGAGGAACTGAGCCACTAGCATGACCCAGGTACAACATAGAGCCCTGAAGGCAGGAGTGAAGTCTAATTATCAAGATTTACACGGCCTTTTAAAGATATTTTAACCAATAGTTACTAAAAACGTATATTTTTTTCACTTTCCTACCAATTATTCAGTAACATGGGCAGGAACTGCGGAATTTTCTATCCAGTCATTCCAAACCACTTTTACTGCAGAATATAGAGTGGTAGAAGAAAGAGAAGAAGGTTTAGAGAACAACAACAATCCTCCATTTTGATATTTTTTACTCTTATCTATTTACTACAAAGAGAAGCCTAAAACCTCTTAAATTTTTCACCCTGTGACAATCTTACATAGCAGTCTATCACCTAATTCACACCACTGTATTTTCTAGTTGTTGTCTGACTGTTGGTAATTTTTTCCAAGGTTGGAAGCTAAAACAGTGTTGTTCAGGGGGGTAAGAACCCTTAAAAACAGGCAGAGAAATATTCTCAGCACTCTGGGTTCCTACACCAGATTTACTGGTAACCTTTAATGATGCTCCTTACAGATATTGGCAGTATTAACGTTACTGATTGTTTTAAGCACAGACTCATGGAATTGTTTCGATTGGAAAAGTGACACTATGCAGTTCAACCCTTCCCCAGTGCTGCCAAGGCCATCACTGACCCCGGTCCCCAAGTGCCACATCCCATGGCTTTTAAATCCTTGCAGTGATGGGGGCTCCACCACTGCCCTCGTCAGCCTGTGCCAGGGCTGGACAACCCTTCTGGTGAAGAAATTGTCCCCAGTATCCAACCTAACCTTCCTCTGGCATAACTTGAGGTCATTTCCTCTTGTCCTGTTGCTTGTTACTTGAGAGAAGTGACCGACCCCCAGCTGCCCAGCAGCTCCCTTTAGGCAGAGGGTGAGAAAGTGTTCCCTGCACCTTCTTACTGAGGGTGCCCTCCTTCCCCTCATCCAGATCGTGGCTAAAGATACAAAACAGGACTGGCCCCAGCACTGGGCCCTGGGGACACCCTGGTGACTGACCACCACCTGGGTGTTGCTCCATTCCCCATTGCTCCCTGGGCCCACCATCCAGCCAGTTTTTTACCCTGTGAAAACTCTGCCCATCCAAGCCATGAATGGCCAGTTTCTCTAGGAGAAGGCTGTGGGAAATGGTCAGAGGCTTTGCTGAAGTCCAGGGAGACACCTCCACAGTCTTCCCCTCATCCAGTAAGGAGGTCATAGAAGGAGGTCAGGTCGGTCAAGCAGGGCCTGCCTTTCATAAACTCACTCTGGCTAAGCCTGGTCCCTAACTAAAGTTTTTTGTAAACTCTAAGGGATTATATTGAGATTTCCATACTGGACAAGATGTCTTCTTCTAGGCTGAATTTGGTGTGAGAGGCCTGCAGAAACAGTTAAGCTGGTTTCTGAATGACAATAGGAACAAAGTGTTTCCTTCTTTATATCGAAGTTACATAAACCAGAATAGCAATGGATTTCTGGGCATGAAGGAGGTAAAAGTGAGCATGCTTTAGTTGTGGTCCCTTGGAATGTCCTGTTCTCTGCCAGTGCCAGTGTCTGTTGGATGTACATGCCATCGTGGGCATGGCACGAGCACAGAGTGGGGTCTGTAGGTGGCAGTCAGGCACTGGGAGCAGAGAGCACTAAAAGGCCATAGGGACAGCAAAGGGACTCTAACAACCAAAGTTTCCTCATCCCACAGTCAAGATTTCCTTTCAGATTTTCTCAGCTTTAACAGCACCTTGCAGTAAAGGTGGTGATGCTAATGTAGTTCTCTGTAATGACTTTCCTGGTCTTCACTTAGTTCCAAAAATTTGCATGGAAGGTTTTTTAGCAAAATCAAGATCTGAAAATTCAGGAAAAGGAGTTTGCCATTAAATCCTTGTCCTGTGTAACGTTTACATTTGTTCTGAAATCCAGAATAGCTTTCTTGAAAATGTCTAGGCGACAGAAGAGGAGAGAAGCCAGGAGCTTCTGCTGGAGACATCTCCTATGAGCCATCAAAACATGAAGGGCAGATACAAAAGCTGTTTATACTTGGTATATAGAGTTGCATGATGTACAGTAGGTTGGGAGAGGAAGGGACTCAAACTAGTGAGGTGCCATCAAGGAGTAGAATTGTTGCAGTGGGGATCCTGCACTGCAACATAGAATAGAGCAAATTAAAGATTGTCCAGTGAATTTTTACAATGTGGTGCTGACAAGTTTTTGATACAGAAAATGAAGGACACAAATGGAAAATAATCTTTTCTAGAGGTAATTCTCTACTGGTAGTTGGGATGGAAATTTAATGAGAATAATAATAATGATAATAATGATGATAATGATAATAATAATAATAGTCCTAGTTTTGTGAGAGCAGAGTGAAGAGCAAAACAATGATAATGGTCTTCAAAGGAGGAAGAGTAAAATAGATATAAGATTTCCATGTGGGAAACACAACCAAGGCAAAAAACCAGGAGTCCTGTTCCAAGATTTCTATTTGTGACTCAACTGTAACCTAAAGCAAAGGAGGAATAGGAATTAAAGCAAGAGAACTACTTGTTTCATTCATGTGCTGTGCAATGGTCTGAAAATCATCATCAAATTTGAAAAATCAAATGACTAAAGGTAAAGGTACAAGAATTGCAAGAGCATGATGATAAAAACCAGAGCAATTCATCAGTTATGTAAAAAATGAAGAGTAACAAAATTCTCTTCTGGTTTGTAGCAGAACTGATAAGCAGAAGGTCCATCAGAGGACTGGACTGCAGCAAGAGTGCACTTTTCATGGTTGTACTGTGTGTAAGGCCTTCACATTGCAAAGAGATTCCACAGAACACATTCAGACATATCTTTGGTTTTGTTGTAGGAGGGTAGACTTAGGTGAACCATTAGAATTCTTTTTAACAGCTATCTGTGATTCTCTGTTTGATAAGGTTTTAATTGCACAAGACTGTACTTACTCTTCCACTGGGATTCTTGCAGATTCATTCAGTAAGAGTTCCCTGGCAAAAGCTGCTCTAGGGATGAATTGGGTGTGTGCCTTATCAGAAGCCTCTGTCTTTTGAATATTGGAAGCAGAAGTTGAGCAGTGTAGAGTCCATGCAACAGGAAGAATTGGGGAATAAATCAATAAAAGGGTCTTCTATTCCTACATGTGCTGAAATTCAACCAAATATTTAGGCTGACTTCTTTCTCAAGTCCTGACCTCTGGTCTCAGCAAAGAGTTCCAGTTTTCAGGGACAGAAATCAGGAGAAAGTCAGGAGCCCTGGTGGGATGTAGGAGTCTCAGCATCTATTTGGATATGCTTCAACTGCCCCAGTACTGCTTCTATTTAAATTAATGATTAACACCTCTTGATTCCAATGAGGTAAGAGCTACTTCAGTCTTCTTATGTGTTTGTGAGGAAGCCACAGAAAATGAACTTTTCTACTGGCCTGAGTAATTTTTGGGTAGATTCAGGCAGCTGTCTTCTGGAAATAGTCAGTGGAAGTGCTACAGCAGAGTACCCTGACCCAGGCTGAGCACTGAAAAATCATGTGCTCCTGGTGGTTTGACTTCAGTCTTTATCATCTGTCACATGGAATTTGTCACTACCACTTCTCAGACGATTGAAAGCTGCACTTAAGGACATTATAGAAGTGGGTTATTTCTTATGATCTAAATTATAGGTCAGGCAAAAGATGTAGGAGTTGCACATTGATATCAAGGGAGTTAAATACTGCCCATCCAGCAGTTCCATAATCACCATCCGCCCTCACAAATGTTTTAATAAACTTGCCCTCTCTTAGCAGTTCCAATTAGTTCCTGGTGCTGGGGTCCCCACTACTGACTTTGAGCTGATGCAAAAGAGCACACTGTGTTTTTCATAAACTTCCCTGGGCAAATCTTCTTGTATCTTCATTTCAGTGCCTCTGTAAATCTTTCTTCTGTTTTTCCAATTCGTGTGTTTTAGAGATCAGTCTAATCAGTTACCATGAATTTAAGGTGGGCTTATCCATTCACCTCAGTCTTCAGCTGCAATTTCCCCACTGCTTTTCTTGCAGCTTACTCAGCATGGGCAGGTGGTCCAAAAGAGAAGGGATGAAATGGTCTGTGTAGCTTTGGTGGATAAAGGTCCCAGTAATGAAAATTGACCATATAGGTAGTATCCTCCATAGTATGTAATTTATTACCATCAGCAGTTTAGATTCCAGGAGTCCATTTACCAGTGAGCAGTTTGTTGTCATCAGCAGTGTGTCAGTGACTGTGGGCTGCTGGAGCTGAGTACCACTTGTTTCTCTCCTCCAACTTTTCCTTTCCTGTAGAAATCCCAGAGCTGCCACGTGCAGGAGGCCACTGGAGCGTGGCACTTGGTGTGATGGTGTTCTCTGATTGCCAGCAGTGGTCAGTGCCAGTACCTCCTGTCTGGAGCAGGAAAGGCAGTCATGGGACCACCCCCATCCCAAGGGTACCATGTTTAACTCCTGGTAGTAGTAAAAGCTGGTTGTTGCTCAGACTCGAGGGCTTATGCATCCTACAAAGCTCTTGGAGATCTTCATTGTTGCTTTGCTTTTACAGGGCTTACTAATAAAACTGGTTATTCTTTTCACTCTAAATACATGTTTTCAGGCCACTGAGTCCATGGTGTGTTACATCTCCTGGAAATACTGCATCTGGTTTTGTACACAGTTTAGGGGTTTTTAAGGTGTATTCATCCAGTTTTGTATAGGCCCCTTTAGTCTTTCTCTTCTCTCGTTGAAGCTAAGTTTTGTGCTCTGTGTGGGGTTTTTCTTTTCACTGTTAAAGGCCGAGTTGGGTGCTGTGATTATTGACAAATTGAATTGATACCTGTTTTAGCTGAAAGTTAAACTGGAATTTGGTTATTAAGGAAATATACTTACATGTCAGCAAGATGACTTTTTAAAACACAAGGTGTGTGAATGGGTTTTAACTGAGAACTTAGTCCTGAAGTAAAATAGGTTTCTCAAATTTTAATGGACTAAGACAATTTCAATTCTCTTCACTAAATACAGAGGGAAAGCTTCATGACAGAGGTAAAACTCAGCTTAGAAAAGGACATGAAACAACTTGAGTAAGGTAAAGACTTCAGGGATGCATTCCACTCCTTCAATTGTACTTTATAGATAATCTGTTACATTTTAAGGATTCACCTGAAAATGGGAAAGTTTTGCTTTTCACTAATCATAAAAACTATGAGTTTGAATAATGTTGACCATTGCAATGCTGAAATGTTGTGGTGACACCATGAAATCTGAGCAGAGCCTTCATAGCATGCTTACAGTGTTAAATGAGTTTGCCAGGAAAAACAATGGGGCTGTGCTGTGGTTGGGTGGGGGAGAGGTCGTGGAAGGAAAAGCAGTCAGGCCAGAGCCATTGCCTACTGCCAGATAAGCAGAAACACTCCTTGTGCTTTCCATGACTTCTGTAAACTGGGTCCTGAAGAGTGGGGCAAGGAATGGGACAGGACAGTGGGGAAGTGCTGTTCTCCACTCCCACCCCGGGAGATGGCAGGAGTGTGTCTCATGGTGTGCACACCCCTGCCTCCCAAACAACTGCACCACTGTTGGTTGGAAGGTGTTGGAGGATCTCCCCAGCCTCACCTGGGACACCTCTACACAGGGATCAGTGGCACCCTTGAGTGCCCAGGGAGATGCTGCTCTCCCAGTTCTGCTCTTGCAAGGCAAACAGCCTGGCCATGGCTGCGGAGAAACTGAGGCTGTGGCAGGGTATTAGAAGAAGCCATAAATAGGTAAGAATAAAATTAGAATCAGGGCTATAAACCAGTAAAATAGCAAGGGTCAGTAGGTTTCTCATTGACAGAGAGGTGTGGGAAGAGCAGCAGATGCCAGCATGCCATGAGAGAAAGGGGCATTACTG
>NW_008237227.1:1649131-1683021 GCF_000691975.1 Corvus brachyrhynchos | reverse complement strand
CAGAGGGGGTTTGCAGTAGTGCCTGTCCACTGTTCTGAGACATGCTGGGAAACTGCTTCATTTAGCCAAAACAAAACTTGCAGGATTGGGGGAAAGATTAAAATATATCTACACATACAGATGATTTCCAAGCTGAGAAAATATATTTTCAACTGTCACGTGGTGGTGTTCTCTTGGGTTCCTGGTTTTATGTTGATATATTGCATTAGTAATTGTTTATTAATGGTATGGAAATTACCATGCACAAATTTAAATTGCCACTGTCAGAACTGAGGTTCACAGTATTACCCAGTATGAAATAGATAACAAATATTATTTCATGAAGAAGCAAAGGCAATTCAATAAATCAATATTTAATTTACTTAGTAAAATTGTACGTGTGTACCAACATACAGAGGCTTGGTGTGCTCTAACTGTGCTTGCATGTTTTGAAATACATGTATTTCTAATGCTCTTTTTTTTAAGGAATAAAATACCAGAATTAAAACATTTGCATAATATTTAGTATGTTTAAATTATCTTTATTTATCCTTTGTAGAGGGACTAGTACTGTTAGCTGTTAAGCTGCTTCTATTATGGTCTGAAATTTTGAAGCCATGCAGTGGATCATTAATCCAGTTGAACTTTTTGCAAAAACTGAGAGACTTACTCTTTGTAATGTTAATGATTGCCGCATGGATTTTGTAGTGCTGCAGTTTGCTTAATTTTTCTGAATTTCCTCCATTAACAAAAGAAGACTGTGAAGTGATGAAGAGAAGATCCATGCAGCAGCAGCAGCAGAAGTCTTTATGTTGCCCTGGGTTATATGGTTAGCTATTTAGGTAGTGTCTAGTTGCAGAGGCAATAATATGTCAGAATACTTTATTTGTATACTGATTGAATTTTGATCAAGACACAAGAATTTTCATTTATAGCTATTGTGTTGTTCAATTTTCAATGTTGGTAGCTTTGTTTGATTTACAATGGAAAGTTAATCCTATCAACTCCACTGTTCAGATAACGAGGGGGAGTGGGAAATCTGTGTGAAGGAATAACAGATACACAGTGGCTGCTTCTGGTGCTGAGCTGGCTCATGTGTTGGCTGAGCCCTTGGGAGCCTTGGGTTTGGAAAACGTGCCTCAGTCAATAAACCATGCTGGTCCTGAGCTGAGCAGTGTGAAACTCCCAGAGTGTGCGTAGGACATGGATGTCTGTCACCAGGGCATTCAGCATGGACAGTGCAGAGCCACCAGGAGTGGCTGTGGAACTGAAAGATGGCTCATTTGATTTTGCACACAAAATTAAAAGCACTGGGCAGCTGCAGACACGACACCAGTGGTCCGTGGTTGTCACTGCTGTTTTACACTTGCTTGGCTGCAAAGAGTGAAAGGATGGAAAATGGCACTGACTCCTCGTTTGAAAGCACATTACGGGACAGATGATTTCTCTTCCCCTACTTCTTCAAGAGACTGCCTTGTTCAAAGCATTCCTGTTCTTGTTGCACTCTGCATACTCCAATATGTATTACTGAGCTGTTTGTTTAGCAGCAGAAAAACATTGATGTTTTGGTGTAGCAGAAACATGCTGTGTTCACTGCTCTTGTTCTTTCATTGCCTTACAGGTACAGTAAGAATTGAAATGTTCAGGAACATGCAAAATGCAGAAATCATAAGGAAAATGACAGAAGAATTTGATGAGGTAGAGTATACAAATAGTTGTTTTAAGCATTATGAAATAATTACCATATACTTCTGGTTTAAATTGAAAATGCAGTGGGTAAGTAATGTCTCAGTATGGGAAACTGCACTGACAAGCAAAGCAGCAACTTCAGCTGCTGGATGCAGAGTAACAGGGCAGCAGGGACAAGAGAGGTTCATCAGAGCAGGCAGGAAGAGGAACTGGAGAACTCTCATCCCCCTGAGAGCGGTGGTGGTGTTCTAGGTGCTGAACATCATCTCTTGGGAGTGCCACGGTACAAGGAAGAGCTCCAGATTCCTGACACATCAGATTCATGAGACAGGATTGCAGGCTTTTGCAGCATTCTTCTGTTTTCTCTGTGCAAATTAATGTTTTGTGCATTTTAAATGGCAGTTTAAACCAAATAGGAGCTTGACATGAAAATTACCATTTTGGAACAGTGATACAGAAAGAAATACTCTTTCAAAAGATCTGAGCATTTTGTCTGAAACAAGTAAATTACAATTCAAACTGAGTATCTTCTGTCAAAATAAACATGTTCCTAATGGTGAATGCTTTTTAGCTTTGAGATTTTTGAACTGTGTTTTCTTTGATTTTTCATGTATAAAAAGCTGAATATTCTGAGTGTTCATTCTGTTTAGTGAGGAAAACTAAAGCTGGAGCAGGAGTTTTCTGTAGGACAGCCGTCTCTCTGACCAGTTCTAAATGGAATGCCAAGGCTGTGATTCAGAAAGTTAAGCAGGAAAACAATAAATATGAGAAATGTTCCTTTTCGGGATGTACTTCTGCACAATTTCCATCTTGTCCACGGCCTTGAACAACAAAATGCTTCAGTAAATGCCTGGTTACAGCCATAGGGGTGCTCCTTTTGCTGGGTGATTGTCCCACTATTGATGAAGAAAGTATTTTTCAAAAAAACCTTTTTAAAAACTGTCAAAGTTTTTTCTCACAGGAGAAAAAAACCTCTTCCTTATGAATGTACTTAAAAGGAACATCTCTTAAAGAGTTACAGTTACTGGTACGCAGTCTTTCTTTCTCCATTACCTAAAACTTTGCAGAACTTCTACAATTCTAAAAAAAAGTTTCAGTTCTGGCTTCTGCCTTAACACTTGAATGGATTTCTGAGAGAATTTGTGGGCCTTAGTACAAAAGCATAAAATTATTAGTCCTAGGCTGCAGCCCAATGACTCTTGAAATCTGGAATAAACTGTTGGCATTTCATGTGTAATAGCTCCCCCAGTACCCCAGAAACCCCAAATTGTCCCATTTTTCCATGAGTGCTGCAGGAATCAGCTGGCTGCTGGCCTGAATTTTGCATTTATGGCAGGGATTGAAGTATTGATTTTCCTCCTCGTGAGTGGAGAAATGCTTGTGCGGGACTTAAATGATGGAAATAACTTTGTTCACAAAGTTCACTTTGGGACAGGGAATTCCATGGCCATCTATTGGCTGCACTATTCAGCTGCTTGGCTTAGGAGTACAGGTGTTTTGTAGGTGAATTCCCTCATAATTCTTGTGCTAGAGTTGACAGGTGAACAAAGACTTGGTTTACTCTGAGTTTTCTATGCTCTGGGCCATCAGTATTGTGTCAGTGTCACTAATGTATCACGCTTTTATTGGTATTCAAGAATAAAAGATCCATGAAGTGACTTTATTGTAAGTTTATTCTTCCCATTTCAGCCAGATGAGGTGTTCATGGTGCAAAATAGCCTTCATAGGCTTTTCAGAAGAGTTGTCTGATACGTACTTGCAGGTTAAAAATGCACCATGCAGATGTGAGTAATTACACACAGCACTAGAGATTCTGAGGATCTGTTCCAAAGGGCTGCACATACCCACACCTCGAGAAAGCATGTGTTACATACCAAAGTTCACATGCAGAGATCCATCAGGTTATTCTGGTGTGGTTGAAATGGGTGTGATTTGGTTAAATGTGATGGCTAGGGGGTTTCCAAAGGGCAGTGTTGTTCATGTAGTTTAGGTTCAGGGTTGTTTGATTGCAGCTCCTCTGTGCTGACCTCGCTGCCTTGGCATGGTTCAGTCTGGGTGATAAGTCCTGAGGAGGAAAGTGCTTGTTCCTCACAAAACCACAGAATAAATGTGTACAAATGGATGTAACTTTGGTGCTACTGACTTCTTATCCTGGCTGAGAGATTCAGGATGGAGCATTACTGCCGTGATGTTTTGGATACTCTGAAATTGGCTTACAAATCCAGTGGTCAGGGAGATTTGTACTCAGGCTTTTCCACTGAGGGGGAAAAAGCATTTTCTGATTGTGGGGGGGACAGTCTCCCCATAATGCAGTATATATAGTGAATATAGGAAGAGCACACCTGGGGAGGCGTTAAATGAACATGCCAATGAAGATGAGGTGTATGAATCTGTAGTAAAATTTCCATTACTGCTATCAGAAGGCAGGTTCTACCACTAGAAAAAGGCTGCATTTACAAGATAAAACAGGGCAGTGTTTGCTTTCTGATAAGGAAACTGTAAGCTTGAGCAAACCATACTCAACTGTAAGCTTGAGCAAAGCGAAGTTTGTGGGGAGGGGCATCCAGCTGATTAGAATATTTAACCTGAAGTGGGGGTGGAAAATGACAACCAGTCAATCACACAAGCTTTTATTTAGGTTTTGATCTTAAATACTTTGAAATAGTCCCATCTTATCCTTGGCTCCCACTTCCTAACCCAGGACACAAGGAAAATAATTGAGCCTTGATACATTTTTTGGACTATCTGGAGCCAATACTGCAGGTATAAAACAGTTACAATGACATCTTTGCAAAAGTAGTTCATGCCAATGAGCCTCCCTGTTTACTGAAGAATAATGTGTTGTTTTTATTTGTTATCCTCCCTTGGCTTGAAGGAACAAGATGACGTTTAGTTTAGAACCTTAGACCACGATGGCTACACCGACATTAAAACCCATTAAATGGGGAGCCCTTTAATACTTGATCTTTTTCTTCTGTTGCTCTGCAGGACAGTGGCGATTATCCCCTGACCATGCCTGGGCCTCAGTGGAAGAAGTTCCGCTCCAACTTCTGCGAGTTCATCGGGGTGCTGATCCGGCAGTGCCAGTACAGCATCATCTACGACGAGTACATGATGGACACGGTGATCTCGCTGCTCACCGGCCTCTCCGACTCGCAGGTCCGCGCCTTCCGGCACACCAGCACACTGGCTGGTGAGTGAGCTGCACGCCAGGGTTCTGCCACACAGCTTGCCACTGCCACGCTGGCACTGCACTGTGCCAGAAATCCAGTCTCTCCTGATGGGAGAGAATTTGCTGAAAGTCCTTGCAAGGAGTTTCAAAGATAAACCGAGACTTTTCCTTTAGTTGCAATGCTTCCAGATAGTTGTTTGTTAAGTCTTATCAGAGGAACTGAGCCACTTGCGTGACCCAGGTACAGCATAGAGCACAGAAAAGCAGGAGTGAAGACTCTCTATCAAGATTTACACGGCCTTTTAAAGATATTTTAACCAATAGTTACTAAAAACGTACATTATTTTCACTTTCCTACCAATTATTCAGTAACACGACTAGGAACTGCGGAATTTTCTATCCAGTCAATCCAAACCACTTTTACTGCAGAATATGGAGTGGTAGAAGAAGGAAAAGAAGGTCTAGAGAACAACAACAATCCTCCATTTTGGCATTTTTTACTCTTACCTATTTACTACAAAGAGAAGCCCAAAGCCTCTAAATTTTTCACCCTGTGACAATCTTACATACTAGTCTATCACCTAATTCACACCACTGTATTTTCTAGTTGTTGTTGTCTTACTGTTGGTAATTTTTTCCAAGGTTGGAAGCTAAAACAGTGTTGTTCAGGGGGGTAAGAACCCTTAAAAACAGGCAGAGAAATATTCTCAGCACTCTGGGTTCCTACACCACGCCACTGCCACAAGCACTTGTCATTGGGATTGAGGTGGATCCTGACCAAACTCTGGAAACCTTCATCAAATCCCAGTACCACACATGGTACAACTATACTTAAAATACTCCTTTTTTTTTATTTGGAAAGGAGTGTGCTGAGGCACTTAGGGATTCCTGTCATCCCCAGGGCTTCCAGTGAATCCTGAGAATCAAAAGTGGCATGCTTATGTCTTGTATTTTGTTATTAATTGTTCACTTGTTGTATAGAACGTTGGAGTAATTTTATATTTTAGAGTATAAGTTTATTCTAAAGAAGTATCAGGACAATTGTCTTATCAAAGAATTTCCATCCACCAGAAAAAAAAAACCCTGTGCCTTAACTCAGGAGAAGCATAAGGTTTGGGATTACTGGACCGTGCTTGTAGGGCTCCCTGTCTTCTGCCTGCAGCCACACCACCTTTCAGTGCAGCTGCCTCACCTAAGGAAAGCCCTGGGTGTATTATTAGATGGAAATGGGCTTTCCTTATGTATTTCATCACACCTATATGAGATGTCTCCTGTAAGAGGGATGAATTGCTCTCCACAAGGAACTATTTTTCTCAATTACAAAGCACTACCAGGGTGGCTGGCTTGGGTGTAGGTGTCTGCAGCTGGTCATGTCAGGTGATAAGAAATCCATCCTATTGCAAGGTTCATAGATCATGCCAGATATTTAAAACTCTTACAGCAGACATTTGTCATAATCTGAAGGTTTCTATGGCCAGTATTTATCACTATTTAGTCTTTCCACAAACGGCCTCATACATATTCTTTAAGTTTCAAGTGTATCGATACCCAGTGTTCAACAAATGCAATCAGAATTTATTTAAATTTCATCTCTTGTGAAGAATCAAAGTAAGAGGCAGATTTCCCATTATATTGAAAAAACAACTCCAGATTTGAGTGGATTTTGGTTTTAAAACTGAAAACCCTTCAACTCACAGTGACCAAACTCCTTTGGAAACACATTCCCTTGTGGTTCTTTACCATGCTCAGCAATGGGATGGTAAAACCTTGAATCTTGCAGGCTTAAGCTGCCAGGTTTGGAGTTTCCTCTACAAATTCAGTATTGCAAGGTGAGCATTGTTTGAGCCTAGATAACCTGCTGGAAATCCATGCCTGTTATTTAAACTATTATATTCCCTTCCATCTGAGGCTGTCTGCAGTTCTGGGTGGTTTTGATTTGCTGTTTGCTCAGACTGTGGTTGACTGGTTCATAGGGAAGAGTTTATGGAGTGAGCTCTGCACTCAGGTCCCTGGGAGTGAGTGGTCCATCCCTGCTGGGGCGGATGTTTGGAAAGTATGAGAGGCTTGATTAAAAGACAGGAAACAGAACCACCTATTAGTCATTTCCCAAGAGCTGTGCTCTATGGAAGAAAGAGTTTTCCCTGTTTGGAATGGATTTGGTGGCTAGAAGCTTGCAGCAAGAATCAGCTGATGCTGAAGGTGAGGTTTATCACAGCTGACTGCGGTTATTTCAGCCACTGCTGACTTCTTGCATTAATGGCACATTGATCTAACATTGCATTAGGGATAGGAGCTGCCAAAGATCTCAGCATTTACCAGTGACAATACATGCCATTTATTTATTTGTTTGCTTGTTGTAGCAAGCTTGAGGCTTTGCTTTGATTCTACAAATTTCCAGCACGTTTAATTGTGTTGCAGTTGCAGAGAGCAGAGGTCAGCATGATGCCATGGAGCATGGAGTCTTGATAAAGTTTTTGAAAATCTACTTGTAGACTTGCATTTCTTCTAGAAGGAGTGTTTTTAGGTCCTTGTTTTCAGTTTTCCTCTATGCTAGTCAATTGGAATGAGAGATGATTCACTGCAGGAAGAGGTACCTGCTTTGAGCTATAGCAGTGTAAATCAACCCAAGTAGGCTCACTTCTCCATTTGTGTGGTTGCTTCTCTACCTTGAAGCAATGCTGCATATTTAGAGGAGCATGCAGAGAGGATGTGATAGTTTGTTGCATTATTTTTCTGGTTTTTCAGTATTGTAAAATGTGTTGTGCTATGTAACCACACAGAACTTGGGAAAGACCCTTATTAATGTTTTTTGTAAAAATAAACTTCAGTACTGAAAAGCAGACACGAACAATATTATATCCAGCATCTGTGAAAATAAAAACTGCATTTTTATATGGCTGTACAGCTGACTTTAGAGCATTGTCAGACCTGCCTTCAGAGAAGCTGTGCTGTGGTCCTTTGTGAACTGAGCCACCCTCAGCAGCCATTGGTTAAGGTCACCCTCAGTTTGGAGCCATCTCTGGTGGCACTCTTCTGTGCAGAATGGCTGTAACTCCCCAGCCACTGCCTTCATGGTGCCCTGATGCTGCAGGCTCACAGCTGGCTCCCTGGTGCACTCAGAGCTTGTCTGGAGAAGACAGCAAGGAGCACTGCCTGCAGCTCAGTGTGGGGTATAGACTCTGCTTTCTGACCGTGGGCCAGTGACCTGGGTATTGCCTGGGTGAAAGTGCCTTTCCAGATGGCTGTGCCAAGGTCGAGAGGCTTTTTGCTGTATGGATCTGCTGAGGAAGTATTTTCTGAGCTCTGACTACAGGTAAAGACTCATAATCTGTCTTGTGCCTTTGCAGCTATGAAGCTTATGACTGCTCTTGTGAATGTTGCCTTAAACCTGAGCATTCATCAGGACAATACACAGAGGCAGTATGAAGCTGAGAGAAACAAAATGATTGGCAAAAGAGCTAATGAAAGATTGGAGCTGCTGCTTCAGAAAAGAAAAGAGGCAAGTGAAAAGACTATTTTTTTTTTCCTGGTTCATGTGCATTCTGTCCAACAGAAAGCCCAGGGTGGTTTGTGACTGGAGTACCACAGTGAGAAAGAGCTCAGTTCTGCAGTGGTGTTCGTGTGGTCTCAAGCACACTACTTGAATCTTGTATTGCCACATTCAGTTGAGTTTGTGGTGCTGTTCTGCACACACAGGAGAATTCTGTTCTCAGGCTTCTATGTATGACCAGGCAGGAAGAGTCTCAAACTGCAAGTAGTCTCTGTTGTGATGATGCAGAAAGATTCTGACAGGAGGATCACACGTTCCCTCCCTGCACTGCCCACTTTCCCCCTTGATCACTGCAGTAACTCCACAGTGTCTCATTAGTCCTTCATTTTTAGCTGTTTTCAGGAAACACTGGAGTTGGGGCTATAGCACCTGCTCTCAGGGAGAAGGAGCTAGGGAGACATTAAAGTCACCTTTAGTAAGTACGAGTCTGGCATTAGGTGAGAAAAACCATCAGAAGGTTGCTGTAATCATCCCTAAATAAAGTATTATATCACAGGAAATTTCAGTTTTAGAGGTGTACTTAAATTTAAAGATGACAAGTAGAAAATTAATACACATACACCCAAACAACCATAATGTGTAAAGATGCCAAGTAAAACTCATAAGAGAGATTGAAAAATCAAAGTTTATATGGCTTAGATTTAAATTTATGATTTTTAATATATTAGTTTTGAAATTTCTCCACCACTGTTTTACTCTGTGGCAATTAAGGATGTCTGGGTGCTTTGCCTGTGTGCACCTTGGATTCCTTTAGGTATAACTTTGACTCAGAATTGCTTGACTTTGTAGTCTTTGTCTGGAGATAATTACAATTATGTATTTTTATTTTACCCCTATGATCTGTAGCACAACTTTATTTGATTTTCATAATTCTTGAAAAGCATGCATTAAGGTACAAAGCAAAACCAATCTCTCCTGCCCAAACTGTGAGAAAAACATTTTAAATTAAATATTAAATTGAATGTGAGTTCTAAAGCATTTTGAAAAGCAAAATAGCTGGGACAGAGTTTGTATCCCACATTTGTTGATTGTTGCTTTGAATGTGCAGAGGACAAAGGCACTAATTCTGCTGATGACCTTGGGCTGGTGGCTCTGTGGCTGGGGCCTTCTCTGTGCCCCTTCCCCCTGCCATTCTTTCAGAGCTGCAGAACATCCTCTCTCTGGGGAGCTGTGCAGCAAGGATGCCCAGGCTGCTCAGGGCTGGGGAGCCTTGAGAGGAGAAGCAGCAATTGGCAGTCCTTACCTTTGGCTCTGTGTGTTCAGGGGCTCTCAGCTCAGCTCATGACAGCTGAGCAAAGCATGGCCTGGGAATAGCCAGGGAGGAGTGCTGGGGATCGAGTGTGTCCGTGGGGTAAGCACACCAGGGGCACCTGGGCAGAGGAGATCTCCTAGGATTAGATGGCTTAGTGACTCTGGGTAAGAATTCCTGATGTAATGCTGTATATTCCAGTGTTTAAATACACTGAATTGACCGTGGCATTCTGTGCTGGCACTTCCTCAGTTGATTCCTTGATGAAGTGCCATCCTCACAACCCCTCCTGAGCACATTGTGTTGGTCTTCACGAAGCGATAGAGGCACAGTTCACCAGCTGAGTGTGGCAAGTTAGTCTGAAGCAGAGGAGATGGAACAATTCCTGAAGTGTTTCATTCTCATGCCATCATCTAGAGGCCTGATGAGAGAGCTGAGCATGGAGCTCTGTCTTACGAATGAGATTTTCAGCCCGAGTGGATGATTTCTGTAGCAATATGCCACAAAGCAGAGAAAGTTGTCTTTTTAGTATCTGCCAGCAGTAATTCAAATTTTGTGCTTGTCATACATGTCTTTTTGAGCTTCTGAACCTGCTTGCAGAGTCAACAAGAGAATGCTTCCCTCATTTTTTACCTCTGTTTAAAAGGGGGAGTGTGAAATCATTTTTGCATTGGTAAGAGCAGGAGTCCCAAGACATAGATGCTCTCTCAAGATGCTTGAAGTTAAGCACTCAGATTCAAGTGCATGGTTTAGAAAACTTGAAAGTGTAGAAAGCAATTAGAGTTTCAGAGAAAATTCATTACTGAATCTAAAATACATTTGAGAATTGTATCTTCTAAATGTTAGTACACTAACATTTTAGTTTAGGTAAAAGGAGTATCACAAGGACCTACTGAATCTCTGATTCTGCTTCCACACCAGCTGTGCCCCAGCACCTGGGTACCTGTACCAGATGATAATTTACCATATTTATGGTGAGCTGTAAATTCTGTGCAGAAGAAGAGGGAGGAAGCCATCCATGCTGTCCCTTCCTCTGTGCTGCTCGGGCTTCTACCCTGCTGCTTCACTTTGCACTCAGTGAGACATCAAAGTACACTTTTCTCAGTAGCTCAGCTTTCTCATGGCTCAGGAAGTCCCATCCTCTCCTACCTCTTTTCTGTGGTGTGGTTTTATACCAACAGATCATTCCCTGAGTTCTCTGCGAGCTTCCCCTTCCAGGGCCCTGGTAGTTTTTCAGAAAGCCTTCTGAGGCTTCTTGGTTCATTCCCATCCTCATTTTACTGCACAGCCTGTGCTAGGCTGTCTCTACCCCCATATTTCCCTGCCTGTAGCCTGTGGAGTCATCCAGCTGAGGAGTGATTAGGAACTCACAGTCCCCTTTGGGTTATGAAGTCTCAAACAAGCATTTAGTCTGTGCATATTTGGGTTGAGCTGATGCTGCACATAGTGCTTTTCCCAGAGGCCATGTCTAAATATGCTTGGTTCATGTATGCAGAGCTGGTGTGCACCCAGCTCTTGTACATAATCCCTTTTACTGTGAAATTAGTTTCTTTGGCAGGCTTTTGACAATTTAGTCAAGAGCCCTCAATGCCTTGGTTTCCCCACATGGAAAATGGAGACAGCACCTCCTCACACTTTAGTGAACTGGGAGGCTTCACTCCCTGAGTTCTGAAGCTACTTCAGCTCATACTTGGAAGATGCAGGAGAAATATTTGGCTGAAAAATAGAAGCCCTTAGGTGAAGGTGTTTCAGAGCTCATGCCATGCAGGAGGTCAAAGCAGCTGCTCACAATTTTGCCTCTGGCTTTAAAACCTTTTATCTGTTAAATATATACATCAGTAATTATACAGGTTTAATTATTTTATGCATATATGCGCTCTACTAGCAAGGCTCTGTTGTGGTTTTCCTACTGAGAACGTGGGCAAATTTACATTCCCACACTGTCGTGCTGTGCTTGGACTGTAATGAACACCTTGGTGGAAGAATGATGGCTGCTCCAAAAGCTGATTGGATAAAATTGGTGTCATCTTATTAACAAAGCTGCATTTAGGTGCAATTAAGTTATACTTACTTAGTTTAGTACAAGATCTGACAGTATGAGAATACTGTAATTAATTCCAAGTTGTGTTAACATATTAATTGACACAAGGTAAGCTTCCCATAGTACTTGCAAAACATGCTCATATTACCCAGGAAGTGAAAAGATTTTTAAGAAAATGGTCTTATTTATAAAAGCATGCTCATAACACCTTTTCATTTGGAATTGGGTTTGGATTTTTGCAGTCTAAGGCCTGGATGTCAGGTGTGCTCTGATCCTGGAGATCTTCCTGCTTCTGAAACCCAGTTATTGTGGGTGCTGAAGTTCAAGCAACTGACAGTCTTTTCCTTAAGATTGAGAACATCTTCAACTCCTTTCCTTAAATAGGACATTAATTTTTTCAAAACCAATCTGTAACCAGCTTTGTTTCTGCAGCTGTCATTCACTCAGCTCTGTGTTTCCCTGTGAACACAGCACTGCTGACATTACTGCACACATTGTCTCTGCTTGTCTCATTTTCAGTAGCAAAAGTTGATGATCACTTCAAAGAACTAATTTGAGAGACTAAATTGGTGTTTGTAGTGAATGTTAATTTTCTTCCATTAAGACATTGCGTATATAAATGTAAATATTTGTATGTATATGCACACAATATAGGCACGTGCTGGAAAAGCAGAAATGGTGAATTTACTCAAGTGCTCTTCCAAGGTCTTCTAAGGTTTCCCAATAAAGAATTGTAGAATACCAAATTATAATAAGCAATGATCTTTTATTTATTTTGTGTTTTCTTTTTCACAGCTACAAGAGAACCAAGATGAAATCGAAAATATGATGAACTCTATTTTTAAGGGTATATTTGTTCATAGATACCGGTAAGAAAATGCATGTTCCAGTAGGCTCTGCTAACAAAGTGTGGTCATAAAGAAAGTCAAGGCAACTTCTGGGTTGATTTTCTTCTGATGTAATATTCTAGATGCTGCAAGGTCACTGTCAAAAGCACTTGAAGTTATGGAAGAACATACAAACTGTAACCTTCATTAACTACACACTAGAGCCGTCCACACAACTTTATTTTAATTCAGCAGACAGCTTTAAAGGCTTGTGGGAGACATGGGCTTTGAATCTTTGCATATTGAAAAGTTGTCCATGCTGGGAGCACAAAAATGACATATCTTAAGAACAATCAAATAATCACTGCATGTCATAGAATAGCAGTTGTCCTCCAGCCTGCATTTCCTTTCGTATGTCTTGGGTGTAAACAGCAAATCTGGAATATGGTTTACCAGCGAGCAGGAGTCTTTTAAAGCAGATTTAGGGTCGTTGTGCGTCACAAGATGCCTCAGAGCATCTGCAGCACCTTGGTGCAACCAGTTCTTTAAATGTTAATTGACTTGCTGAAATCAAAAGATAAAATTCAAGGGTACTAAACTATGCAATTAACCTTTCAGATTTCAGTTCTGCTTTAAAGGTTTATAATTTATGGAATCTTTTAGGAAAACAGCAGGAAAAAAGGGTGTATGAGAAGAGGGTTAGAGGGTGAAGAGGAACCCATAGTTCAGTTGGACAAAGGGATGATTGTAATTTGGAGAAAAGCACACAGGAAACGGGGAAGGTGCTCGTGCTGAGCAGTGTGTGAGGCTGAGCAGCACAGTGGGCTTGGAGGGTGTCTCCTCAGTACCTGAGCATGGACAGAAAGTTCATGGTTTATGGTTGGGAAGCCTTGAGCTGCTTGGCAGCTGGAGGATGGGAATGCAGGGCCAGCAGGTACATGAGTGTGCTAGATCAGTGTAGCACTCACACAGTTTTGTTAGGAGAGCAGCGTTCATGGCATAGGTAAAAAAGCTGAAGAAATTCAATTCTAAGAGTGTTTCCATTTTTATCCCTTCAGAACTTAGTGTATTATATCAAACAAAACACTGCTTTAAAATATCCTCTTAGTAGTTCATGCTCTTGTATGGGGTTGGAAAAAGACTCAGCCTTTCAGTGGTCTGCATTCTGGTGCTTTTTCTTTTCTTTTGAAATCCTCCTTTTGTAAAAAAGTTTCTTTTCATGCCTCCTGCCACCACTAACAAAGACCTGCTTTTGCTGATGTTGCTGTAACAAAGGAGAGGCCAAGTAAATAAACTCCATCAATGCCATGGAAAAGGGTGCCCATGGTGGCCCTGTTAGAGCAGCGGGGAATTGGCTGTAATCAGACAGGTGGTGGCACCACTTGTGCCACTGCTCAGAGAGGGCAGGAGGAACCTGTTCCCACTCTGCCCCCAGAGCCACCTGTGTGAGCACTCGCTGTCCCTGACCTTCTGGGGAGCCCCAAAGAGTCTCTTGGAACATTCCCCAAACTGTGAGTGATGGTGCACAGCAGAGAGCACAGAGTGAGACTCCTGCACTCACAGCTGGGTGAGAACATAGAGGGGGAAATGGCCTGTGTGAAACCCAGCTAACTGAAGACAAAGCCCAGGGGGGGTAAAATGTAAAGGATTTTGAACTATTATCTGCTTTCATAACTTCTTAATTTCTTGAACGTTCCTTTTCTCAAATAGTTCAAATTATTTATAAACTTCACATGATTTTACAGGCCTTAAACCATGCACAAGTGGTGATGATTTTGAAAGGATGTTATATTAATTATTCCCAGAGAATAAGTCCCACCCCTCAATATGATTCAGACTCAGCCACAGTGATTCATGCTTAGTGACCTTTGTAGCTTAAATAACAAGTCCTTGACCTAAACAAAACCCCCAAAACTGTTTCATTCAGAATGTGTCTTCCAACGAGTGTTGCAGTGAGGTTACATCTTCTTTCTGCAGATTGGCTTCCAATTTACTGGAAATTTTCAGTGCTCACTTCTCTCATCAAGAAAAAAAAAAGGTTTTCAGAAATAGCTAAGTAGTTTTCTAGGTATAATGCTAGTCTAGTGTGAACAGCAGATTTGGTCAAAAACTGAGGTACTCTTAATAAGCATGCAGGAAATGTATCCTCAGCCATTTGTTCTCACTAAGTTTCTGTGGCTTTATGATATATTTGATTGTCCAATGGTTTTTCTTACCCTTTTTTTTTTAACCTTAAAAAGGGGTTTTAAACCTTTTTATGTCAAAAGCTGAAAATTGCTTGCAAGGTACATGTATATAAAAAAAAGAAAGGGAGGTCTGTTTCTTCATTTCAGTTGTATCTGCATATCAGAGATGACTGAATCTCAGATTATTGCCACACAGCTGCTCAGATGTAATGAGTATTTGTAAAATGTTCATCCCTCTCATCTGTTATCTGAGGTGTCAGAGTTTTGGTTTGGCTCTTTCCATGCCTAGGACTTAGCACTGTGTGTCCAGACACGTTTCCCTCTCAGAGGGTAAGATTGAGAGATCTCGGATTTCAGTCCTACTTCATAGTATCTTTTTGTTTTGAGTGCTTGAAGAGGTTTTCCTCCAGGTGTGACTGTCCAAAAGAACAGAACTGTTATCGTTTTAGCTTCTGGCAGACCAGAATGGGGATCCTCACATTGATGGACACGGTTTTGGGAATTTATGCAGGACATGAGCCTGTCCTGAGGTAATGTTTTGTCAGTACTAGCAAATAAGGTAAACCCTGCCAAATCTAGATGGCATTGCCATTTTTGTGGAGAAGATGCTTCTGTCTCCTTCCAAGGTATTCCTTTGCCTGCTACAGTAAATAGGATTATGGTGACAAATTACATGGGAATTCCACTGTGGGAAACAAGACATGGGAAAAAGGAGAAGGGAGAGGGGTTATTGGATGGCAGTTTGGTGAGAAAGCACAAACCAGTCATCACAGGGAAATGGAAACCTAAACCAAACCAGGGGAAAGTCCTTCTCCCTGCACCCTAAGTGTGTTATCCTAAGGAGGCAAAGCATACCTCTTAGGTGACAAGGGAATGCATTATGTTTTTAGGTATGTTGGAAAAAACAGACAGAAATTACTGGTGTCAGTTACAGGCATAAAAAAAAGAGAAGGCACAAAGTTGCATCATTTAATTTAAGGGAGTTTGACCTTGCTATGGAGTTTGAAAGCACACACTGCTCCCTTCCCTGCAGAGCTGTGCCTCATAGTTCATACAAGTTCCTGTCCCAGCTTCCTCTTGGGACAGGAACTCTGGGAAACACTGGGGTCAGGGATACATGGAGCTACATCTCAGAATCCACGTCATGCCTTCAAACAGTAAGTTCCTTGGTCTGGCAGGAGCATTGGGTAACAACTAGTAACAGGTTATTGGGATAGATATTTGTAACAGGTTGTTGGGATAGATATTTATCAGCCTAGTAACAGGTTATTGGGATAGATATTTAAATATCTGCTCTGCACAGAAGTACTTGGGAATGGGAGTGTGCCAGCCCCTCCTGTGAGTGGGATATGCAGGGTTCATTCACCAGAACTTTCGGAAGTTGGCTCTGAACTCTTTTTCTTACCCTTCTTCTTTTATGGGGTCCTCATTCAGCTCCAGAGCTGAGTCATAGAAAAAAATAGTAGAAAAGACTTTTTTGTCCAGTTCTCATTACATCTTCAAAATATTTCCAAACTGCCAGGCAGAGCCAGGCCCAGTTCTGTCCAAGTGGCAGTGTTGTGGTCATGTGCAGCTGCTCCATTTCCTGTCCCTTGGGTGGGAGTTGGAGCTTCCATCCCACCAAAGGCCCAAGGCAATGAGTCACCCTTGGTTCTGTCCTCGTTAGAAAGTTTTCCTATAGACTAACTCTCAGCCCAGCCCATTGACTGAAATATCTCTATTTTTCTCTTCATATCTGGTTTGCCTGTTGAGTAATACCACATTCTTTGATGGTTATCTGCAGTTCTGGCTGTCTCAGAACAGGGTGTGAGAAGCAACATCTCCAGTGGTTCAATTGGGCAAGCAGATACAATGGGAGTAGTCATGCTCCTTTAGGAGCTTCCAAGAAGCCTTGAAGGAGTTCCTGCTCTGCTGGTCATTGTCAGGTCATGCCTTGGTCTGACTCAGCACTGGCAGTGCTGCAGGATGTGAGCATCCAGGGCACTGCACATCAGCCAGGTTTGCTTAGAGGGCTTTCAGTTTAGTCGTGATTAACCTCGTGAGTGTGTGATTGAACAGGCTGAAAGAACCCGTGAGCTGGAGCTGACAGTCACTCCAGCAACCCTGAGGAGCACACTGCTCTGCACCTGACATGTCCCAAATATCCATCAGAGACTCTGTGGCTCAGGTCCTGAATACTTCTGGCCTTAATCACAATTCTTTTGTGTACTTTGGCATGAAAGGTACACCCAAGTGGCACTTGGAGTGGCACCAGTAAAATCTGTTTCCTGACACTGTTGTGGTTTGTCCTGAGGTGTATGGGCCTGCCTTGTCAACCCAAAATTTCAAAAGGAAACTGAGAATTTCTTACCTGAACCCCTTCTGTCAAATCTTTTCAGAAGTTGCATCATGGAGGATCTCTTCACCCAGAGTAGGAACTTAGGCTGTGAATTGTGCTGCCAGTATTATCCCCATATAGACCTTGCTTTGCAGTTTGTGCTGAAAAGAGGGGTTAAATATATTTCATGTCTAAGATTTGTAGATCCCACGTTAGTTTTCATTGCTGTGCTGGACTAGATTCTGTTCCTTTCTAGAAGCATTTGGCAAGAAATACAAGCTTACATCACTAATTCATAATTGTGGTAATTAATAATGCATTCATTATTCCAAAAGCACTTCCAGTGCAGGTATAATTAGTATTTATATGTTCTTGTGTCATCCAGAAATGATGTGTATTTTCAAAAGGCTAAACAATTCATAGTGACTCTGACCAGAAGCTGTATAAAAACATCTAAGAAACTGTATAAAAATTAGAAGAGAAGAATTACAGTTTAATGACAAGCAATTACCACATCCATAGCAAAGGTACAAAGATTTTTTGGCTGTATTGTGTTTGATACAGCATTGTAGGGGCAGGGAGTCTGTGTTAGTGATTCCTGCAGGAACACAAATAACTCTGATTGTGGATAGTTACCTGGAAGGTGATGTGGAGTGGGAAGTGGTGTCTCACAAGTTCCCCTCCTTCTCCAGCAGCTTGAGTCTGTTTGCTGGTCTCACTTGCCTTATTTATTCATGATTCTGTCTCATTTTCAATTATTCTGGAGATGTTAAATTCTTATTACACTACATCTCTTAAGCAGTTGAATAGCTTTCTTCTTTCTGTCTTTTTCTTTTTTTTTAATTAGCAGCTTGGAGTGAGCATCCATAGTGCTGAGGGATCCCTGAGAAAGCTTTTGATTCAAGAAGCAGTTTTTCACTGTCTGCCTAGGGAAGCTTGAATGCACTCTTGGAGAAAACATGATGTTTCCTGCTTTTTGGCTGGTTGTGCTGCATGATTAAATGGTTGTTGACATTTAGGTTCTTTTCGGGATTGCCATTAAATCCTTCCAAAATCCTTTACAGTTAGTAAATTTATAAGGTGGTGAAATAACCTACTTGGATGTGAAGACTCAGGCTGTCATCCCTTAGTAAAAATGTCTTCCTGGCTACTTTGTGTTGCTGCAGATGTGGCTCCCCATTTTTTCTTGATTTATATTTGCTAGTCTTTTAGGTTTTTCCATAAGTCTTGCATTCTTCCACCTATATTTTGCTTTTAAAATAGTTTAAAAGTAACTCCATATAAGAGAATTGCTAATTTAGTTCAGTGTGAAGCAGTGTACAGTTAAACACACACCCATATATATGACAATAGTTGTAGTTTTAACTAAAACTTGTCTTCGTTATGGCTGCATTTCCCATAAGGAATGCAGTTTTTAACCCTTGAGTGTGATATTTAGCACATTGGTTCTTACCCTAGTTAAACCTGTTTGAGAAATCCCTGCTAGGAGCAGCTTGCTTGATGCCCTGCCCTGCTCCCAATGCAGCTTGCTCCATTGTGGGTTGCCCCTTACCTTGGTTCTGAGGTTACAGAGGCTTCAGGAAGTTGGACAGACTGGGTTTGCTGATGCTGTTGGGAAGCTGCTGAAATGAATGTGTTTCTCCTAGGCAAAGAGAGACAGTGGCAGTGGTCTGGTGGTATTCACACAGATATCCCCCTCCTGTTACTGCATTAAATGCATCACATGCTCTTCATGCTTTTCCACTGTTGCAGCAGTACAGTTTCCTCCCTGCAAGTTGAATTCAAATGCTGAGACTTGCCTGGAGAGGTCCCCCTGGCCGTGTGTGATGCTGGGCCTGGTTCATGGTCCCTGTGGGAGCCGTGGGTGCCAGCTCGGGGTCTGGAAGGCCAGGGACAGCACAATGCCACTGGATGAGCTGGGCCAGCCTGCAGGAGGGAAGTGCATAGTTCCAGTCTGGAGTCACCAGGGGTTTGCTGCACTGGGTTAGGGCTGTGAACCTGTGCAGTGTGTCTTGACCAGAAGAGTGAGGGCATTTTATTTATATTTTGTAAAATTGATGACTTTCAGAAAAATGCAGTTGCTCATTTTTGCAGCTATTCTCTTGTTTAAAGCTTGGAATTTCTTTCTTTCCTTCCCATAAATTAAATTTCATTTCGGGACTCTGTTGGTCTGGTTTCGAATTAAATTGATGTTTATTACTTTTCCAAACAGATTTTTTTAAAAATAAAAATTCAAAAGCAGGGTCTCAATTACAAGCAAGTCCAGTGTTTGCAAAGCACCAGGCATTCCCTTCTTCTGAGCAGTGACTCTTTGTGTTCCTCTCGTATTACAGCTGAAATTTGGAACTGTGAGGCAGTGCCAGCTGGAGTGGCACAAGTGATTTCTCATGGTAACAGATGTCCCAGAGATGGAATTACTGAAGGGACAGATGGCCCCCATCCCTTTTCCCGTTGTTTCGTTATTAGTAAAGATGCCATGCTCCATGTCAGGCAGGCAGGAAAGTGCCACTCAGATGGAAAGCATTTCCATCCTGGGCTCCTTAGGTGATCTCTCCAGTTTCCTGCCACCCCTCCTAACTAAGCAGCTGATAAGTCTGCCTGAGATATATCTTTGCTTCTTCCATGCCTTGCCACAGTCAGAACGTAGGATAAAGGCAAGAAAACGGGAAGAAACCAATGCTCAAGTGCAAAATTCTCATGGGTTTGTTGTAGGGGTGTTCATGGGGGGTGTGAAATGAAATCTCTTTGTGTAGCAAATTCCATTGTGCACCTCTGGCAGGTGCCTTTGGCTAAACCAAATAGTTTCTCCCACCTTGCAATGGTTCTGCACCTCAAGCTGGAGACAGGGCTGCAAAGCAAATGTCAGTGATGCTGTTTCAGAAATGATTGTCCGGAGGAGGTTTGTAGCTTGGGTTCATAATTGTCTTTGAAAAGAGAGAGGTTAAAGATGGAGTAATAGACTAAGAAGCAAAGTAGGGTGAGAATTTTTTTACATAGAGGAAATGTAGGAGAATATATAAATACTGAAATTATTACATAGATCAGTGAGTTCAAGGATGTAGAGGAACGGAAAATCAGTGAGATGGCAGTAAGAACTGACAGGCCTCACACAGTGAGGTTCATGACAAGTAAAAGCAAAATATTGTAGCTATGGCAATGGGAATGAGAAGTATATATGTCTATAATCTGGCTAATCCTTGTTCTTTTCTTTTTCCGTATTAGTGATGCTATTGCTGAGATTAGAGCTGTCTGTATTGAAGAAATTGGTGTCTGGATGAAAATGTACAGTGATGCCTTCCTGAATGATAGTTATTTAAAATACGTTGGTTGGACGCTACATGACAGGGTGAGTATTGTGTATGCCCACACTCAGCAGAGTGCACTGGAGGCAGCTGCT
The DNA here is from genome assembly GCF_000691975.1 of Corvus brachyrhynchos. Taxonomy (NCBI): domain Eukaryota; kingdom Metazoa; phylum Chordata; class Aves; order Passeriformes; family Corvidae; genus Corvus; species Corvus brachyrhynchos. Next base: position 1,662,614 of record NW_008237227.1, on the reverse strand, counting down.
GCTGTGCTGCCCAGCACAGCATCATCCTTGGCTTACAAAGAGGTTGTTCTTTTTCCTCACCTGGTATCTTTCAATCAGGTCACTTGCAGGTATTGGCTTAAATTAGGAGGCAGTACTCCCAGTCTGCTTGGTCCATGTCCTTTTCATGTGTTCAGTCTCTGCTGAAGTATCTTGATAGAAATCCTTCCACGGGGCTTTTCTGTTGATTACAAGAGAAAGAGAAGTGTCCTCAGAGCACCCCTGAGAGCCTCTGTGTCTGAAGCAGAATGGAAAAGAGATTTCCATGTGTCTTCCATTTACATTGCCCAAAGGTTAGGGGAAAAAAGGAGATCTGTGGTTCCTCAACAGACACCAGTGGCTCCACAGCCAGTGGAGTTATCATCAGTTCACTTTCCCTTCCTTGAAGAATCTTTTCAAGGTTCTCTTCAGCTTTTTCTTCAGAAAATGGTTGAAACACCAGATGGAAGCAGAAGAGGTGCTTTTCTGGCTCAGCACAGTTCTTAGTACTGATGGTATCCACCCAGTTCCTGCAGCAAGAGGAGCCCATTGTGGGTGCTGACAGAGGACTTTGCACTTCTGCCTGGGGGTTTTGTACACCAGGCAGCAGTGGGACTGCCTGTGCTCCCACTCCCACCAAAACCCCTGGAATCACTTGTTTAAACTTTCTTGCTAACACTATCCAAGGAATACAAAGGAGACTTACTGAGCTGTTGAAATGCTCATTAATTTCCAGCATCCTGATTCAGACTATTCTCCTTTTCTAGGAGCACTGCTGGAAAACAATTTTAAGTCTGCAGTTCGTTCTGATGACTTGCCTAACTGATAGTTAACAGCTGATTCTTTAAAAATACTATTTTTTTCAATAACTTCAAACATCATCTTAATATTTAGGCTCTGACTCAGTCACTCTTGTGCTGGATTGTGAGCAAGATGAGTTATACAGACATTGGCTTTCACTAATGATAGAAGTCAGCTGCTGCTGCTGGTTCTTTTAACTACAGCTGCCTTCATTTTGGCATCTGCATCTTGCCTTCATTTGGATGTGCAATTCACTTGCTAAGAGTGCCCTTTCTGCTTTACACTAGACATGGGACTTCTTTCCAAACCTGTAGCTCTCAAACTTCTCCTTTACAAATTCTCCCCAAACTTTTACATTAGATGCCATTGAACAAAACTTGATCAGGAGGAAGATGCTGCTTACTGCTCCCATCAGCCACGACCACTGTCTGCCCCAGAGCCACTGCACTGTGTCTCAGGGAATGCTGGACGTGGAAACAGCCGTGGCAGTGCCTGGAGGGACAAAGCTGCTGCTCTGTGTCCCTTGGTGGTGACGTTGTTGTGCCTCACAAGCTGCCATGCTCCAGGAGGAGACAGTGTTGTTCAAGTTAGCAAACGAGTGGGGAGGTCAGCTGAGGTTGGAGGATCAGGATTTTAGGTGTGTGGAGGGCTTTGTTTTACTAGGACTTGTAATTTAAGTAAGTTATCCCTTGAATAATTGCAGTGGATTTTTGGGAGCACATTCTAAACTTTGTAGGACATTTCCGCAAAGTAGCACCTCTGGAATGTAGTGGGGCTGCACTTCTCAGCTCTCAGCCCCCTCCTAGTGTCTTTGAAGTCCATCCATTTCTCACATCACTCTCTTCACCCATCTGTGGCATCTCACAGTTTCACCTGTCACATCCAGCAATTTCTCATGGCATGTGCAGTATTTTCTCACATCCTCTTCAGCTAGTTGAACCTCAGGCCAGGGTCTGGTTATCTGCCTGCAGCCTTAACACATATTTATGCCTCAGGTTTTTTTTAAATTAACATGTTCTTTCATATCAGAGGAATTTTGAATTACAGTGTTAGGGTAAAAAACTGGACCATTTGGAGCAGGCACAGCAGAATTCTATCAGACTGCTCTCGAAGTCCATCCATTTCTCACATCACTCTCTTCACCCATCTGTGGCATCTCACAGTTTCACCTGTCACATCCAGCAATTTCTCATGGCATGTGCAGTATTTTCTCACATCCTCTTCAGCTAGTTGAACCTCAGGCCAGGGTCTGGTTATCTGCCTGCAGCCTTAACACATATTTATGCCTCAGGTTTTTTTTAAATTAACATGTTCATTCATATCAGAGGAATTTTGAATTACAGTGTTAGGGTAAAACTGGACCATTTGGAGCAGGCACAGCAGAATTCTATCAGACTGCTCTCCTGCCTCTGCTTTGCAGGATTTTTTGCTGCAGGCCACAGAAGTGCCTTGGGGTTCTAAGTCTTTAAATCACTCAGGTGTTTAATGTCCCAGTCCACCTGATAGGTGGTGGGGTTTTGTTGATGTCGTGGATGTGTCATGTGCAGAGTGAGACAGACTGTAGGCAGAATGGGGCAGGTGTCAAAGGATGAAAAGGGAGAGAATGGAGAGAAAGAGACATCTTGGGAGGCACAGAAAGGAGGGTGGAGGTGCAATAGGAAGAATATATTGGAAAAAGATGGAGTTAGAGCCAACTGAAAATGCAAAGCCTTCAGAAGTACAAGATTCCTCAACAGCATGGTTTTCATTGGCACCACCTGAAAAACCTGCCAGCTGGTACCCAAGTTTCTTGATTTTGCTTTGCTTTGATCAGGAGATAATTTTTGCTATAATTGGTATTTAAAAAATGAAGGCTGAGGCAATAGCCATAAGCTATTTGCACTTCACATGAACAGAAGTCACCCCAAAATTATTAACTTCTCTGGAAGATTGCTGCTGCAGAAAGGAGACAGCAGTGAGGAGATTCTCGAGCAGTTCCATATTCTGCTTCAGAAGACATACAAATTAAACCACAGGGAAGAACAGTTCTTAGCTTCTTTGTGGTAGGTCCAGTGTAGTCTTTCAGAGGCAGGACACAGAAATTTAGTTCCCTAATTTGGAAAATCCTTACATTTTGTATGTTAATGCTGTCTCCCAGATTTCAGACAAATGTCTATAGGGATTTTTTGGTTTTTATAGATTCTCATTTGAATGTGGCTTTCAAGTTTTGCCTTTCTCTACTTTTAAGCATCTTCTTCATTCTCGTGTATCTGGGAGCATAAATTAAAAGTGTATAAACTGTTATATAATTGCATTAAAAAAACCCTCTTGAAAATAAAAGTGTTAAATTAGACTGTTCAGTCTTAATTTTCACCTACTTCATTGACACATGGAACTGTTTTGAAACCATAATTGTCTCTAGATACCTGGACAGTCACGGTTCTTAAAACCTTCCTAACACGTAAGGAAATGCTTTTTCCTTCTCTGCATTCCTCTTACTTTGCTTTTTGTCTGTTTCTTTGGAAAGGATGAACCCAGGGTCCTCTGGAGCAGATGTTCCTCTTGTGCTTGACCTCCTAATTACTTAATTAATTAGTTAAATAAATTAATCTCTTAGTTTACCAAGACTCTTGCTGTCCTCCCTGTCCATCCCTGGTTGCAGCTTTTATGCTGATATAAGTTTCTTAAGAATCACCCTAACTTGAGCATTCCCACCCAATTACTTCCTTGCTAGGAGGTGTTTGGGGTGTTCAAAGCTCCTGTGAGCTGGATGATTCTCACAGTTACCAAGAACCATCTCGTGTGTGGCGTGTTGAGGGTCTGTGGCACATTGCTGCTCCTCCAGTCTGGACTGGAGTGCATCCACACACACCTGCACCATACCCTTCTCTGCTTCCTGCCCAGCTCACTGCTCTTTAGGCTTCCCAGGGTGTTCCTGCCACTCCACTGACTTGGTTTTAAACCTTCTTACCAGGGTTAGCAAGCTGATGTGCAGGAGCTCTTCCCTCTCCAATGAGGTGAATTCCATCCTTGACCAAGAGTTTAGAAAACAGACTCGGAGAGAGTCCCCCTTCATCATTCTTCTGCCAGAAGGGCAGGCATTTCCAGGGTTTGCCTCTGCATCTCTTGGTCCTGCTCCCAGCCAGAGGCACCAGGTGTAACACAACCTTTCTCTCTCTCTTCCTCACCTGCTCCTGCAGTCCCTTCTCCTCAGCTCTGGTCCGGGATGCTTTGGTTAGGGCCTGGCTGCAGTCTCCTGGCAGGGCATGCAAGGAGCCATGCAAGGAGCCTGTGCTCAGGGTGTGGCTCCTGCCTGCCTGGCTCCATTTGCTGGCTTCAGGGCCTGGACTGAACTCTGGGACCATGGATCTGTGGAGTCTGGGGAGGTCTCCAAGGGCTTTGGGCTCCATGGGCTCAAACAGTCTGAGCCTGTTGTGCACAGGTCCCGTTGTGGGTGAGTTTTACATTTGGCCATTGGCTCACAGGTGGGACAGGCTCCAGTGCAGCTGTAACTAAAGCTGCTGCCTCCCTGTGCCTTGCAGTGTTCATACAGGCCAGAACTAACCTGATCCTGACCCTCTGGGTACCCTCAGTACACTGAGGCCATCAGAGGCTCATGTCCTGTGAGCACTGATGGCTCCAGACATCCTGGGCACTATGAGCACCAGAGGAGACACCATTTCTGGTACTGCCACACAGGTGCTGTTAAAAAAAGAATGTCAAGCAGCGTTTCTTTGGGCTTTTTTAGCAGTTGATCACATCCATGTAATTTTTCTTCAAGAAAGTTCTTTTCTGTACCTTGAAAGATCTTATGATAGATCCCTTTAAACGTAGCTTACATCTCACTGCCTTTCTCTGCAGTGGTAGTCAAAAAGAGCCTTAGAAGAGAGCGCAAGTGCTCAGAGACTCCTCATGGACATAGAGAGATGATTTCTCAGGAACAGTTGTTCTTCATGGAAGTTCTTCTGAAAATCCAACTTCTGTGCTGCTTTTGTCTTCTATTTGAATTTTTGAAATAGATGTGAAGGAGGAAAGAAACTTTAAAGTCGGGATTTATATCTTCTGTTTTTATGTCAGCCTGTGAATGTTCTTTCCGTTTTTAGTGTGAGCACTTTTTAAACACAGACTGGATTCTGGAATAGACAGTTTCAGAAATGAAGCCCTCTGGGTATGGAGTTTTATTTATGAAGTTCAATGGTTCATTTTAGTTCTTGAGCAGCTTAAGGCCTTAGACTTGGTAGTGTCTTCACTTTCATAAAAGTAAATTGACAGTGCAGTGAACTCTACAGATCATATTTGAGTAGATTTGCGTTTATAACCTTTTTGCTATCCCCAAATATTTTTCAACAAGAATACCTAGTTTGCCAAGATGGTGCAGTTGAGTTGTCCACCTGCAGCACAGAGGATCCAGTCCCTCTCTTCATCAGCAGGGTTCCTGTAGGACACAAAAGGCCCTGTCCCATGACACCCCCATTTCCTGCCTGCAGCCCAGCAGACCAAAGCAATTCCCAGCTGAAGAGCAGCTGGGAATGAGCTGCTGCCAGCAGCACAGCTCAGGCACAGGGACACAACCACCACAACCACCCCTCTTCCCACGGGCTCCTCGGGCTGTGGCTCAGATGTGTTGTTCCTGTGGCAGCCACCTGCTCCCCACTGGAGGGTCTCTCACACCTTTTCCATCCTTCAGCCTGTGCTGTCCTGTTGTGAGGGATGGAATGTAAAACTTTTGGGGATAACAAATGCAATGTGTGTTCCCTGTGTCCCTGCCCTCGAAGTTAGTTGAGTTGCTGAGCCCGTGCCCAGTCATTTTGAGCCCTTGTGCACTGATTGTGAACATGAGCTGTCAGTCATGAGGTGCCTGTGGGCTCCTTCCTGAGGACAAACAGCCACACTGCCTGCACCAACCACCTGGAGATCCTACATCTTTATTTTGGATTTACTTGCTACATTCTTTATCTTTTTGGGGAGTCACTTGAAAGGGAAGCACTAACAGACATGTAAGTGATGGTACATTAATTCTTTCTATATGCAAATAGGAAGAAATTTAACATTGTGGGTGACTGCATGTGGGTTTTGGTTTTTAGCTGAATTGCAAATTGGCTTTAGTCATTTGCATAAAATTTTAAATGTACATTAAACAAATTACAGTATTATGTTTTTTAATATTCATGTGCATTTGGTTACAGTATTCTGACAGCTAATCTTGGTGTGTTTTATTTAGCAAGGTGAAGTGAGGTTGAAGTGTTTGAAAGCTCTTCAGAGTCTGTATACCAACAGAGAGTTGTTTCCCAAACTGGAGCTGTTCACTAATAGATTCAAGGTAAGAGAAAATACAGTTTTTGGAAGGAGGACAGAAAGTAAAAGTATCATCATCCTGCTCTGGTCTTTGGGTCGTGTCTATTAAAAATAAACTCATTAGTTTGTGACAAGGCTTGTAACTGCACTAGTAAAACTGTGTTACTGAATGCTGAAATGAAGCCAAATCCATTTCACAGGGTTTATCTGGGAAGATTTGTCAGACTTAACCAGGATGATTATTTATCTTTATGTATTACTGATAACTTATATATTGTCATTATTCAATCTGCCTGTACTTACTTAATTTTAGATTTATTGAATTTAAAGGATGTATACGTACACAATCTAAAATATAGCTGAAAGTAGCAGCCAATAACAATAGATTGTTTGTTACACAGTTTTTTTTAGCTCAATAAGGGCTTGTGTTTGGAGAGGGAGTCACTTGGATGTGCATCACAGTCCTCCACACAGTGAACTGGCCTTGCTGTAGAGCAGGAGTTCACATTTTGCTTCTAAACCCCCTGAGCCAGATTGGGCCTTCAGGAGAGAAGTGCCAGGGGGATATTTCAGGGGGTTTTTATTAGCACAAACTTTTTGCTTAGTATCTGGGTAAGAATGTGGCTGTTAATTCACTTTGTGGTCTGGCTGCTTTATTTTCCAAGTGAACTGTCTGGAGAGATGGGTGTGGAAGCACTGTCCCTGCTCCTGTTTGGATGCCTGCTGAGGAGAGTGTTCAGGCACTGCCACCACGTCAGCTGCTACCTCTCCCCATGGCTTCTGTGTTCTGCACAACACACTGCTGTGGGAAAGGCTAGCCCAAGGAAAAACTCATTCATCTCCTTTAAGTCTTTATTAGAATGCTGATGAAAAAAATTTGTTTAGAAAAGAAACAGAGCTGACTGGTTTCTTTTAACTTAAATCATTATTATAATGCTGATAAAAAGTTCTGTTTAGAAAAGTGGTGGTTTAAATATTTATAAATACTGTGCACAAGACTTAAACTTCTCCCTGTAGATTTTTATGCTGCTTCACTGGCTTTGTCTACCATTTCACAATTAATTCCTCCAGTTTGATCTAGAAAGCAAGAAAATTAGAAAATTAGTCATATTTTCCCTGTATGTAAACAATTTATAAAAACATGGTGATCAGCCTTTTACTACATTCACTTGAAATGCAGAAAAAAGATGTTTAACCTGCAGTAAAGCCTAGGTATTGAGGAAGGCTTTTTTCCAAAATGATAATGATATAATAGAGCAGACTCTTTTAAGATAACATTTAAGATAACAGTCTTAAAGGGTAGATTAAATAAATATCTGCCAGCAATGAACTGAGTGTAGTTGACTAAAGTCGGAGATAAAACTGGATCATTTTGTGAGACCACTTAAGGGCCTGCATTCTTCTAATTTTATAAAGCCAGTTTCTGGGACTGTTGCAGTAAAGACAAAGTTTCCTCTCATAGGAGAGAACCTGGCAGACAGGTTCAGACCTCAGACTGCTTCTCTAATGTCTCCTAAGTCTGGTTTGCTTTATCCTCACAGGACAACCAGAAAAATGGACCCTCCAACTCTGCTGCTTTTCCTGTTCCCTCTGTGCAGACTTAAGTTTTGTTTGTATTTGCTGCTTCTGTAATTCCATTTATTTTTAAACAAGCCACTAAAGCTCTCGTGTGCTTTTATCTACTTCTCTTTACTAGAAAATGTGCTGGTGCTGCTTTGCCAGGATCCCATAATTTGTAAGGGAAAAGACTGCTTTGAGGATGAACCTGTCCCATCAGCAAAACTTGCAGGACAGCTGGAGACACTTTGGGCAATAGTTATTCAGTAATGTACTCCAGCAAACTACAGGGACATGAAACCTCTAAATACATCCTGCTTTTCACAGCACAGACAATTCTCTTAAAGGAAGCTTGGTTAGCCTGTGCATTGCTGCTTGGCTTGGGATGGCACAAGGAATTTTCATTTCTGTCAGAGAGGTTCAGAGGAAAGGGAGCCCTGTTAGGAATTCATCTTTCTTCTGTCCCATTAAAGCTGGTTTTACTACAGAAATCTGTATAATTATGAAATAAATAAGAAGAAAAGGTGTGCTCAAAGTCTCTGTGAGCCTAGAGAACAGATTTGTTTAACAGAATGATTAATCAGTTTCAGTTTCTGCCACATCAAGAGGAAAAAAAAGCTGGCATGGCCCAAATGCCTGCACTTGGATTTACAGCTGTGCTGTCAGGGATGTGGCCTTTGGCACCAGGATGGAGCAAAGTTCCAAATTAATGCTTTTTGAATCCCTGATACATCAGCTAAATGTCTTGCTGCCACAGACTCTACCACCACCTCTTTGAGAAACAATTGACCTAACTGCCATTTTCAGTTCCATGGCTGCTTATTTATATTTCTTCATCAGAATTTAATCGACCTGCACAGTTCAGCTGGTGTTCAGTTCAATCCATTCAAACTGAGAGAAATCTCTCTAGAGGTCTTCTAGCTGTTAAAAGAATAAATTAATTTGATCCAGAGTGCCTTGTGCTGGAGTGTTAATATTTCACCACCTTCCAGAGAGCTGTGACAAGGATGTGATCCTGTCCCTTTTTCAAAGGAAAGATGCCTGTTCTTTCCAGCACTTGTGTTTCTTAGAGTAGGTGATAAGCTGGAAAATAAGCTTAGTCCATCAAAACAAAAATTTGTCCATCAAAGAGAAGACTTTTGTTTTCCATCAAGAAGTCCTGTGTGGCACAGCCATTAAGTGACCCCACATGGAAAAGCTGTGAATTAATTAACTCCCCTGCAGTCAGTGCCAGACTCCCTCATCCCTGACCCTGTCTCCACAGCCTGGGAGCAGAAGGAGAGGTTGGCTCTTAGTCTGCCTTGTTCACAGCCCAGTACAGGATGGAAACTGATCTCCAGAGACACTGAGAATTTCAAGTCAGAAATAGAGGCCTGTGCCCTGCTCTGCTGCTGCACAATGGTGCAGGGAATCTCTGTAAAGGCAGATTGAGCAGGGGGGGTTGGAACTTGCTCGGCCCCAGAAGTTACACCTGCAGAGGCACCAGGTGTGCAGGACTTGCTGGGAAGGCTCTTGGGGCCTGGCTGGCAGGTGCCACCACACAGAGGTGCTGGCCCCAAGGCAGAAAATGACACATCTGTGCTGTTTATTTTAAGCCTGATATTTTGGGGGGAAAATTGAGAGAATGGTCTTTTTGGATAAAGAAGCCTTCTCACGTCAGTTGGTTTCAAAGTCCCAAAGGGCTCCAGATTCAGAGGGTACCTCCTGCTCTGTGGACAGGAGAGAAAATCCCCTCTCTTCCAGGCTTTTTTCAGAGATGCAGAAGGAGTTTTACACCTGTGTGCTCACTCAATGTGAGCTAGTTCCCTCCCCGAGGTATCCTGGGGTGTAAGATACACTTTGAGGGAATACATGAAATTCCACTGAGACATTTAAGATCAGTACACCTGGCTGTTCTTTCTCTTGGTGCTGTTATTGGTGTTCCTCGGCCAGGACCCTAGGAAAAGTTGACAGCAGTTTTGTTGTCTTGCTCATAACAGAGTGTCCTGTGTGGAAAGTTGTTTCATTGGGTCTCTTCATGGACTTCTCACAGTCTTTTAAACTGTTTACAGCTACATGAAATGTATCAAATTCCCCAGGAACTTAATAGTGATTGATAGAGGCTCCTTCAGCCACAGGGACAAAAAGTGTCTCTGCTGACCTGGTTTTGTTGGGAAGTAACACCTGAGACAGCCACGATGCATTCTTTAAGTACTGATCTGAAATTTCTCTATCGAAATAAACACCAGTTGCTTGATGTTCCCCTTCAGCCCTTAAATGCATGGAATACTAGAGAAAAAAGGTGAAAACCTTTATTTTGTCCTAGTTTGTTCTGGTGACTTTCACTGTTGTTGCCTTACACTTCCCTTGTTTCTTTCCCAGTCCCTGATTTCTATTTTTTCATATCCCAAAATGTCATAGAGTACCTAGTCCTTCTTGAACGAGTTAAGCCAGAGAAATCAAGTTTTATTTTCAGATGACCTGATTTCTTTTCAGTAACTTGATCAGTCAAGCAAAGAGCACTGAGACATACTGCATTTTTATGGCTGGATGGAAATTCTCCCCAGATAGGAAGGACAAAATACACCAATCACAGCTTTTTGCCAGTAAGCAAACGGAACCGAAGGAGAAAGAAGCCCTTAAAAGACTTCTCATAACTACAGGGTCCTTAGAAGTTAGAAAATCATTTGATTTGACAGGAAAATGATGTGCTTGTCTTCACTGGAAAGAGTATGGGAAAACACCAAGTCAAACCATGGAATTCCCCACTTTCCTGGAGAAGCTCTGTAGTGTTAATTCTTGAGATCTACTTCAAACCTTCAGATGTAGACAGGACAAAGGTCACAACTTTACAGGCAATCTGCAGGTGCATGAATTCAGGTGTGATTTCCTTCACCCTATTTCCATATATGCAGTGTTCTTTCCTCTGAAATGATTTGGTTTCAGGGGAATGAAGTGGGGCAGTTCTTCTGCTGGTGTCCAGCCTAAGTACGTGACTTTTCAGGAAAGACCTGTTAAATTAACCCAGCCCAGAACAGTGCTGGAGCTCCCAAGTCTCCTGCCTCCCTTTCTGGCAAGCACACAAGGATAAGGACTGTTGAAGCACTTGCTCCTGCTGTTCCACTGTGCATGCAGCACCCAGCTAAGGGGTGCACTGAAAGGTTGGGTGATCCTGCGGGGCGCTCCTTCTCAGGGTGCAGTCAGAACATCTTTCTCTCCACAAGTATTTCTTTTGTAATCTCTAGAATTTCCCAGCTGCTGGCTGTGCTGTGTTTGTGCCCTGTCACTGACCCCGAGTTGCCTTGCAGGACCGCATTGTGTCCATGACCCTGGACAAGGAGTATGACGTCGCTGTGGAAGCCATTCGATTGGTCACGCTCATTCTCCAGTGAGTGCTGCTCCAAACCCCTGCATTCCCTTGGAAAATCACCTAAACCAGTAACATTTGAGTGACTTGAGTGCTTGGCTTGTGTATTGAAGTGAATGTGTTACTTTACACTTAGTATGAAGTTGGACTGAACATATAATACAGACAGGAAGCTCAAGTAAGATATTTCATTTCATGGGAATATAGGAGGCAAAGTGTAAAAATGTGTGGATGTTTTGGAGCCATTAGTGCATCCATTGTGTGGAAGAATGCCAAAGGGCATTTCTACCTTTTGCCAAGGGCAGAACAACTGTCCTCCCAAAACCAGTGTCTGTGGGTGACTCTTGCTAGAATAACTGCAGCAGTAACACAGATCCACTGCAGGGAGGGTTGACTGATTTCCTGGCACAGCTGAAAATAGTCACATGGTAAGACACCTGCTGCCAGGCTTTTCCATGTGGGGATGCAATGGCTCCCCTGAGGTAAGGATCATGTCAGAAATCCTCCCAGGTGCTGATGTGGAACCAGCCTGTCCCCAAGCAGCCTCATGAGTGTGCACCTGGAGGGGCACTGCTAGGCTTTTATAATGTATCTATTAAAAGCTGTACTAAAGAACATCTGTTTTACAAGCAGATGCATAGAATTTTTGCTTCATACTTTATATCCAGTGGCTCTACTTTGAAGAATGTTTTTGGACATGCAGAATTTGGACAAAAGATTGCACTACCCTTTCCTTAGTAGAGAAGTCTAGACTTCAGCTTTTTATTTATGGGTCACACTGTTTTAAAGAGATTAGCCTTGTAATATTAGCAAGAAATGAAATCTTGCATCTAGTGTTTTATTTTTAAAGTAAATATAACTAATATGATCAGAAATGACATGTAGAGCACATCTCTTCCCTGCAATAGCAATTTTTGGGAACACAGTAAGTTTTAAGGTCAAAAATTAGCCAGTGCACTTTTTTTTGTCCGCTCCTGCTTTCTCTTTGGTTGCCTGTTGAAAGCACAGGCAATGCTAAATGCATTTAGCACCAGAAGAGTCAGGGTCACCTTGAAGAGATCAGGGAAATGTTCTGTCAGGTAGGAACTCCAAAAAGGTGTCTGGAGCAATCCTGATGGGGAATGACCAACTAAAATTGTGTATAATATGCAACCAAATGATTTACAGTCCTGCTACATAAATGGTTCTGATGGATGCCAGCTAAACAGGGATGGAGGTAACATCCTGACTGGGACAGTGCTGGTATTTTTCTATCATTTTTGCTAACATTCTGGGACAGGCTGCCCAGGGAAGTGATGGAATCCCCTTCCCTGGAAGTGTTCAGAGGTGGCTGTCGCACCTGGGGACATGGACTAGTGGTGAACACAGAGGACCAGGGTTAATGGTTGGACTCAATGAGCATGGAGGTCTTTCCCAACCTAGGGGATTCTGTGATTCCAGGTTTTTACTTTATGATGTTTGATGAGTGTGTGGCATCTTGCAGTTTGTGCATTGTAGTTTGTGTGATGGACTAAGGAATAAGCAGTGATTCTGATCTTTTCATAATACTATTTTATCTCTATATTGATACAACTGGGAGAAGGAAATCAGAGAAACTTCCAGTCTCACACGCCCTTTAAATGCCTCTGTATTTTGAGATTGAACCAAAGATCCTTGAAGTCCTTGTTCAACCATTTAGGATTTTGTGGGAAGTGAGCCAACCTTGTAGCTGTCCCAAGTGAGCTGTGGGAGGTGAGGGGATGGAAATGAAACCTCTGCTGCAGTTCAGGTGTTCCTGTGACTCTTTCAGTGGGAGCGAGGAGGCTCTGTCCAATGAAGACTGTGAGAATGTTTATCACCTGGTGTACTCAGCACACCGGCCTGTGGCAGTGGCAGCTGGGGAGTTCCTCCACAAAAAGTAAGTCATCAGTTGCCCTGGAATAAGACCAGATTTGTGAATGCTTCCTAGAGAGGTAAGGTCAAAAAGCAAAGAAGGAGTAGAGGGAAATATCCCAATTCAGCAAATCGGGTATTTCATTTAAACCAGAGATTTTACTGTCTTGTTTAAACAAGACCTGAGGACTTGAAGAAACCAAATGCACATTTTTCCTGGTCTACAATGCAGATAACTTTTCCTAACTCCTCAAGGGTTAAATATACAAAGACTGCATAAACTTCTAAAGTTGGTTTAAGTCCTGCAGCACTTGATGAATTCCTGGTGTGGTCAGATACATACATTGGGCTGTAGTCAGTGGTAGTCTACCTGATACATTAACAGTCATAATTTCTATCAAGAATTAAGCCAGTTTACTTCAATGTTGTGAACCTGGGAGGTTTTTATGTAGCAATAATTACAAAATTTGTTTATGAATTCACTGCCTTCCCCTGAAAATACACTGCATTATGGTTACATCTCTCATGTCCTCACTGTGCCAAAGGACATGAGCCAGCTTTTCCATGAATGTGAGTCACACCACCTCAGTAACTGTGACCACGGCATTGCCACATCACAGGAGTTACCCTCTTCTT